>NC_064861.1:88184309-88484309 GCF_024139225.1 Suncus etruscus
TCCATGCCAGGCACGAACCTTGCCACTCAACTGCCACCCAGTCTGGAGAAGAAAGCAGTTGGCCAGACGATGGGGAAAGAATGGTCCCAGAGCACCGGACCTTTCCAGTGCTGTGAGGAAGCCGCCTGCAGATGGCAGTGGAGGTCCCTATCTCAGGTCCCCTTCCAGGTCCTGGCCCTTCCCTTCCTTCCTTCACAGGTGCCTGGCAGCCTGCAGCGGGGAGTGGGTTAGGCGGGCAGGGTGGGGCTGGCGGGACGGTTAGGAAAACCCAAAGATAGCTCAACAGCTAGGATGACTTGCCCTCTGGGATGGAAGCGAGGTGAATCAGCGCCCCAAGCCCGCTGCAGTGCCAGCCTGTGGGAAGTGACACTTGGTTTCGGGCCCAAAGCCATGCAAGCTGGGGCTGAACCCAGCAGGAGCCTCTAGAAACCGCTGCTTCTGTATCTGTCTCTAGGGGGGCTGCGGTTTCTAAAAAGGGAGTTCCCGCCCCCCCCTTCCCTCTTCCTGTCCCAGCAGATGTGAAACGAAATGGGGCTCTGGGGGGGTGCTGTGGGGTTCCTGTGAGTCTCCTGATCTGACCTCTCCAGGCATCGTGTGTGTCTGTGTGTGTGTGTGTGTGTGTGTGTGTGTGTGTGTGTGTGTGTCTGTGTCTGTGTGTGTGTGAACTCAGAAGTTCAGAAAGGTGAAGACACCGTAAATCATACTTAGAGGCAGAATGGGATTTGACACCTTCCCTCCTCCTCCCCCTTCCCATCAAGTTGGAGGCGTTCAAAGCCTTGACAGCTGGAGATCGTCATTGGGAAGTTTGGGTACTTGCCAAACCTAGCATCATCCCCAGTGCCACAGGGTGCCTCAGCTGAGCACTATCAGGCTAGTCAGGAATAGCACCTGAGCATACCAGGTGTGGTCCCGGCTCCCCAAAAACAACTTGGTGAATTCAGAGCCCTGAGACTCAGCACAGGGCAGAGTGGGGAGCCGACGTTCTGGCAGGGAGGGGTGAGGTTGTCCTGGTGTGGGTCCTTTGGGAAGAGATGGCACCTGCTATCTTCAGTCAATATTTATTACAAAGTAGGAGAGCAGAGATCGGGGGCATCTCCTGCCTCCCCAGATGTCCTCTGGGACTCCCATTCCATGCCTCAGGTCTGGTTCCTTCAGCTCTGCCGGCCAGCGGGAACTGAGGCAGCCCAGGAGCCTGGAATGCAGCCCCCTGGCCCCTCCTCTGGGGCACAGTCCCCAGGTACCCCCAATTCCATTTGAGGCCAGAGTTGTCCCTAGAACAGTGAGGTCTCTTCGTTGACGACCTGGGGGTGGTGAGGACCATTTTTTCACCCTTCTTCAGAGGGTGTCCCTCTGGCCGCTGTCAGGGAGGAGTCCCCCACCAGCCCCTGGGAGGAGGGAGCGCCCTGCGCCCCTCACCCTGCAGGTGTTTTCTTCATGGTCCAGGCCAGGAGCAGCAGGGGACAGCTAGGATCTCCATCCAGGGTCTTCTTTTGCAAGTCCTGGAGAGACAGGAAAGCTATTGGGAGAGGAGTATATGCATGGCAGTGGGTGGACAGCGAGAGGAGAGGGTGGGCATAGGTAGTACCCCAAAAGTCCAGGTGCAGACAGCCATGCGGAGAAAGCCAGGGGAAGTGCCCAGGAGGAGACCAGAGAGGGGGATGTCCTCGCTATGCGCACTGAAATCCAGATGGCCAGAATGAGGGTGGGAGTGTGTCCCCTGGGTGCACCCCCCCCACTTATGCCTTAGCTAATGGGGTCTTGGCTGCCAGCGCTGCTCTTTCCAGTCCCATCCCAGCACCTGCACAGCTACGTGGCGTCCTGGGTGGCTTCTGGAAGTTGCTGCGTCTTCAGGGCAGAGCTGAGCAGTTCACTCAGCACGTCCAGCTTCACGGCCAGTGCGTCAATGCGCTTCTCCAGGGCGCGGTGGGAGCTGCTGAGACTCAACTGCAGGTCGCACAGGATCATGTGCATCTGCGAGAGAGGGAGGCGGGCTCAGGGCTGGGGCGGCCCCTTTTGGCTGCGGGAAGAAGTCGGTGAGGCCCCTCCTGGGTTCTTGCTGGCGCCACACCTGTCCCCAGTCCTATGCAGGGCTGGAAGTCAAACCCAGGTCAGAAGGGAGCGGGGTGAGGGCCTTAAACATCTCTCTCACCCCCTTCATTTTGTTTGTTTTGTTTTGGGGGCCACACCCGGCAATACTCAGGGCTTACTCCTGGCTCTGCCCTCAGGGATCACTCCTGGCATGGTTCATGGAATCATATGGGGTGCTGCGGTGCAAAGCCAAGTTGGTCACAAGCAAAGCAAGATTGTACCTGTTGTACTATTTCTCCTGCCTCCTTTTAATATTTCCTTTTTTTTTTTTTTTATTTAGGGAAGGGATGCTGGGAATCAAATCCAAGGCTTCGCACATGCAAGACAAATGTTTCTCACTGAGTCACTCTGCCAGCCCTGAGTATTTCTCAGAGTGGCCCACCATGCTCAGAGATACTGGGGGTGTCAAGGATCAAACTTGGGACCTCACACATCCAAGGCATTCACTCCAACCCTTTTGTTATTTTTTTGTTTTGTTTTGGAGGGGCACATCCAGTAGAGCTCAGGGTTTTTTCCTGGCTCTGTGCTCAGGGATCCCTCCTAGCAGGACTAGGGGAGCCCTAGGAGGTGCCAGGGTTCAGTCCTGGTTGGCTGTGTGCAAGACAATTGCTCTCTCCATTCTACTACTGCTTTGGCCTCAAGTTGAGTCCCAACCCTTTGAACTGCCTCCCTGGCTCTGCAGAGGCTGTAACAGTAAGTTAACCTCAAAGTTAAGCCCAGCTACTTGGCAATTTGAATTCTTGAAAGGGGCCAGTACTATAGCACAGCAGGTAGGGCGTTTGCCTTGCACGCTGCTGACCTGGGACGAATCCGGGTTCGATCCCTGGCATCCCATATAGTTCCTCAAGCCTGCCAGGAGCGATTTTATTTTTTTTTTCGGTTTTTGGGCCACACCCGGCGGTGCTCAGGGGTTACTCCTGGCTGTCTGCTCAGACACGGGGGACCATATGGGACATCAGGATTTGAACCAACCACCTTAGGTCCTGGATCGGCTGCTTGCAAGGCAAACACCGCTGTGCTATCTCGCTAGGAGCAATTTCTAAGCACAGAGTCGGAGTAATCCCTGAGCAACACCAGGTGTGGGCCAAAAACAAAAACAAGCCCAAACAACAACAAATCAGGGCCGGATCGAGAGCACAGCGGTAGGAGGTTTGTCTTGCAAGCCGCTGACCTGGGTTCCATCCCCGGCATCCCATATGGTCTCCGGAGCCTGCCAGGAGCAATTTCTGAACACAGAGGCAGGAGTAACCCCTGAGTGTCACCAGGTGTGGCCCCAAAACAAATAAACAAACAAACAAAAAACCTCCTGAAAGGTGGGATGGATTAGTGGGAGTGATGAGGGGACTCTTGTTGGTATATTGGCAGTTGGGAAACTGAGGTCTGGGGCAGTGAAGTTTCACGCTGCAGGGCTTTCTCATGCACCCTGTGTGTCCTAATGAGGGCCTCGCTTGTGAATCCCCAGAAGCTTGTGGATATTCTGAGACTTGAGGGGTAAACAAGGGGCACTTCATAACTTCAGCCTAGAATAAGCATTTTTTTTTGTTTTTGGGCCACACCCGGTGACGCTCAGGGGTTACTCCTGGCTATGCGCTCAGAAGTCGCTCCTGGCTTGGGGGACCATATGGGACACTGGGGGATCGAACCACGGTCCGTCCTAGGCTAGCGCAGGCAAGGCAGGCACCTTACCTCTAGCGCCACCGCCCGGCCCCAGAATAAGCATTTTCAAAGGTTCTGGAATCATCTAGGTTATTTTGTTTTTGTTGGGTGTTTGGGAGTGGGGGATGAGACACACCTCACAGGCTCCCACAAGGTGGTCCCCAGTGGTGGACATGAAATGGGACTGCAGCAAGCAAAACCTCAATTCCAGCCCACAAAGCCTTCTTCCCAGGTTCAGTGCATTTGGAAATTCTCTATTGGGGTACCACCGAGCTTCTGAAATGCAGGGGCTCGTGGCTGAGAGATGGTACAGCAGAGAGGACAACGGCCAAAGCAGGTTTGATCTCCAGCATTTTATATGCTCCCTTTAGCACTGATCAGAGTGATTCCCGAGTGCAAAGCCAGGAGTAACTAACCCCTGAGCACTACTGGGTGTGGCCAAAAAATTGTTGGGACTGGAGCTATAGTACAGTGGGGAAAGCACTTGCCTTGCAGGTGACAAACCCAGGTTTGATCCCCAGCAACCCCTATTGAGCACCACTAGGAGTATGGTTCAAAAGCAAAAACAATCAAAACAACAAAAATAAAACAAAAGCCAAAAACGTGGGGGCCAGAGTGATAGCACTGTGGGTAGGGTATTTGCCTTGCAGGCAGCCTACCTGGGTTTGATCCCCTACATCCTATAGGGTCTCCTGAGCCTGCCAGCAACAATTTCTGAGCACAGAGCCAGGAGTAACTCCTGAGTGACACCAAATGTGATCCCAAAACAAAAACAACAACAACCCAAAAAATTGGTCACCTGCCATCAAGCCAGAGCGAGCGGACCAGTCCCTGCCCCACTGCAGGTCACAAGGTTTAGGGACGTGTGTCTGTGACTGTTTACCATGGCCAGGTGCCACAGGCCACCGTTTGAGTTGTTGTAATCAAACAGGGAAAAGCAAAGAGCTACCGGGTCTGGCATCATTGCTGTCACACTCTGGCCAAGGCCCAACAGGAGGCGGCGTGCAGGAGAGTCACGAGGCTGGGCAGACCTGTCAGCCGAAGGGCACCTGGCAGCCCAGGCCGAGTTTGCCCAAAACAATGCTGCCTCTCTGCTGGGCCAGCTAGTTCCTATATTTTATTGGTTTCGCCATTTATCTTGGAGCTCTGTTGGTTAATTTGTTCTGGTTTTAAAGTGGCTTAAGACTTGGAGTTAGGAAGAACTGAGCTTCCGTCCACGTAGACAGTGAGGAGATTGGCATATAGGGCCAGAATGATAACACAGCAAGGAGGGCGTTTGCCTTGCATATGGCCGACCTGGTTTCTATCTCCAGTATCCCATATGGTCCCCTGAGCACAGCGCCAGAATGACCCTTGAGCATTACTGGGTGTGGCCCCAAATCCCAACCCCTCCTCCCAGAAAATAAAAGAATCCTGCAGGGGCTGGAGAGATAGTGCAGAGATGACAACACCTCCTTGCAGGTGGCCAACCCTGGGAAGATCCCTGGCACCACCTGGGGTCCCCTCCATCATTGCCACATGCAGCCCTGAGCACTACTTGGTGCCTGGGGCCAGGTGCCCCTAAAACTGCAGGACCCTTGCACGGAACACCGTCCTGGGGGCAGAATCACCAAGCAGGATGTTGAGTCTCCTGAACACTGCGAAGGGGAACCCTCACCCCTAAACTTAATACTATACACTTCTTTTTGGGGAGTCAGGCCAGACCTGAAGGTGTTCAGAGGCTACTTTATGTTTTGTACTTTGGGGACCATGGGGGGGGGCATATCAGGGTGAGCACTGAGTGCCTGCATTGCCTTTGGTTATGGAAGGTTGAAAGGAACCTGCCTCTCCCCTCACTACAGGGTCCTGTTCTGCCTCATTCACTTGGCCGAAGGTTAGGTAGGGAGGCCCATGTGTGCTCTGTTCCAGGGCCTGGTTTACACACACACACACACACACACACACACACACACACACACACACACACACAATTGCGCACCCCTCCCACCCTGCATCCAGGGGGAGCCCCGAACCTTGGAGATGTCCACCATAGAGTTCACTTGTTCCCGGAGCTTCCGGTGCTTTAACCGCACCTGTCGGAATCTGTATTGAGAAGGGGGTGGGGGGCGGAGGTCATGCCTGGTTCCTACATGGGGTTTAAGCTCTGAGATGGGGTTGAGAAAACCAGGGAGACACGGTGCCCAGAGAAAAATGAACAAAGGACGTGGAGGGGCAGGGGACGGTCAACATCCATCAGAGACCAGGGGTCTGACCCACAGACTCCAGCCACAGTCAGAATGGATAGACACTGATCAGTGAGCCCAGGCGTGGGGTCCTGCCAGATAGGTGGGTGCATGCAAACACAAGCACACGGTGCATGTCACAGGACATGGGACACATATATGCACAGAGATCATAGGATATATAAACACATGTCGTGGGACACATATGCATATGTTATAGGACACACATAAGCACACATGGGATAAGAGACACATGTGCACAAAGGTCATGGGCCACACACATGTATGCAGACCACGCGGGACAGGCGCTCACGTGTTGATAGCGGCCAGCAGCCTGCGCTGGTGTCTGCGGGCAGAGCCTGCGTCCTTCCTGCGCGTGTGTTTGTAGAACAGCCAGGCCTCCTGCAGCACACGGGCTGCTGACTCCTTCATCTGAAGAGGCAGAGTGGGGGGGGGGTGTCTGAGGTCGGGGGAGGCTGGGCTGGGCTCCGGGTAAGTGGGGGCCCCATTACCACCCCTTCTCACCTCCTTGGCGTATTGAATGTCCAGCATGAAGTTGTGTACATGCTTCTCTGCCTTGTTGAACTCCAGCTTCCGGGCCACCACAGCCACCAGCAGGGCCGTGCAGCAGACGCCCTGTGGGCCGAGCCAGGAGTGACCCCACTGTCCCCAGGTCCCACCCCCCGGCAGGCCACCTCTGGGGCACAGAGAGAGCAGTGCATCCTCTCTCTCAGGGGGGCATGGTGGTGACTCAGGGTAAAGCCCCCATCTTTGCTTTGCAAAGATGAGGCCTTAAACTTGACTTCTGTGGCCTGTGTCCCACCCCGCCTGATACTGTCCAGTAACCTTGCCGCACCCTCATCCAAATGTACCACCAGTACAGCCAGGTGTGTGGGCAAGAACAAGTGCCTCCCAGTGACCGTGTGACCCCAATCTAACAACAAGCACCTCAAAGGGAAGGGGATGATGGGCAGGAAGGGCTTCCTCTTCAGGGGCTGTGGGAGGTGGGGCAGGGCTGGGCTGACTGTTCACTCCCAGGAAACCAAGGGCCCCCCACGACTCCCCCAGCCCTGCCTTCCCCCGCCTCTTTAGAACCTCAGCACGCCCCCCCACCCAATTTCCTCTGACTGAACTTCTTTCTCCCTTCTGGCTCTCCATGTATGGTCACTCTGGATCACGGCTGGAGGTGAGGGTCACCTGCTCCCCTTTCCTTTCTTGCCTCAGACTAGTGTGTTCCCCAGAGGTGCTATTGGGGAGGGAGATACTGGAACAATCCAGGGAGTGGGAGGTCCTAAGAGGTAATGAGAAATAGCTTTCTGCTCATCAGAGAAGGGTGATTTCTGGAGGACCTTAGAAATAGCACAACAAGGAAGGTGCTTGCCTTGCTCAAGGCTGACTGGGTTTGATCCTTGGTATCCCTTGAGTAATTTCTGAGAGCAGAGCCAGGAGTTACCCCTGAGCACAGCAAGGTGAGACTCAAAGAGAAAAAGAAAATTTGGAACCAGAGCAATAGCATAGTGGTAGGGAGTTTGCCTTGCATGTGGCTAACCCTGAACTGATTCAGGACTGACCCGGGTTTGATCCCTGGCATCCCATATAGTCCTGAGCCTGCTAGGAGCAGTTTCTGAGCATAGAGCGCCAGGAGTAACCCCTGAGCACCGCTGGGTGTGCCCCAAACCCATCTCGCAAAAACATAAAAAAAAAATCAATAGGGGCAGAGCAATAGCACAGCAGGGAGGGCAGATGGAATGTGCAGGTTTCAAGTCCAGGAAAGCAACTGTTTCATCAGTGCCTGTTCCTTATCTGGCAGTTGGGTTGGCCTCCCAGGAACTCTGTGGGTGCCAGCAGTTAGCACTGGCCTGGATTTAGAAAGTTGGTGCTAGGATCCAGGGAGAGGTCAGTGGTGGAGCACCGGCCTTGCCTGCCTGAGTTGGATCCCAGCACTGCCCCCCATGTGTGAGGCCTCACCAGACCCTCGGCTCACCCAGAACATGTATACTCACCATGACCCCGGTACACAGACAGACGATTTTGCCCCACATGGTGCCTGGCACCACATCCCCATAGCCGATGGTCAGGAACGTGATGGGGATCAGCCACAGCGTGTCGGAAAGGTGGCCGGTGGCATTAACGGTCTGCCTGCGGGGATGGGATGGGGAGGTTTGTTGGGAAATTGCTCCTGGGACTCCCCCAATGAACACACAGTCCCTCCGAAGTCCTAAGAAACCAGTACCCTGGGAGCCTTAGATCCTGCCCCACACAGAGCTAAAGGGATCCCATAAGCTGCTAGTTACAAAGTCACTGCGTGGGGACTAGAGAGCCAAGACCACTACTAGGGCACTTGCTATGAACACCCTGACATGGCTTCAGTCTTCAGAACCACAAAGGGTTTCCCAAACACCACCAGGAGTGATCCCAGAGTACTGAACCAGGAGTTAGCCTTGAGCACTGCCAGCCGGAGGGGCCTTACAAACCAACTAACCTAGAGCCAGAATGATAGTGTAAGCAATTTGCATTGCATGCAGCCAACCTAAATTCAATCCCTAGCACCCCATATGATTTCCCCAAGCACTGCCAGGTGAATACTGGGAGTGGCTTGAAAAATAAAAACAAAACCCAAAAGAAGACAACAGCCAAATAAGCAAAAAAGCCAAGCAAACAAAAACTAACCAGCAGCATACTCTGCAAGCTACCAGCTTAAGGAAGTAGCCGGGGACACAGCATTCAGGACAGGGGTTAAGAGGTGGGAGGGCAGGTATAGAAATACAGCAAATTCACCTGAGATGTTGGCAAAAGCAGGTAGGGTGATGAAAGGCCACCTTTATTTTGGGGAGAGCCACACTCGGTCACGCTCAAGGGTAACTCCTGTTTCTTGCCCAGGAATCACTTCTGGTGGTGTTTCAAAAGAACTTCATGGGATGCCAGGGATCGATCCCAGGTCCCAAGGCAAGTGCTCTACCCACTGTACTATCTCTCTAGCCCTTTTTCTAATAGCCACACCAAAAAAATCCTCGGGTTGGGGCGATGGTGCAAGCGGTAGGACTTTTGCCTTGCACACGCCAACCTAGGCAGACCGGGGTTCGATCCCCCAGGGTCCCATATGGTCCCCCAAGTCAGGAGTGATTTCTGAGCGCATGGCATGGCCAGGAGTAATTTCTGAGTGTTACCCAAAAAGGTGTGGCCCAAAAAGAAAAAAAAAATCCTGTGGCCTTGAGGTGGCTTTGTAGACCATTTCCTGTCAGGACTGCGACCACCCCGATGCAGTCAGACTGTCTTACTCAGATCCTGTAGCCAGGACCTGTGGTCAGACTCGCTTTGTGAAAACCAGGGACACCTCAGATTCATGCACTGTGGGTCTGGACTTACCCTCACTGTGGCTTAACTCCAAAACACACTTAGGGTTGCAGATGGCTGCCTCTGGAGGTAGAAACTCTACTCCCACCCCTGCCTTTCGTGTGTGAGACGATTGACAGGCTGACAGAGGTCATTTGAGTTCCCCCTAAGTCTGCCAGGAGTAAGCTCTGAGCACCGCTGGGTGTGGTCCCAAAACAGAAAATAAAAAGAGAGGGCCAGAAATAGTACAGGATTAAGGCCTTACATGCAGCCAACCTGAGTTCAATCCCAGATACTGATTGGGGTCCCCCAAGCCCCACCAGGAAGAACCCCTAAGTGCAGAGCCAATAGTAAGCACTGAGCATCGCCGAGTATGGCCCCTGAACCCAAACCAAATAAACAAAAAAGCCAAAAGAATGTAAGGAAAAAAGTCCCTTGCCAGACAGAGGCTCTGCCCTGGCCGTAGGGAGCTCCTGACATCTGTCTCTGTCCCAAGGATCCTGTCCCCCCCCCAACCCCACCCATTGGCTTCAGGTTACCCCTAAATTCCTTCTCCATGAGAGGGAGGAAGAGATGACTAGAAAGGGTTGGGTTATGTTGGGCAGGCAGCCTGCAGGCCACAGAGTCCCTTCCACCACACCGAGCCCTGAGGACACACCTCCAAAATCAGGGAGCAAAGTGAAGGGAGAAGGGGAGGAGGAGAGTGGAAAAATTGAGGCTCACAACTGCTGTGCTCCATGCAACCATTCAAGACAGAGCCAGATTAGAACCGGGGGTTCCTGCAGGCTCAATCATGTGCACCCCAACCCCGCCCCAGGCTCTCTGGGACTCTAGCTTCTGCTGTGTTATAAGTTTGCTTGCAACCTGCTCTACCGTACAGGGCGACTATGATTGTCTGTGATTTCCCACTAGGGACTCCCCTTCCTTCCCCACCCAAAGGGGAGGAGAGGGGTAGGGGACTCCCTCACCTCTCAGCCACCGACAACACCCAGGCGGTGGTGAGCCAGAGGCCCAGGGTGAGACACAGCAGCAAGCGGCCCGGGTGTGTGTTCATGTACAGCTTGGCCACGAACCAGTGGCGAAAGCGGACCTGGTTGAGGGCACCGATGCTGCGGTAGGATGCGTTGAGCAGGACCCCGCTGCGCAGGAGCACGGCCCTGGGTACCAGGTAGAGGCGCAGCAGCATCGCCAGCGACAGCAGCGCCTCGCCCTGGTCCAGGAAGCCGGGCCAGGAGTCCTCGGTGGCCCGGAGTGCACAGGGTGGGCCCCGAACCGGTGCGGGGTGCAGGCCACACACGGCCAGCTCCAGCACGATCTGGGCCACCTGCCGACCGGTCAGCGCCACGCGCCAGTCCCGGAGCCCGTTGTCCGTCATGAATAGCTGCGGGGGGTGGGGGGCAGGTTAAGGGGTGCAGGGAGAGAAGAAAGAAGGAATGAGAGTCACTGGGTGGGCCCCCCAGTCGTGGGCCAAACCCGCGCAGGCAGGCAAGATAAGGGGGGCGCGCCTCGCAGTCCGCCTGGGCCACGTCCGAGAGGTGATAGCGCAGGGTGTGGGGCCCCAAAGGGTGGGGAACAGGGTAGGACCTGAATTAGAGCTTCTCCCCAATTGCTGCTTAGGCCTGGAGGGGCTCAGCTGGCACCTAGAAGTCACTTACAGAGACGTCTACATTGTGAATGACACGTTCCCCTCTTGAGGCCCCCCAGAATCCAGACAAAACCCCACCTCCCTGCAGCTGACTGACTCACACCCCTGGGGAGCCCCATTCTGTTTCTGGGGGGATCCCTGCGGTGACTTTCAACTACTAGTGACAACAGAGCAACCCCCTTCCTTTACATTTCTGAAGGCAGCCAATGCTCAGAGAACAGCAGGCTGAGTTGTTATCAGTTCCCCAGATGGGGAAACTGAGGCTGGGCAGTGCTGAGCTCCCAGCTTGGGATCACTTCTACTGCAAGTCACTGCTAGTGACCATGTGGCCTGGTTGGAGACCCTCTAGCGAGCCAGGGATTGCAAGGGGAGGGTCAGAGACATTGCCACTGAAGTCAGTAGCGTCCCCCACTTTAATATTCAGAGGGTGCAGCGAGCCAGAAAGGCCCTAGGAAAGGGAATAAGAGTGTGAAAGGGAGGGCCAAGAGAAAGGAGGCTCCTTCTGTCCTTCGGGTCCCTCCATCTGTCCCGACTGTCTGCCTGTCTGTCTGTGGTTCATGCAAGCCAGGCCGAGGGAGGGTGTGGAAGCCTCTCAGGCGGGCGGAAGATTCTCATTACTCAGCCTGGGAGGTGGAAAGTGTGAGGCAGCCTGAAGTGGGGGCCAAGAGCAGCTGTGGGGGAGTCTGAGGGCAGGGCTGACTTACCTGGACCTCCTTGGCATGAAAGGCCAGGATGAAGCACAGAAGCAGAAAGGTGGACACACTGATGGCACATTTCACAAGGAACAGGTAAAGCGCCCACTGCATAGAGAGGGTGGAGAGTGTGAGTCTCCCTTCAGTCAGACCCCGACCCCGTTCACAAATCTTGTTCCAACACTCCAATCCTGTCCCCCTCCACAAATCCAGTTTTTCCTGGTCACCAGCAAAAGTCTCAAAACCACCTTCTAGTAGCGGCCCAAGAGAGAACACTCTTGCGTGTATGTGGCCAGTCCAGGTTGGATCCCCGGCACCACTTAGGGTCCCCTGAGTACCGAGGGGTGTGTCCCAACCCTCTCCCAGAAAAAGCATTTTCTGATTGCCAGGGAGAGTACCAGATACCTAAGTCCCAGATATCAAGGTCGTCCAATTCTTTTTTTTTTTTTTTTTTTTTGGTTTTTGGGCCACACCCGTTTGATGCTCAGGGGTTACTCCTGGCTAAGTGCTCAGAAATTGCCCCTGGCTTGGGGGGACCATATGGGACGCCGGGGGATCGAACCGCGGTCCGTTCCTTGGCTAGCACTTACAAGGCAGACACCTTATCTCTAGCGCCACCTTCCCGGCCCCAGGTCGTCCAATTCTTTTAGGAGCCCCCCAGTTCAGCCCCCCTCATATTTTCAGTGTACATTTTTTTTTTTTTGGTTTTTGGGTCACACCCAGCGGTGCTCAGGGGCTACTCCTGGCTGTCTGCTCAGAAATAGCTCCTGGCAGGCACGGGGGACCATATGGGACACCGGGATTCGAACCAACCACCTTAGGTCCTGGATCGGCTGCTTGCAAGGCAAACACTGCTGTGCTATCTCTCCGGGCCCTTTTTTTTTTTTTTTTTTTTCCCTCAAACTTGCCTGCCATACTCAGAGTGCTCAGGGCCTACTCCCAGCTCTTAGTTTGGGGGTCATTCCCAACTCAGTACTCCTGCCCATAAAGCTTGTGTTCCCATCCACACATGTGCTATCTTCCCAGCCATTCACATTCCTATTTTCTTTTTCTTTTTTTTTTGGGGGGGTCATACCCGGCAGCGCTCAGGGGTCACTCCTGGCTCCATGCTCAGAAATTGCTCCTTGCAGGCACGGGGGACCATATGGGATGCTGGGATTTGAACCACCATCTGTCTCCATGAAAGGCAAATGCCTTACCTCCATGCTATCTCTCCGGCCCCTTCTTTTTGTTTTTGTTTTTGAACCACACTTGGCATTGCTTAGGAGTTGCTCCTGGCTCTACACTCAGAAATTGCTCCTGGCAGTGCTCAAGGGACCACATGGGATACCGGGAATTGAACCCTGGTCAGTTACGTGCAAGGTAAATGCTCTCTCCATTCCAGTCCAACATTTCTATTTCTTTGGGGGTTGGGGCATGGCTTCACCCAGTGGTGCTCAGGACTTAACTTCTGTTCTAAGCTTAATGATCACTCAGAGTGGGCTTGGGAGACCATCTGGGATTTCTGGGACTGAACCCAGGTCAGCTGCATGCAAGGCAAACATGCAAGGCAAACCCTGCCCCCTGTACAATCTAACATTTCTTCTTTTTCATTTCATTTATTTATTTGTTTATTTATTGTTCTTTACCCACACCTGGCAGTGCTCATTTGTTACTCCTCATTTTGTGCTCAGAAATTACACCAGGCCAGCTTTGGGGGGCTGGGGACGATCATACAGGATGCCAGGGATTAAACCTGGGTCGGCTATGTGCAAGGCAAATGCCCTACCCATTGTGCTATGGCTCCAGCTCCTCCTTTTTAAATGTTTTTTTTTTTGGGGTGGGGGAGGAAGAGGGGCACAGCCAACTGTATTCTGGACTTGCTCTGCACACTTAGGAATCACTCCTGGTGGGCTCAGGGGACCAATGGGATGCTGGGGATCGAACCTGGATCAGCCATGTGCAAGGCAAGTGCCCTCCTCACTGTACTATTGCCAGACCATCTCTTTTTGTATGTGTGTGTGTGGTTTTTGGGTCACACCCGGCAGCGCTCAGGGGTTAATCCTGGCTCTACACTCAGAAATCACTCCTGGCAGGTTCGGGGGACCATATGGGATGCCGGGATTTGAACCACCGTCCTTCTGCATGCAAGGCAAATGCCCAACCCCTATGCTATCTCTCCGACCCCCCTCATTCTTTTTTTTGGGTTTTGGTTTTTGGGTCACACCCGGCAGTGCTCAGGGGTTACTCCTGGCTCTACGCTCAGAAATCGCTCCTGGCAGGCTCAGGGGACCATATGGGATGCCGGGATTCGAACCACCGTCCTTCTGCATGGAAGACAAACACCTTACCTCCATGCTATCTTGCCAGCCCCTCCCTTATTCCTTCTTATTGTCAGAATCTGTCCCAGCAAACTTAGGCTCTGTGTATGTGTACGTGTATGTGCATGCATGTGTGAGCATACGTGCTTGCATATGTGTGTGTGTGTGTGTGTGTGTGTGTGTGTGTGTGTGTGTGTGTGGTGAGCACTAGAAACAGATGTGAAGAGACCCTTCCTCTTCCCACCCAGCTGGCCCTGCACAGGTGCAATAACAAGTTTCCCTCCAAATTCCCAAGAATCCAAGTAACATTTGGTGCCTATGTGGTGCTATTCTCTGCTGCTTTCTGGGGGATGACAGACCCCCACCCCAAGCTCTGAGCAAGCCCCCCACCATCCTTCTGTTCCTCTCTGCTCCTCCCTCTACTTCTTCCAGGCCCTGGCTGGCTCCGGGCTCCCGGCCTGCAGCAGATCTAGCCGGAAGCACATGGTCTCCCGGAACCCCGAGATTTTTTTCCTTCTTTGTGTAGCAATACCTTGGAGGAATCTAGAATTCCGGAGGGAGAGATTTGGAAGGGTCAGGGACGACTGGTTCCTCTGTGGGGAAGGAGGTGGGGGTGCTGACTGGGACGGAATGGAGTTGGGTCTGGATGGGTCAGCCCACTGGAGGGAGGCCTGGGAGCCCCTCAGACTGAGCTCGGCACCTGTTTCTTGAAGACGCAGCCAGCTCCTCCTGCCTGCCAGGGCCCCACCTCTGCAGGGGAAAAGGCCAGTTTCCTGCTGCAGGGGGCCTGCCCCCCCCAGAACAATGGTGCTGTTGTCCCTCAGCTCTCCCCACCCTTCACCCCTCTCAGAGCTCCCTGATCCCCTTTTCTGTTTCTTTTTAGAAGCTTCCTTATCATTAGGATTTTCCCTTGGGCTCAGGGCTTCTTCAGGGTGGTGCTGGGGTGGTGTCCAAGTCCAATAGTGCTCGGGGTGTAAGGGGCTATGGCAGGGACCCAGGGCTCCCACAGACCAGGCTAGTGTTCTACCCCAGAGCCATGTCCTGCATCTCTGAGCTTTTTTGCTTTCGTGGGTCCCTGAGTCCACACTTGCTTCCACTGAGGTCCTCAGGTGGGCCCCCACAAAGCCTGCTCCTGGCCCTCCCTCAGTTCTGGAGCCCTGGGTTGGGTCTGTGTCTTCCCATCTCTGTGTCTCCTCGTCTCTGTCCCTCCATCTCTTCCTCTCACTTGCCTCTGTGTTTGCTTTTGTTTGGGGGGTCACACCCGGCGATGCTCAGGGCTGACTCTGCACTCAGGAATCAGTCTTGGCAGTGCTCGGGGAACCATCTGAGATGCCAGATATCAAACCTGGGTCAGCCTCAGGCAAGGCAAGTGCCCTCCCTGGGACCCTCTTCTCACTTTGTCTCTGAGGGTCCTGTCCACCATTTCCTCCTCACTTCCCAGTGCTCCAGAAATCTTTCCCCCTAGAAAGCAGGTGTCTGGGCAGGTGAGTCAGGGTGGGGGCATGGAGGGGGTGCCTATGCTTGAGCAGGGAGCCGAGGAGGAATCCAAGGGTTATTTATGGATGGGGAAACTGAGGCTCAGACAGCTTCTGCTCTCCTCCCCCTGCTTCAACCCCCAGTGCCGCTGCCACCTGGAAAATTAGGGGAGCAGGAGGAGGTAAGAGCCCAAGGTCCTCCTGGCTGCCCCCAGCAGGCCCCCAAGTCCCGGCTTCCCTGCTGGGCGGGTGCTGGAGCGTGGGAGCGGCGGGCAAGCTCCGGCCACGCTTCCTGTTGGCATGGCCCCCGGCGGGCACCCCACCCCCTCCAGCCGGCTGCCCTCAGGCTGCCCTGACTGGCCATATGACTCCTGGGATCCGTCAGGACTTGCCCCTAGACCCCTAAACCCTAGTACTAACCCTGAGCCTTCACCCCCAGGCACCCTCCAGGTCCTCAGATCTGGCCCCTCTAAGGGGTGCAACTCCCACCTTGCCTTCCCCCCTCAGACAGGTCTCCACTCCTGCCCTCCCCCCTCAGACAGGTCTCCACCTCCTTTCCTGTTGAGCAATTCTCTGTCTTCAAGCCACAGCGACTCTGACCTGTGTCCTCCCTGGGCCAGGGCAGAACGCACCAGTGCTCAGGGCCCCACCTGGGCTCAGCTCGACCTGACACCCCCTTAACCTTCTGCCCACTCCCTGCAGGCCCAGGCGTCTCAGCCTCCTCCTCCCTCCACCCCACCAAAGCCTCCACATGAGATTGTGGGGAGGACAATGAGATTGTGGGGAGATGGATGACTGATCTCTCTGGGATGAAAAGGGGGGCAGAAAGGAGTCTGGGGGTGATTTTCCACATCCCTCCCCCACCCAGCCAGGCTCCCTGCCAAGGATCCCTCCCTCTGAGGAAACTTTTCCCGCCCAGATAAGGCCCAAAGCAGCCTCCCAGAGGGGCCTTATTCTCACTTTGCTTCTGAAACCCAGTTTCACCGCCCTCACCCCTCAACACCTGCTAGGACCCAGGTTTCTAACTCTGCACCTGCCTCGGACAGGACAGGGAATCATGGGTGCCCCACTCCTTCCTCACTAGGGGAGACCCTATAGCTGCCTCCTGAGGTCCCCCAACCTCGTCCATCAGACCCAGGGTTTCAATCCCCAGTCCCTCCTCCCTTAGATCCAAGAGTCCAGACCCCACCAATCTCCACCCTCAGACCCAAAAGTTCTGGCCCTTACTGCCTCCTCTCTCAGATCCAAGAGTCCAGACCCCCCAACTTTCCCCCTCAAACCCTAACCCAACCTCCTCCCTCAGACTCACCGGGCAGCCCCCGAACCACAGCATCTCTGCGTGCAGGACCATGAGCCCAATGCCAGCTCCCGCCAGGGCCAGTGCCCAGCCCGCCAGCCACTTCTCCTGCTCCAGCAGCCGCTTTCTTCGCCGCAGGGCCCCCAGGCCGGACAGCACCTCCCCGCCCATGGCCCCCGGGGTCTTGGGGCCCAGCCAGCTTCCTGCCCAGGGTCCCCCACCTCGCAGCACGCAAAGGGCAGCCACTGTGGCTTGCAGGTGGCCGGCCTGCTCCGCTCCCTCTGGGGCTCTGGCTTTGAGGCACTCGGTGGTGCCCTCTGGGAGGTGGTGCCGGCTGGGCAGGGCGGGGAGAGGTTGGGGAGGCCCCTGGGCAGAGGGGCGGCTCCTGGACCCCCCTGCTCAGACTGAGGAGGGGCTGGGGTGTGTCTTGGGCCAGAGCAAGGAAGAGGTGTGCGTCCACATGGCTAAAGACACACACACAGACACACAACGGTCCTGGCCGTGGAAGTCACGCCTCCTGGGGGCCACACCCAGACTCCACCACGAGACACCAGGATACATCCCGACCCACGGCTACACCACACAACTGACACCGAGTGACTCACAACGCCCGCCCCGGCTCCCAAAGCCACAGCCACACCCGACACCGCACACCGGGTGACACACGCCGGCACTTACCACAGTGGGCAGGGCCCCCTCGAGCATACGGCCACCCTAGGTGACAAGTCAGAGGGACAGGAGCTAGGGGAGGGCAGATAGCTCAGAAGGCTGGGGCACCCCGGGGTCCATCCCCAGCACCCAATGGCTTTCCCTTTAGTCTAGGCACTCCCTCCACCCAAATAAATCAAAATCAACACAGCCATTGCCGGCTGCCACAACCTCACAAACACAATACAGTCCAAGAGCTCTGTGGACACACAATGTATCACACACACACACACACACACACACACAGTGAAACTATACAGAAATGCACTTAGGGGGCCTCAACCTCCTCCTGCTATGCAGACACAAGCAACTAGGGAAATGCCCCGGAAGTGCCTAGTTCCCCCAGCACCCCGAGAAATGCACACAGACCCCTCAATATGGGCCTTATGAAACCCTAGAATGAGTCACCACCCACAATTGTGCCCCACACACCAGATCTCCAGCACGAAAGGTCACTGGGATGTAGAGTAACAAGATGTGCTGGACCATGACAAGATTGAGGGACCCCGGGACACACACTGGCACCTAAGCCAGGCCTGTGGGTGCCTCCTGGGTGGGGAGGGTGGGCCCAGGAGTAGGTACATGATATGTCTTAGGGGCTAGAGAGACAGGACAGAGGGAAGGTGCTTGCCTTGCACACAATTCACCCGATTCTATCCCTGGCATCCCACAAGGTCTCGTCTGACCGGGAGTGAACCCTAAGCATCACAGAGGGCACCCCAACAGACACCTGGATCTTCCAGTGGCAAAGTCACACAGTCACCGCACAAGGCTGCAGCAATAGTCCAGCAGGTAGGCCCGTTGCTTTGCAATAGGCTGACCTGGGTTCCATCCTGGACATTCCATGTTATCCCCTCCTCACCAGGAACAATTCCAAAGTGCAGAGCTAGGAGTAACCCCTGAGCACCATTAGGAATATTCCAAAAGCGAAAAAAAAAAAAAATGTAAACACACACAGACACGTAGCACCTCCTAACACAACACTGCAAGCCCACACCATGTGAAATGCAACCCCTCACTCCAGTGGCCCCTCCCACCCGTCAGCCCCTCTCACATTCATGTGGCCCCGCCCAGTCCTGTAGCCCCACCCCATACTTGGCCCCACCTAATCCCGTGGCTCCATCTAGTCCCTCACGGCCTTGCCCCACATCCCACGTGGCCCACCCAAGAACCATTCATAGTGTGGGCAGTCACCTGGTTGTATGCTCTTGGGGGCCCAGAAAATATTCGTAAATGGGATCCCATGCTGCTGAATTCATAAGCGATCTACTGCTTTCCTCCTGCCTTGCTGTGGGGCCCCCAACAGCACTAACAGGTTGTCACAGCAGCCCTCACCCCAAAGGGACATCGGAGGCAAAGACATGGATCGGAATCATGGAGGGGGTCAAGTAGTCTCACAGGCCACCACTTGGGGCCTCATAGCTGCAGTGCTGGCGGAGCCCACATCCTCTTGGCCCCCTCCTTTCCACATGTCCTGTGCCTGGCAGGAATGGGGGGGGGTCATCAGCGACAGGAAAATGAGACATGCACAATCCTGTCTTGCCGGTCACCAGTATGGCCCACACAGACACACCCAGTGACAGTGACAACACTTCCCCATTTGGAGAGAGAGATGGACTTACAGGGAATGCACCCACAGGAGACATGGCTTCCCCAACTCCTCCAACCCCTATGAGCCTCCTCTCCCCACTCCAGAGGGGTTCCTGGTAGCAGCCTGAAGCTCTGGGTTTGTCCTTTCCTAGCTATCTCTTTCTCTGTCCATTCCTGTCTCACTCACTGTTCATATCTCCTTTGTGCTTGTCTCTGCCTCTTTGTCTCTATCCATTTATCTGTTTTCAGGGACTGGAGCGATAGCACAGCCTTGCATGTGGATGACCTGGATTCGATCCCGGGCATCCCATATGGTCCCCTGAACCTGTCAGGAATAGTTCCTGAGTGTAGAGCCAGGAGTAACCTCTGAGTGCCACCGGGTATGACCCAATACCAAAAAAAAAAAAAATCTGTTTCCTTCTCTGACTCTTCAGCCTCTTCGTGTCCCTTTGTCTCCATCGCCACCTCCATATTTGAGTCCTTGGCTTTGTCAGTTTTGACCACTGTCTCTTAGTTGTTTGTGTCTTGGAAGATCTCTGTCTCTTACTAAGAAGTCTCTGGGCTACTCCAGAGCTGTCTGCCTCGGTTTCTCTCTCCTGCTGACAGGCACAACTGACCACAGCTTTGTTCCTTCCACCTCAGCTCTATTCAGCAAACTCGGAGACGAAGGGGAATTCACAGCCTGAAAACCCGACATTCGAGATTCTGAAATATCTCGAGAAAGATTCCAGAAACCCAGGAACGAAGAGGAAGCAGAACAGACACAGGACAGGGAAGTTAGAACAGAAAAAAAGTCTGCCCCCAAAGAGACCACAATTAAAAGGCCATAATTAAAACAGAGCCAAGGTCTGGCTTGAGAGGTGTGTGTATGGAAGGGGGCAGGAGGGTAGAGATTGGGTCACATCCAGAGGGAGCCTTTTTCCAAACTGAAGCTGCATCTGCCCATGGCTGAATGAGGGGCCACAGGAGGACTCTGAGCCAGCCTCCAACCCAGGGAGGGGGGGCGGTTTGCCTGACTCAGGACGTAGAGCTTCCTGTGAGTCAGCCTGCTCTTTGCCCAAGAGGGAGAAAAAGTGGGAAAGAGGGTCCCTGTCAGAGAAAAGTTAGAAGGGCCCCAGGGTCTGACAGTGCAGGGTATAGAAAGAGAAATTTTTGGGTCTGAGAGAGGAAGGTCTGGGGGATAAAACCCTGGGTCTGATGGAGGAGGCTGGGCATGAACCCCTGAACCAGAGTGAAAAAGATCTGTGGCTGGAACCTGGGTCTGAGCGAAGAAGAGCAGACATTTGAAGAACAGATTTTAATTTCCTAAGACTTTTCCTTGGCCCCATCCCAGCTGCCCCACCTTGGTCCCAACCCCATCTCCTGGCTTGGACAGGTCCCAGGTGCCTTGGGGCCCAGCCGGAAGGGGCCAAGGACAAAGGGTTGTTTAACTGGGCAAGGTGTGAAGGGGAGTGAAGAGGTTGTCTCAGCTGGAAAAGGTCACTCGTCGCCTGGGGCTGGTGCAAGGAAAAAAAAAAAACGAGGTTCCTGAGGGCGACATCCTGAAAGTCAGAGAGACCTCCATAGATCTTGGGGGCTCTATTTGATTTGAAATTTTGGAGGGGGTCAGGGCTTTGGGATGCTGCCACCTTATGGTAATATTGGGAACTGCATCCTGGTTTGCTTGGGCATATCAGAGCACTTAAGGGTGGGGGGGGGGGTCAGACAGACAAAACCCCCCTGGAGGTTCAGGCTCCAGAAAACCCCGAGGGCTTTTTGGTCTCTGCCTTTGCTCTCTTGTGGTCTCAGTTTCTCTTCCTGTCCTGCTGCTTCTTGTCACCTCTGGTGCTTCTGGCTCTCCCCACTCACCCCACCTCCGGCCACTGATGAAGAAATAAGGACATGAGTCCTTCCTTCCTTCTGTCTCATCTCCTGAAGGAATGCCAGGTTCCCGCCTGCAAAACAAAGACTGAATTTTGGAAAATTCACGAAAGCTGCAAAGTGGGGGTGCTGATCCCCACGTCACAGTACTGTTGGAAGATCAGGGAAGCGGGATCACAGTGCTGTCACCCATAGGGGTCTGGGGACCCATGGGGGCTTAGGCTACAGTGTCCCACAAACTGCTATTCTTTGTCCAACTGTGTTGGCACCAACTTCTCCCATCAGAGACAAAGTCCCTGTACTGCAGATCTGGCCAGGTGGCTGTGTGCGAAACTCCAGGAGAGTTTCAAGGGCTACAGGTGAAACTTGCATGGGGGGGGGGGGGGTTAAACACAAGACTAGAGGTCTATGGCCAGAGTCATAGCATAACATGGAGGGCAGCCTACCCGGGTTTGATCTCCGGCATCCAATATGGTGCCCCGAGCCCGCTAGGAGTGATTCCTGAGTGTAGAGCCAGGAATAAGTCCTGAGTACTGCCAGATATGGTCCCCAAACCAACAAGACAAGGGGACCAACCAGGACAATGGATGGTAGGAAGGGGACAAGCATAAAAGGATGAGAAATTCTTATTTTAACTAACAGAATGCTGTAGAAACGAAGCCGGGCCAGTTCCAGGCAATGTTCCTTTTCTTGTTTGCTTGTTTTGGGGCCACACCTAGTGGGCTCAAGGCCTACTCTTGGCTCTGTGCTCAGGGATCATTCCTGGCAGGGGGTTGGGAGGAATCATGGGGTTCTAGAGGCTAAACCTGGGTTTAGCTAAACGTGCAAGGCAAGTTATTTAACCTCTGTACCCTTTCTTAGGCCCCTGCAGTTCTTTCTTTCTTTCTTTTTTTAATTACCTGAAGGCTGGAGAGAATATAGGGGTTAAGTTGCTTGCCATATGTAAGGCTTCCTGAAGCTTAGCCCCTGGCATCCCATATGACTTCCCCACATCCTCAACCTCAGGAATGATCCCTGAGCACAGAGCCAAGAGTAAGCCCTGAGCACCTTTGGGTGTGACTCAAAAAAAGCAACCAAAAATTTAAAAGTAAAGTAAAAACAGTATATCTGAATAGATAACTGCATAAGTCATGCAGATGACAAATCTCATTTTTTTTTTTTTTGGTGTTTGGGCCACACCCGTTGGTGCTCAGGGGTTACTCCTGGCTGTCTGCTCAGAAATAGCTCCTGGCAGGCACGGGGGACCATATGGGACACTGGGATTCGAACCAACCACCTTTGGTCCTGGATTGGCTGCTTGCAAGGCAAATGCCGCTGTGCTATCTCTCCGGGCCCGACAAATCTTATTCTTGTCTTTGTTTTGTTTTGTTTGTTTGTGGGCCACATCTGGCAGTGCTCAAGGGACCCTGTGGGGTGCTGTGGCTGGACCCCTCATTAGTGCACAAGCAAGTTCAATGCCTACCACTTTACTCCTGCTCCCCCTTTTCTCTGTTTCTTTTAGCCTCCAGGTCTTTCCATCTCAGCTTATTCTTGGCACTTTCCCTCCCTCTGTCTTCCTTTCTTGCCCAATCTGTTTCCACTTTTCCCTTCTTTCACCTTGAGTCACCACTCCAGTTTTGTTCACCTTCAAACTCACTAAACTTTCTTGCCTCAGAACCAGGACACTTGAGACTCTCCTTATGCTCAAGTGCTTTTTACCACCAACATCTTTGGGGACACTCCTTTGCTGTTCTCATTTCTCTGCTCAAATATATCCTGGCACGAGCCTGACCCAGATTTGACCCCTGACATTCTATATGATTCCTCAAACACCATCTAGAGTCCTTACTGAGTGCAGAGTCAGAAGTAATTCTTGAGCATCTCTGGGTGTGCCCAAAACTAACAAACAAAAAATTAAAAAAAAAGTCCTATTTCTATGAACCAGAGAGATAGTACAGCTGGTAAGGCACTGGTCTTGCACACAGATGATCAGGGTTGATACCTGGCACTATATGTGGTCCCCTCTGCACAGAGACAGGAGTCAGCCCTGAACATAGCTGAGTATGGCTCAAAATCAAATATATATACTTGAATGTAGCCAATCCTGGTTTGGTCTTTGGCACTGTATATGGCACCCCTGAGTGCTACCCAAATGTGGAAAGAAAGGAGGAATAAAGAAAGAGAAAAAAAAAGAAAAGAGAATGAAAGAGAAAAAGACAGAGAAGGAGAGAAAAAGAAAGGAGAAGGAAAGGAAGGAAGGTAAGGATGAGAAGAAAAGAAAGAAGAAAAGGAAAGGAGGGAAAGAAAAGAGGGAGGGGCTGGAGCCATAATAGCAGGTAGGGCATTTGCCAAGCACATGGCCAACTATCTACGCAGGAGACCATATCTGATTCCCAGCATCCCATATGGTCCAACCCCTAAGCAACACCAGGTGCTCCCCCCACAAAAAAAAAAAAGAGTAAAGAAGAGAGAAAAAAAGAGAAAAGAAAGAAAAATTAAAGAGAGAAAAGAAAGAAAAAACAAGAGGCTGGAGCAATAGCACAACGATAAGGCGTTTGCCTTGTACACGGCCAACACAGGACAGACCTCAGTTCAAATCTCTGCATCCCATATGGTCTCCTGCCAAGAGCAACTTCTGAGCGTAAAGCCAGGAATAGCCCCTGAGTGCTGTCGAGTATGACCCAAAAAGAAAGAAAGAAAGAAAGAAAGAAAGAAAGAAAGAAAGAAAGAAAGAAAGAAAGAAAGAAAGAAAGAAAGAAAGAAAGAAGGAAGGAAGGAAGGAAGGAAGGAAGGAAGGAAGGAAGGAAGGAAGGAAGGAAGGAAGGAAGGAAGGAAGGAAGGAGGAAGGAAGGAAAAGAAAAAAAGAAAGAAAAAAGAAAGAAAGAAAGAAGGAAAGAAAGAAAGAAAGAAAGAAAGAAAGAAAGAAGGAAGGAAGGAAGGAAGGAAGGAAGGAAGGAGGAAGGAAGGAAGGAAAAGAAAAAAAGAAAGAAAAAAGAAAGAAAGAAAGAAGGAAAGAAAGAAAGAAAGAAAGAAAGAAAGAAAGAAAGAAAGAAAGAAAGAAAGAAAGAAAGAAAGAAAGAAAGAAAGAAAGAAAGAAAGAAAGAAAGAAAGAAAGAAGGAAATTAGAGAGGCAAAAATGTCAAGTCTCTGTTTTAGACAATTGCTCTTAGATTCTGGCCACAGGAGTGAGTTCCCCGAAGGGCGGGAGCGGAAGTGGCTTAGTTTATCCAACAGGCTGTGGTGAGGGATGTTGGCACATGGATAGCAGCAGTGGGCACCATGTTGCATATAAACATTTACATCTCATAAACCACGGCAACCGCTATAAAAATACATTTGGAAAAATCTCTCTCCTTGTGGCCAGAGCAATAGCACAGTGGAGAAGGCACTTTCTTCGCATGCAGCTGATCTGGGTTCGATTTCCGGCATGTCATAGGATCCTCCAAGCACTGACAGGAATAATTCCTTGAGCACAGAGCAGGGAGTAACCCCTGAGCGTTGCCAGGTAGGCCCAAACAAACAAGTTTCTTCTTGCCCAGAAATAACCCTGGATCCTATTTATTATCTTGATCATGGTATTTAGGATATCTGAACAATCCTGGTTTGTTTGTTTGCTTTTTCTTCCTTCCCTCTTCCTTCATTCCTTGCTGTCTTTTCTTTTGGGGGTACACACATGACTATTCTTGAGGGTACAGCCTGGCTTTGTGCTTATGATTGCTCTGTGGGGGTCCTTGCAGGGCCAGGGATTGGGCCTGGGTCTCCCACTCTTGAGTCTGCATTCACCCTGGTTCTCTCTGGCAGCCAGCCAGTTTTTCTATTTGTCTAAAGGTCATGTGCAGAGCAGTGCCTGGCACGTGAGAGATGCCAGGCAGGACTGGCTGGTAAGACGCTCTTATTCAGAACTGAACCTACATCTATTCTGCCCCCCTCACCCTGTTTCCGTTTCAGGCCCTCCTGTCCTTGTGGCCCAATCCTGGCTCTGGAGCTGTCCTCGGTCCTGATCTGGGCTCTCCCTGCCGCTCGGCTGGGGTGGCTGAGGAATGTGGGAAAGGGGTGATTCTGTAAGTGTATCCCCAGCACAGTGTCATCTGGTTTTATTTCATTTATTTTTATTTTTTTAATATTTTGGGGGCACATCCGGTAATGCTCAGAGGTAGATTATTCCTGGTTCTGTGCTCAGGACTCTACTCCTGGTGGTGCTCAGGGGATGCTATGGGATGTCAGGGATCGAACCCAGGTTGGCTGCATGCAAAGCAAGCGCCTTCCCCATTATTTTGGTTTGGTTTTTGGGTCACACCCGGCAGTGCTCAGGAGTCATTCCTGACTCTATGCTCAGAAATTGCTTCTGGCAGGCTTGGGGGACCATATGAATGCTGGGATTCGAACCACCATCCTTCAGCATGCAAAGGGGGACCATATAGAATGCAAGGGATCAAACCTGGGTCAGCCTCATGCAAGGCAAACGCCCTACTCACTGTATTATCATGGTGGTCTAGAGGAGGTGACAAGATGACAGCTGAATTCCCAAGGGAGGAAGTGCCTGGGCCACAGCAAGTACAAGTTCAACAGTTTTTTCTTCCCCATGTCATGACAGGAAACTTACAGTGCTCAAGAGACTAGAGTCAGCCTCTAAGCATCCTTTGCCAACCACCCAAATGAGGCTTAATTGTATCTTCCCGCTGCCTCCACCCACTTCCTCCCTCCCCACATCATCTTAATGTAAATCCCAAACATGATGTCATCTGATTATATGTTGTATGCAATCATCGCTCTTTGGGCTGACCATGCCGTACATGAGCGAAGTTCACAAATGTTTGGTGTCGAGAGGGATGTAGTTCTATCTGTACATAGAGACAAGAGCCACCAATGCCAGCCTCCAGTCACCTACATTCACAAACTTTCCTGATTTATACCACAAAGAAAGCCTGTATTTTGATTTTTTGTGTTATTATTTATTATTATTATTTGGTTTGGGGGCCATACCTAGCAGTGCTCAGGGGTTATTCCTAGTTCTGCACTTAAAAATTACTCCTGACAGACTTGGGGGACTGTAGGGAATATCAGAAATGAATCCTGGTCAGCTGTATGCTAGCTAGGCAAGAGACCTACCTAATGTTCTATTGCTCTGGACCCATTTTAACCATATTGAGGGGGTGTTTTTGGACACTGTCCAGTGGTATTTAGGGCTTACTCCTGGCTCTATGCCCAAAGATAATTTCTGGTGGGTTCTGGGGGACCCTTTGGGTGCTGGGGATAGAACCTGGGTTAACCATGTGCAATACAAATGTCCTCCCAGCTGTACTATCTCTCCAGGTCTGGCTCAACAGTTCAAATACATGAAAATGAAATAAGGTCCGAGTAATAAAACAGAGCAGAAGGTGGGCCCAGAGAGATAGCACAGCGGTGTTTGCCTTGCAAGCAGCCGATCCAGGACCAAAGGTGGTTGGTTCGAATCCTGGTGTCCCATATGGTCCCCCGTGCCTGCCAGGAGCTATTTCTGAGCAGACAGCCAGGAGTAACCCCTGAGCACCACCGGGTGTGACCCCAAAAAAAAAAAACCCAAAACAAACAAACAAACAAAAAACAGCAGAAGGAATTTGCTTTGCACACAACCAACTTAAGTTCAATCCTTAGTACCCCAAATGGTCTCCTGAGTCCCGCTGGGAGTGATTCCTGAGCACAGAGCCAGGAGTAAGCCTGTGCACTGCAGGTTGTGGTCCCCAAACCAAAGAATAACAACAAGAACAACAGCAAGAAAGGTAAAGAAGGGGGTTCAGGGAATGTCAGACCTGGCATTCCAGAGCACCCCGAGTGCCTGTTTGGGTGAGGACAGAGTCCCTTTGTTCCTGATTCACCCACTTATCTTTCACCCAAACGGTGAGTCCTCTGGGCCATGCCCTAAAGTTGATCAGTAACTTCAGGAACAGGCTTCAGCCTGGAGTCACTTAGGGAGGGAATGAAAAATAGGGTGATGGCAGGGTGACTATGGGGTGGGGCTCTGGGGAGCCTCTGCTCTGGAGCCAGCCCTTGAGAACAAGTTAGGGGGAATCCTTGCCCAGGGAGGAGAGGAGCCCTAGCCTGTTGTGCTGGTCCCATCCATGGCAGAGGGGTCAGACTTGGGGGGTTCTCAGGAGTGGCTGTGCAAACTCCAATGTTTTTCATTGAATTCAGATTCCATAGAATCTTTCTCATCATTGTGCCCAACTGCCACCAGGAAGTTTGCGGTTTTTCTCTCCTGCTTTTTGGTTAATAGTACAACCACTTACTTAACTCTTTCTCACCCCCAAACCCAGGAGATTTATACGAATATTTTATTTATAAAATTTATTCATTTATTTGTTTATTATTTTGGTTTCAGAGCCACATCCAGCAGTGCTCAGGAGTTACTCCTGGCTCTGCACTCAGAAATTACTTCTGGAGGAACAAGAGGAACCATTGCTTTTTTGTTTTGTCTTGTTTTGGTTTGGTTTGACTTTTGGGCCACATCCAGTGATGCTCAGGGGTTACTCCTGGCTATGCACTCAGAAATCGCTCCTGGCTTGGGGGACCATATGGGACGCTAGGGGATTGAACCATGATTCATCCTAGGCCAGTCGAGTGCAAGGCAAACACCCTACTGCACTCTGGTCCCTGTTTTTTTTTTTTTTTTGGCTTGTTTTTTGTTTGTTTGTTTGTTTGTTTTTGGGCCACACCTGTTGACGCTCAGGGGTTACTCCTGGCTATGAGCTTAGAAATTGCTTCTGGCTTAGGGGACCATATGGGTCGCCAGGGGATTGAACTGCGGTTCATCCTAGGCTAGCATGGGCAAGACAGATGCCTTACCCCTTGCATCACCGCACTGTTTTTAAGCCAAAAAACATTTTGGGGGCCACTTTTGGAAGTGCTCAGGAATTGCTCCTGGTTCTGTTCTCATAAATAACTCCTGGAGGCTAGAGGGACTATACAGGATTCTAGGAATCAAACCCGAGTCAGCTAAATGCAAGGCAAATTCTCTACCCACTGGGCTTCCCTTCCAGCCTCAGGCACCAAATTTTTAAAATTTCTATTTTTATAGGCAACACTTTCAGCTGTGGTTGGTTTTTTTTTTTTGTTTGTTTGTTTTGGTTTTTGAGGTTACACCTGGTAATGCTCAGAGGTTACTCCTGACTCTGTACTCAGGAATCACTCCTGGTAGTCTCAAGGGACCATATGAGATGCTGAGAATCAAACCTGAGCGCGTGCAAGGCAAACACCCTTCCCACTGTGCTATCACTCAGGCCCACGTTATGTATGTTTTTATGTTCAGTAAAAGCACAAGGGTTCTCACTCTTTGTTTTCGTTGGGTTTGTGGGTCAACCTGGTAATGTTTTTGTTTTTTTTTTTTTTTGGTTTGGTTCAGGGGTCCTCAAACTTTTTAAACAGGGGGCCAGTTCACTGTCCCTCAGAGCATTGGAGGGTCTGACTATAGTAAAAACAAAACTTATGAACGAATTCTTTTTTTTTTTTTTTTTGGTTTTTGGGCCACACCCGGTAACGCTCAGGGGTTACTCCTGGCTATGCGCTCAGAAGTTGCTCCTGGCTTGGGGGACCATATGGGACACCGGGGGATTGAACCGAGGTCCGTCCAAGGCTAGCGCTGGCAAGGCAGGCACCTTACCTTTAGCGCCACCGCCCGGCCCCATGAATGAATTCTTATGCACACTGCATAGATCTTATTTTGCAATGAAGAAACAAAACAGATACAAATACAATATGTGGCCCTCGGGCCATAGTTTGAGGACTACTGGTTGGTTTTTGGGTGGTGCTCAGGGGTTACTCCTGGCTGTCTGCTCAGAAATAGCTCCTGGCAGGCACGGGGGACCATATGGGACACCGGGATTCGAACCAACCACCTTTGGTCCTGGATCAGCTGCTTGCAAGGCAAACGCTGCTGTGCTATCTCTCTGGGCCCCAACCTGGTAAATGTTTTATATCTGGTTCTGTGTTCAGGGATTATTCCTGGCAGTGCCTGGAATCAAACTGGATCCGATTGTCTGGGCCTCATTTCTCTTCAGTCCCTGATGTTTGGAAATTGTCATTTGAAGGAAGAAGCTGTGACTAAAGCAGACTTGGCAATGACGCTGCTTCGTTCAGCATCTGGAAGGGAACTGTTTTGTTTCTCCCATTTAACATTGCTGAACTATGGAGCTGGAGCCATAGTACAGTGGGGAGGGCATTTGCCTTGCACACGGCTAACCCAAGTTCAATCTCCAGCACCCCATAGTCCCCCGAGAATGGCCAGAAGTGATCCCTGAGTGCAGAGCCAGGAGTAAACACTGACAGAGCATGGCCAGGTGTGACCACCAAAGAAACAAATAAAAAAAAAATGTTGGGGCCAGAGCAGTGGTACAAGCGGTAGGGCATTTGCCTTGCATGCACTGACCTAGGACAGACCACAGTTCAACCCCCTTGTGTCCCATATGGTCCCCCAAGCCAGGAGCGATTTCTGAGCGCATTGCCAGGAGTAACCCCTGAGTGTCAATGGGTGTGGCCCAAAAACCAAAAAAATAATGTTGACTGCAATAATGTTACTGCTGTGTGTGTGTGTGTGTGTGTGTGTGTGTGTGTGTGTGTGTGTGTGTGTATATATATATAAATTAACATAGAGAAAAACTTCTAGGAACATAGAATGGTGGCAGCTTCCTGCTAGAAAGCACCCCAGAGCTGGAAACAGCTGAGAAAGAGAACTGGGAAGAGATCTCTGGGAAGAAATTGGCTCAAGGAGGCCTGAGAGACAATACAGTGGGGAAGGCCCTTGCCTTGCAGGTGGCCAACCCTCTTTGAATTCCTAGCACCAGAGAGGAGTCCCTAAGTGTCACCAGGGGTGACCCCTGAGTGCACAGAGCCAGGAATAGCCCCTGAGCACTATTGGATGTGGTCCCCCAAACAAAACCCAAAGCGAGCACAGCTGGGGAGTCCACTTGCTTCAGAGACTTGCTCTGAAGCTGGGTCATAAACCTTGTTTCTTTTTATTTTATTGGGAGGGGGGGTTGAGTCACACCTGGTGGTGATCAGGGGTTATTCCTGGCTCTGTGCTCAGAAATCGCTCCTGGCAGGCAAGGGGGACCATATGGGATGCCAGGATTTGAACCACTTACCTCCATGCAAGGCAAATGCCCTACCACTGTGCTATCTCTTCCACCTCATACAGGCCTTGTTTCTGCCCTGGGCAGGCTCCGCAGCCCAAAAAAGGGCCTTTCAAAGGCTCCTGAGTCAAGCTCCTTGAGGATTTTGGCTAATCTCCTGATTTATCCCATCAAAGCTGCAAACTGCTTCTGCAGCGTTGCCCAGATAAGCCTTGGAAGGAATAACCAGTCTGGCTGGGTGGACCTTTCTCACCACCGCCCTGTTGTGGCTGCAATATCCCAAGTTGCCCCCATTCCACCCCTGTGGCCCCAAAGGTCAGTTCCTGGAAGGACATTTGCTGCCTCATTCATCTGCCTGCCCCCTAGAACAAGGCCAGTGTGCAGGGTGCTCAGAGATTTAGGAAGTGGGGACAGTAGAAACTAGAGTCTCCTGGGCCCCACAGGGCTGGATTCTGACTCTCTGGCCTCTCCCCTTCCAGGCAGCTCTCCCAGCTCTGCATCCACTTTCAAAGTTCTCTTTCCTTGGACCTTGGGGCTCTCGTCTGCAAAATAGGGGTGCAAATTCCTTTCTTAGGGTACAACCAGCAGGGATGGGGGCATTACACTCTGGTGTTGGGAAGTTGTTTGGGTGCTTGGGAGACCATCTGCAGTTCCAAGGACTGAAGCTGAGATGACCTGTGCAAAGCAAGTGCTTATCCCCTTGGATGACCTCTCCTGCCCCCCAATTTCCTTCTCACTTGGGCAGAGAGTTTGAAAGGACAGGGTAGTGTTCAGAGTGGTCTAGGCAGCGGCTCTCACTACTCATACCATGGGGCTCTGCCCATTACCTTCCTTCCTTCCCTCCTTCCCTCCCTCCCTCCCTCCCTCCCTCCCTCCCTCCCTCCCTCCCTCCCTTCCTTCCTTCCTTCCTTCCTTCCTTCCTTCCTTCCTTCCTTCCTTCCTTCCTTCCTTCCTTCCTTCCTTCCTCCCTCCCTCCTTTCTTCCTTCCTTCCTTCCTTCCTCCCTTCTTCCCTCCCTCCCTCCCTCCTTCCCTCCCTCCCTCCCTCCCTCCCTCCCTCCCTCCCTTCCTTCCTTCCCTCCCTCCCTCCCTCCCTCCCTCCCTCCCTCCCTTCCTTCCTTCCCTCCCTCCCTTCCTTCTTCCCTCCCTCCCTCCTTCCCTCCCTTCCTCCATCCCTCCCTCCCTCCCTCTCCTAGTGGAGCTTGGAGGAACCACATGGGATACCAGGGATTGAACCTGCCAAGTGCTCTACCCACTGTGCTATTCGTCCCATTCCCTCATCCACTCTTCTTCAAGTGATTTGTTTGTTTTGGGGCCACACCCGGCAGCACTCAGGGAGTAATTCCTGACTCTGCACTCAGAATTCGCTCCTGGCAGGCTCGGGGGACCATATGGAATGCTGGGGATCGAACCCGGGTCCTTGCCAGGTTGGCAGCATGCAAGGAAAATGTTCTACCGCTGTTCTATTGCTCCAGCCCCCACTCTTTTTTTTTTTTTTTTTGGTGGTTTTTGGTCACACCCGGCGGTGCTCAGGGGTCACTCCTGGCTGTCTGCTCAGAAATAGCTCCTGGCAGGCACGGGGGACCATATGGGACACCGGGATTCGAACCAACCACCTTTGGTCCTGGATCAGCTGCTTGCAAGGCAAACACTGCTGTGCTATCTCTCCGGGCCCCCAGCCCCCACTCTTATTCAATTGAAAATGTGTCCAGCGCTGGAGAGAACTCAGGGGTAAGGTCCTTGCCTTATACTGAACTGACCCAGGTTCTATCCTCCGCACCCCAGATGATCCCTGAGCACCTCCAAGAGCAATTTCTGAAGCAAGAGTGAGCCCTGAGCTCTTGGGGGTGTGGCTCAAAAAAAGTGGGGGGGGTGCATTCAATGTGCCTCCCAGAACAATCAACCCTCTCCCTCAGCCTCACCCTCTTAGTCCCCCTCTTCCGGGTTCAGCACTCTTGCACTGGCCCTCCCTTGGGCAAAGACACTGAATGCCAAATTTCTTTGCTGGTATTTATTGAGTCCTGGAAGGGAACTGAGGCAAGGGATGCCAGCCTCTGGGCCACAGTGTCTGTGAGGACTGAGGGACCATTGGGCAAATATGAATTAGAGAGGGTTTGGGGATGCCACACAGACAGGCTCAGTCATTTCTGTCTCTGCAATGAGGTCATTGGCCGGGAGGTGTGTGTGTGTGTGTGTGGGGAGTCAGCCTGGTACAGCTGAGACTACTCTCGGGATGGGGGTAGAAAACCAGGGTGACCATCCCTTCTGAGAACTGGTCCCCAAATCAGCTGAAGTCCATGAGCTCATGAAACTCCTACCTTGGCCTCTGGATCCCTTCCTCCTACAAACTCCGCCTTAACCTTTCCTGTTTAGTGGAAGGGTGACCTCCTCCAGGAAGTTTTCTCTAATGTCCCTGATCAGATTGAAGAATATTGTTGTCCAATGTTCAAGGCGTTTTTTTGTTTGTTTGTTTGTTTGTTTTTTCCTGCTACATAAACCCAAGCCCATTCTTTTCCCTTGTAGATGAGGAGGAGATCACCCTTCCCTCCCCAACAGGCTCCTTGCATTCTCCATAGCTCCCCACCTTTTTAAAATCACTATCCCAGAGTCCTCTCAGGGCGCTGTCCATCCCAGCCAATTTAGGCTCCAACCTCAAAGTGGCTTCTGAAGTGTCTGTATTTGAATGGGTGTGTTGGGGGGGGGGAATAGGGCAGCTCAGTGGGGAGCTCCTGGGGTGGCCTGTGACCTGGCAGACACTGTCCCCTAGTGGCCATCTCAAAAAAGTGCATAGAGACCAGACCAAGACCAGGCCAAGACCGCCTAAGACTGGCAAGGGGTGGGGTGCGGGGAACCCCAAGTCTAAATAATATCTCCAGTGGAGCGACTCGTCCTGCGGGTCGGGTCGGGATGTGGCTGGCTCGCCCCACCCTGGCTGCAGGAAGAGCATCATTTCCCCAGGGGAGCCTCCCCGGGCCTAGGAACAGAGGGCACGGGGGCCACCCAGCGCCCAGGCCAGCAGGGCAGCTAGGAGCAGGCCCAGCGTGGTGGGGGCTGGGGATCCCCTTGGGGCGGCGCTGTCGGCCGAGTGCTCGTGCTCAGTCTGGTCGATGGGCTGGCGGTTACACAGGGACCCCTCACAGCAATCGCCCTGCAGGTCAATGTTGCTCCAGGGGCTGCTGGTACCTTTGATGGTGCAGGAGGGCCGGTGGCACGTCCTCATGAACACGGGCACCGAGAAATTACCTGCAGGGGGGCATGGGGCGGGTCAGGGCTGCCTAGGACACCCCTCTCGAGGCCTTCAAACTTCCTCTGATCAGTGCCACCCCTCCTCCCCTGGACCATGCCTCCTCCCTCAGACCTGGGGCTATGCATTCTCCTTCAAGACCAAGAGCCATGCCTCCACCCTCTGACCAAAGATCCTGCATTTTCCTTCCAGACTAAAGCCCCAGGCCTCCTCCCTCAGACCACAAGCTTGATTTCCCTCTCACACCAAGGATCATTTTTTTCCCTTCCAGATCAAGGCCATGTCGTTTTTTTGCAACCCTGAGCCAGGCCTCCTCCCTCAAACCAGAGTTAAACCTCCTCCTTCAGTCTAGACTATGTTTTCTCTTTCCTTAGCTCAGAACCGCATCTCCTGTCAGGTCTGGTGCCTTCTCACCCCCACCCCACCCCGCAGACGTGCCCTGCCCGCACCCTCTTGGCCCTGCCTGGTCCTCCCACTTGTCCCAGCCTCTCACCAATATTCATGCGGCCGTTGCCTTGGAAGCAAACACTCTGGTCCTGGTGACACTGGACCTTCCTGGACTTTCCTAGGGTGCAGTCCTCTGGGTGGGTCCCCGCACATGCATAGCACACGGTGCCACTGAGCCTCTGGGGCGTGGACGCTGGCAAGAGAGAGCAAACGCAGAGCTGCCTGGGACGGTTGTGCCGGTTGTCCACTGCACCAGCCAGTGACTTTCTCTTCAGGGCCCCACCTGGGATGCTCTGCAGCGGCCACACCTCCTTTCCACTGAGGCAGGTGGGGCCTCACACCCCTGACCGCGCCCTCCCAGCCTTGCTCTGTGACATACCTGGACTCAGGTTGGGAATGCTATCGTGGGACAAAAGTCTGTTGTTGCACAAGTTGCCTTCACAGCCCAGCACCTCTGAATAGTCAGGTGGCAGCGCCTCGTCGTGGGTCTGCATTTGGCCGCTCCTGGGACCCGTCCAGCACCCCTTCTGCACCAAGGTCACGGCATCGCGGTACCCTGGGGAGAGGCCAGCGGACATGGGGATGTGGCGGGTCGCCCTGCAGTAGTTTCCTCGAAGCACACTCACCGCTGACTGCCTGGCTTTGTTCAGTCTTGCTCCTCCCTCTCCCTCCTCCCTCTTCCCTTCTGTCTTCCCCCATTTCCAGTCCCTCTTCTGCTCATCCTATTACCCCAGCCTTCCCTTCTCACCGCCCATTCTTCTTCCCTATCCCTCGCTCCTTCCTTCATCCTTTCCAACTCTTTGTCCCTGCTATCCTCTCCTCTCTTCTGCCTCTTTCCCTCTCCCTACTGGGCCCCATCAGACCCAGTTCATTCCTCTTCTACCCTATCCACCACCACCCCCAACTTGCCTTGGCTATCCCCTTCTTTTGACCCCACTCCCTTTTTCCACATACACGCCTTTTTTCTTTCCTTCCTTCCTTCCTTCCTTCCTTCCTTCCTTCCTTCCTTCCTTCCTTCCTTCCTTCCTTCCTTCCTTCCTTCCTTCCTTCCTTCCTTCCTTCCTTTTCTTTCTTTTTTTCTTTCTTTCTTTCTGCTTTTGGGTCATACCAGTAGGGCTTATTCTGGGCACAGTGCTCAGAGATCACTCTGCAATGCCGATGTTCAATGTGGGGTCTGCTGCATGCCAGACCAGCATCTCTCCTGTCCTCTCTCTATGGCCCCATGTCACCTGCTATGCTTTCCCTCCACCTACTGCACTTACCAGTGTTCAGGGACAAGACGGCCTCAGAGCACCCTTGGGGACAGGAGACGTGGTTCATCTTCATGTCGCTGAGGTCGAAGGGGCCCACATAGGTGTGCTGGAAGCTGTAGCACTGCTGGGCTGTGGGGAACAGCAGGGCGGTGAGGGGGACATGGGCGCCCCTGCTCCTGCCCCGCTGCCCACAGCTGCCCACTTCCCTTCAGAGCAGTGGCTGCTGACCTGCTCCATTGTTGAGTGCTCTTTATATATATATATATATTTTGGTTTTTGGGCCACACCCTGCAGCTTTCAGGGGTTACTCCTGGCTCTGTGCTCAGAAATCGCTCCTGGCAGGCTCAGGGGACCATATGGGATGCCGGGATTTAAACCACTATTGGTCCTGGGTCAGCTGCTTGCAAGGCAAATGCTCTACCACTGTGCTATCTCTCCGGCCCCTGATTTTTAAATTATTTATTTATTTATTTATTTGGTTTTTGGATCACACCCGGCAGCACTCAGGGGTTACTCCTGGCTCTACACTCAGAAATCGTTCCTGGCAGGCTCGGGAGACCATATGGGATGCTGGGATTCAAACCATCGTCCTTTTATATGCAAGGCAAACGCCCTACCTCCATGCTATCTCTCCAAACCCCCCACCCCCGATTGTTTTTAATTCAATCTGTTCTAGATCTACCTTCTCCAGGAAGCCCTCTAAGATTTTCGTAAGGGAGGATGTGAATCATGACTGCTCTGCCCATCCTTCCTCCCAACTAAAGTTGTCACATCTAGTTGCATGAAGAGGCTTCATTGCGCATGACCGTCCTGGGTTTGATCTCTGGCATCCCGAGCCAGCCAGGAGTAATTTCTGAACACAGAGCTAGGAGGAACCCCTGAGCACTGCTGGGTGTGGCCCCAAAACAAAAGAAACACACACACACAAAATGAGGTTTTTGAGCCAATGCACCAGTTGAGGCAGCGCGATGTGCATCTCTATTGGAAACACACAGCAGCCCCGGGAGACACACAGGTACACAGACATGAATCAAAACAGCAGCAAGACCTCTTCTCTCAGATACCAGCCTCCTCCTTCAGGCCCCCAGCCTTCTCCCTCAGGCCCCCAGCCTCTTCCCTCGGACCCCCAACTTCTTCTTTAGACCATCCAGCTTCCTCCCTCAGATCCAAGGATCCATCTCATAGTACCAAGTCCTTCAGATCTAGGAGCGCATTTGCTGCCTCTTTTCCCTCAGACCACCAGCTTCCTCTCTCAAATCCAGGAGTCTATCCCTTAGGACCTCTTCCCTCAGACCTAGGAGTCCATTTATTCTGCTGCCTCATTTCCCTCAGACCCCCAGTCTCCTCCTCCCTAAGGCAGGAATCTAGGCCTTGGCCTCCTTCCCCAGACCCAGGAGTCCATCCTCACTACCTCCTCTTTCAGACCCAGGAGTCCATCTCGAAATATCTCCTCCCTTAGACCCCCCCCAATACCTCCTCCCTCAGACCCCAACCTCCTCCCTCGAAGCTGTTGAGCAGCCCCACCCCTTCTCACCAGGTGTCTCAGCAGCAAGCGCAGCCGTAAGGTGAAGCACAGCCCCCCAGAGGCAGAGTACGACAGGAGCACTCATGGCGCTACCTAGGACACTACTGCTGGCACAGCTGCCCGGCTGGTTGTCCCAGAGGCAGTGCCCAGGCATCTGGGGTTCCCAACCCCACCCCTCTGTTCTGTGAGCTCCACCTGGAGGATGATAAGGAGCCGCCCAGAACTCAGGCCCGGCTGGATTCCCCAGGCTGAGGGGAGAGGCCTGACTGGCATCTGCCCCTAATTATGGGGGCCCGTGTCATCCAGAACCTTCCTTCAAGGACTCTGGGTTTCAGGGTGGAAACATAGTACAGCGGTGAGGGGGTGTTTGACTCATAAGAGGCCAATCCAGGTTGGATCCTTGGCATCCCATATGGTTCTCTGAGCATAAAGCCAGGAGTAAGCCCTGAGTATCCCCATGTATGGTCCCCAAACAGAACAAAACAAAAAAGCAGGACCTCTGGATTTCTCTCCCCTCCCTGGCTGAACCCACACCACACACGTTTCATGACTCAGTCTCCAATTCTAGGGTCCCACTTCTGAACCTCAAGAATCAAACAAATCTTCTCAAAACCTTCTCTGAACCCCCATTCATCCACTCACCCTCCTCCCCAGCACCCCTCTGTCTTTTAGTCACAAGTCCCCTAGGTTGGCCTGCCTCCACCATCGGGCTGGGACTCCGTAGAGGCTTTGGAGGATGTTTGTGGGGTGAATAAATGACTTAGAACACGGGGACTCAGACACGGACAGACATACTCTCAGACTGTGTATGTGGGCTGTAGTGACAGGCACAGGTCGGGACCACACGGGTCTCTTATGTAGTTCTGGGGACCCTCCGCTCTCCTGAAGAAGCCCCTCAAAGATAAAGTGCAGCGGGCCCGGAGAGATAGCACAGCGGCGTTTGCCTTGCAAGCAGCCGATCCAGGACCAAAGGTGGCTGGTTCGAATCCCGGTGTCCCACATGGTCCCCCGTGCCTGCCAGGAGCTATTTCTGAGCAGACAGCCAGGAGTAACCCCTGAGCAACGCTGGGTGTGGCTCAAAAACTAAAAAAAGAAAAAAAAAAAAGATAAAGTGCAGCAAGACAGACAGGATTCTGTCTTGGTGCTGTCAGTACATACACTGACACCCAGAATTCAAATGATTTAAGGATGTTAGATTCTAGTTTTGTTTTGTTGGGCAACACACAGCAGTGCTCAGGAGTTACTCACGGTTCTGTGCTCAGGAATCGCTCCTGGCAGGCTCGGAGGACCATATGGGATGCTGGAGATTAAAATTGGGTTGGTCCTGGGTCAGCTGCATGCAAAGCATGCTGTGCTATCACTCTGGCTGTAAGTGAAAAAAAAATTTTTTTTTTTTGGTTTTTGGGCCACACCTGGTGGCGCTCAGGGTAACTCCTAGCTCTGAGCTCAGAAATTGCTCCTGGCAGGCTCGAGGGACCATATGGGATGCCGGGGATTGAACTTGGGTTTATCCTGAGTTCAAGTTCCTTGCAGTGGAAGGCAAATGCCTGTGCTATCACTCTGGCCCAAGTGAATAATTTTAAAAGAGTTTAAAATCAGGCAGAAACAAAGTACAGCAAGTAGGGGGCTTGCTTGCCTTGCTTTTGGCCCACTCTGTTTGGATTCCTGGAACCCCTATACCCACTGTACTATCACTTCCAGCCCCCACAAAATTATTATCTACTTTTAACCTCTGTGATAATTTTTATTTTGAAATCTACTTACATTTAATAACCTCTTTCCACGTTCTTTTCTGGTAGGGTTCCATTTTTTTAAAATACATTTGTTTCAATTGAATCACGGTGAGATACAGTTACAAAAAGTTGTTCATAATTGAGTTTCACTCATAAAAGGTCCCACACTTCATCAGTGCACATTTCCCGCCACCAATGTCCCCAGTTTACCTCCAGCCCTCCCTCTGCCTGCTTCTATTTTCCTCTCTCTCTCCCCTCCCCCTCCCTCCTCTTTTTACCATATTTTTTTAGGAAATTTAGTTTTCAATATTGTTACTGAGGGGTATCATGCACACCACTTTCCTCCTTTTAGCACTAGTTCTTTCCAGAGTGATTACTCTAGCAAAAAGCCTTTTTAGGGGGACACACCCAACTGTACTCAGTGGCTACTCCTGGCTCTGAGCTCAGAAATCCTTCCTGGCAGGCTTGGGGGATCATATGGGAAGCTGAGGATTGAACCCAGGTCGATCACATGCAAATGACCTACCCACTGGGCTATCGCTCCAGTCCCCCTAAAAACCTTAACGAAAACATCCTACATTTTCCTCTCTCTTGGTCATTTTCTTGAGACTTTTTCTTCATGTCTACTGCGAAAGTAGAAAGTAAATTCATGCTCTTTTCTACTCCAAAGATCTAGAAAGAACCCCACTCAGCTGAAACAATTACTGTGGAAAAATCCTGGGGTTGGAACGACTGCACAGTGGGGATGATGTTTGCTTTCCATGCAACCAATCTAGGTTCAATCCCCAGCATCCCATTTGGTCCCCCGCATCAGTCAAGACTGATTACAGAATCAGGAGTAATCAGGAGCAGAATCAGGAGTAATCCCTGGACACTGGTGGTGGCTGTGACGTAAGCACACACACACATATACACACACAACCTCACACTAACTTGGCACCTTAGACTTTCACAATTTAATTCAATGATCTGTTTAGTGGTTGCTGTTGTTGTTATAATTTGGGCCACACCCGGTGGTGCTTAGTGGTTATTTTTGGCTCTGAGCTCAGAGGTTACTCTTGGTAGGCCTTGTGCAAGGCAAAAGCCCTACCTGTCATGCTATTGCTTAGGCCTGATATAAATGGTTTTTTTTTTTTTTTTTTTGGTTTTTGGGCCACACCCTGTGACGCTCAGGGGTTACTCCTGGCTATGCGCTCAGAAGTTGCTCCTGGCTTCTTGGGGGACCATATGGGACGCCGGGGGATCGAACCGCGGTCCATCCTAGGCTAGCGCAGGCAAGGCAGGCACCTTACCTCCAGCGCCACCGCCCGGCCCCAGGTTTTATAGCAGTTTTCTATTGTCCAAATCCAGTTCTTCACCCTTCCCTACTTTTCTTCTCCCCTGCAGTGGTAGAAAGAAATGGGGAGGGTCACATTTGATTGAGGTGCTCAACAGAGATTGAATAGTTGTGATTGGATGATGTTTTCTCATGTTAGAGGTGACAAAGATCAAACTCGGGGCCTCACATCAGTCAGACAAATTTTCTACTTCTGAGCTATCCCCAGGAGGCCTATTTTTCTCTCTTGAGAAAGGTGTCAGATTGGGTAACTATTTTAGGATAGCATTTAATTTGATTTAATCTATTTCTCGCAGTGGGATGAACCCAGGGACCACTGAACTCTCCATGTTAGGCATGTACTTTTCTCCTGAGCCACACCACTGGACCACTTTTAGAATTTTAACATCTTAAAAACCATCTGTAGGAAACAAGTAATTAGAACCCAGTAATATTTTTACACAATTGACATTTTTAAAACACTAACAAGCAATTACTGTAATGGTATAATGAGCAGACTATTGTGTAATGCTCTTTCATTCACACCCACCGACATTCTTTGTAGCTGACTAATAGTAATTGGGTGTAAGTTATTTCACAGTGATTTGTGTCAACTGAAAAGACATGTAGATTTAAATTGGAATCTAATCATTCTGGCCTGGTAGAGTCAATAGCAGAAACTATGAACCAAATGCAGCTAATGCACCAATAAGAATTAAAAAAAAAAAAGATGTTGGGTTGGATTAATTGTACAACAGGGATGACTCTTGCCTTGCATGTAACCAACTTGGTATGAGCTCCAACATCCTATATGATTCCCAAGTCCTGCCAGGGATGAGTCTGTATGCACTCAAGTGTAAGCCCCCAAACCAAAAATAAAAACATGAAGATGTGGGGCTGGAGAGATAGCACAGTGGTAGGGCATTTGCCTTGAAGGTGGCCAACCCGGGATGCACCCAGGTTCGTTTCCCGGTATCCCATATGGTCCCCAGAGCCTGCCAGGAGTGATTTCTGAGTACAGAGCCAGGAATAACTCCTGAGCGCCACCGGGTTTGGCCCCCAAAAGCAAAAGCAAAACAAAACAAGAAACCATAAAGATGTTTAAGAGACTTGGTACAGTGAACAAGAAGCCTGCCTTGCATGAAGTTGGCCCAGCCTAAGTTCGACACCTCATAAAGTCCCCTTAGCATGAATGGGAGTGAACCCTGAGAACCCCCCCCCCAATGTTCTGAAAGACAAATACATAAATATAAAAGATGTTCTGTCTATAGGGTGAAAAGTCAGCTTCTTGTTTAGAAGCCCGGGATATTTTATTTTATAAAATAAATTTTATCCAGCCGGAGAGAGAGCATGGAGGTAGGGCGTTTGCCTTATGCAGAGGATGGTGGTTTGAATCCTGGCATCCCATATGGCCCTCAGAGTCTGCCAGGAGCGATTTCTGAGTCTAGAGCCAGGAGTAACCCCTGAGCACTGCCAGGTGTGACAAAAAAAATTTTGTTTTAATTGATCTAGGCTAGTTTAGGTTCTAGACTTCATGCCACAGGTCGAGGCATCATTTTCACACCAACGCAGTTGATGCAAGACACTTGACAGCCATCTGCTGGACGATCGTTGCAATAACGTTGCAATCACTGCACTAAGCAAAAGAATAATTTTTAAAAATCCTATTTTCAAGGGGTCAGAAGGCATCAGGGAGGAAATAAAAGCATTTCAGAGCGGAACAGCAGAGCATGGGCGGCTAAGGGCTAATGTCTGATCATTCCAACGGATGTTTGGGGTCTGGGCAAGGCAAAGCAAAGTGGCTGGTGCTGGAAAGTGCTCAAGTTCTGGGCTAAGAGGCCCTGTTCTCTGTGTGCAGAGAGGCCCACTTCCTTCCTGAGTTTTTTTTTTTGCACCACTTGGAGCTGGCAAAGGTCAAGCGCTGCCACCTGTCTGGTGCTCTTCCCCTCCCTGACCTGAGAGCTCCCTGAGCACTGCAGATGCAAAGAGATGCAAGGGGCAGAGATGAGGTCGCGGGCTGTCGTTGGAGGTGTAGAGATAGCTCAACCTCAAGGGGGGTGTCGCTGCCACTTATGGCCAAGGGACTGGAAGACCCCTCTTGAAAGTGCAGAAACGAGGTACATTCACTCTCTGAGGCCCTGGTTGTCTCACTTTTTTCATTTTTGGTGGGGAGGGGCATATTCTGCGATGCTCAGGGGTCACTCCTGGCTCTGGGCTCAGAAATCACACCTGGTGGGGCTCAGGGGACCACATGGGATGCCTGAGATCGAACCAGGCTACGTGCAAGGAAAACACCCATCTTCTGTGAATTGCTCTGGCCCTACCTTTGCTTCTTCCAAAAGTCTGACTGTCTCAGCTAATCTATGCATTTGAGTATTTCTTTTTTTGGGGGGATGGGGGGCCACACCCGGCGATGCTCAGGGGTTACTCCTGGCTGTCTGCTCAGAAATAGCTAATGGCAGGCACGGGGGACCATATGGGACACCAGGATTCGAACCAACCACCTTTGGTCCTGATCGGCTGCTTGCAAGGCAAACGCCGCTGTACTATCTCTCCGGGCCCGCATTTGAGTATTTCTATCTACCCACCAGGCCTTCTCTCTTGTCTCCTGACTCGAGCCTAGAATGTTCTCTACTCTCACTCTCCCAACTCATAATCTCTGCCTGGCTTCTCTTTTTTCTCCCAACGCTTTTCTTTGCAGCAGTCTCATTTCCCCCACCATTGTTTTCATCCAACTTCCATCTACTTATAAGCTTTTCTTCCTTCCTTCCTTCCTTCCTTCCTTCCTTCCTTCCTTCCTTCCTTCCTTCCTTCCTTCCTTCCTTCCTTCCTTCCTTCCTTCCTTCCTTCCTTCCTTCCTTCCTCTTTTCTTTTTTTTTTTTTTTTTTTTTTTTTTTTTTTTTTTTGTTTTTGGGCCACACCCTGTGACGCTCAGGGGTTACTCCTGGCTATGCGCTCAGAAGTTGCTCCTGGCTTCTTGGGGGACCATATGGGACGCCGGGGGATCGAACCGCGGTCCGTCCTAGGCTAGCGCAGGCAAGGCAGGCACCTTACCTCCAGCGCCACCGCCCGGCCCCCCTTCCTTCCTCTTTTCTTCCCTCCCTCCCTCCCTCCCTCTGAACTGAAGTTTAAATTTGGTTGTTCTTCAGGACTACTCCTAGTTCAGTGCTTGAGGTTAAATTCACTGCATGGATGGCAAGGCATGATCCTGGTACCTCCCTTCTGCAGAGCCTGTCCACCAGCCCAGCAAACCCTCTTCCATGTCCTGAGAATAAGCATTGATGGTGGCTGTGAGAACAAGGAAAAAGCAGAAGGCGTCTGTGGATCCCCTATAGTCAGAACGTATAACACTAGAGGGAGCGAGAGACCACACAATCAGATCAAAGACATTGGCAAACTGCACACTGGGCTAGGGCAGTTTTGGGGGCCGCCCCTAGCGGAGCTCTGGGGCCCATGTGGTGAAGGGATTGGATTTAGGAGTGACAGAACAGGCCTCTAGCAAGAAAGGGGTGTAAACCTGAAACCAAACCTAACTGTTCAAAGGATGCTGATTTGCCTACTTCCTCAGCAAAATCACCGAATCCTCAATATCCAAATCACTTGGCAGATAAATTGCAAATCTTTTCCTGTGACTTCAATGGTCCCAAGGTGTCTTCTTCTCGCCCTTTCCACCTCTCACAGGAGCTGTGATCGAATTGCTGTGATCCCAGCCTCTGAGGAAATGACAAATGTGCCAGACAAGTACCTTACCCACTATATTATCTAACACCACCCCTCAGCCAAAACCAAACGACTTCCAATAACTGCATATTCATTTTGAATTTCAGGTAGTCCACTCTGGATAAAATCTAGTAGAACAGAATTTGAGAGATTCAGAATCTGTTCCTGAACCGGCATCAGAAATCAAAGTTGAAAAGGAATGTGAATCTAATAAATGTTAAGATGCTTTTGAAGGGGCCAGAGAGATAGCACAGTGGTAGGCATTTGCCTTACGTGCCGACAACCCAGGACAGACCTGGGTTCGATCCCTGGCATCCAATATGGTCCCCCAAGTCTACCAGGAGCGATTTCTGAGCACAGAGCCAGAAGGAACCCCAGTGCCGCCAGGTGTGCCTCCCTCCCCGATAAAAAAGTTGTTTTTGAAGATGCAGGGGAGGTGTGAACCAGTGAATTCTGAAAGACAAGCAGCCAATAATAAAAAATCTTCGGACGTTTCAAGGTAAACTAGAAATGAAGAGAACACAAATCTACACATTTTGGTTGGGGAGTGGTTAAAGAACTTGCCTGGCACACAGCTGGCTCTAAGCTTACGGACCACTCCTGGGATGCAGGGGGAAGAGGCAGATCAAACCTGAGTCAGCTACATGCAAGGCAGGTACCCTCACCACTGTACTATCTTTCAGGCCCCTATACTTCATCTGACAGTGCTCATGGGATCTTCCCAGCTTGATCTTGGAGGCCCATGCAGTACTGGGGACAAGGAATGGACCTGGAGCTTATGTTCCAGCTCATTCAGATATCTCCACTGCCTATTCTAATTTTTTTTTTTTTTTGTGGTTTTTGGGTCACACCCGGCAGTGCTTAGGGGTTTTTCCTGGCTCCGTGCTCAGAAATTGCTCCTGGCATGCACGGGGGACCATATGGGACGCCGGGATTCGAGCCGATGACCTTCTGCATGAAAGGTAAATGCCTTACCTCCATGCTATCTCTCCGGCCCCTATTCTAATTTTTTAAAAATGTATTTTAGAGAACAACTATAGAAGGATATCACAGTGATCAGTTCTGAAAAAAAATTCTGCATTTTGCAATCTGTACATCTTACAATCGACTTCTCATCACTTTCAATCAAGTGGCTGTACTTCATTCACTTCACCTTCAGAGTGTATTAGTAGCAGTTGCTTTAAAAATATCATTTGCTGGGCCCGGAGAGATAGCACAGTGGTTTTTGCCTTGCAAGCAGCCGGTCCAGGACCAAAGGTGGTTGGTTCAAATCCCGGTGTCCCACATGGTCCCCCGTGCCTGCCAGGAGCTACTTCTGAGCAGACAGCCAGGAGTAACCCCTGAACACCGCCGGGTGTGGCCCAAAAACCAAAAAAAAAAATCATTTGCTTTAAAAATGATTTGTTTCGGAGCCCGAAGAGATAGCACAGCGGCGTTTGCTTTGCAAGCAGCCAATCCAGGACCAAAGGTGGTTGGTTCGAATTCCGGTGTCCCATATGGTCCCCCGTGCCTGCCAGGAGCTATTTCTGAGCAGACAGCCAGGAGTGACCCCTGAGCACTGCCGGGTGTGGCCCAAAAACAAACAAAAATAATATATTTGTTTCAGAAAGGGGCCAAAAAAATGATTTGTTTCAGGCCAGAGAGATAGTATGGAGGTAGGGTGTTTGCCTTGCATGCAGGTCAGTGGTTTGAATCCCGGCATCCCATATGGTCCCCTGAGCCTTCCAGGAGCGATTTCTGAGTGTAGAGCCAGGAGTAACCCCTGAGTGTCGGCGGGTGTGACCCAAAAAAAAACAAAAAAAATTTTATTTGTTTCCCAAAATATGTAATTTCTGTTGAAACTTGTACAGGGCAAATGCATTTTCCCCATTGGTTATTGTTTTAATCTCGTTCATTTTGTGCAAATAGCGTGTTCATATTTTCGCCGATCAACAATTCTCCTTTCACTTGACATTATTCCACATGCTTGCCATTTCAATCCAATGTAACACCAAGCAGAAAGCTTTAAATGTTTTACGAAAACCTGGCTAGTGTTTCTTTTCTCCTACCATATTTGTATCCTACCTAGATGTGGACCTGGTGCCTCATCTTAATGTAATGTAATGTAAGTCTCAGGGCCTGGAGAGATAGCACAGCGGCGTTTGCCTTGCAAGCAGCTAATCCAGGACCAAAGGTGGTTGGTTCGAATCCCGGCGTCCCATATGGTCCCCTGTGCCTGCCAGGAGCTATTTCTGAGCAGACAGCCAGGAGTAACCCCTGAGCACCGCCGGGTGTGGCCCAAAAACAAAAAAACAAACAAACAAACAAAAACAAATAAAACAATGTAAGTCTCAGAAATCAGTGCGAATTAGGGTTCAGTAGACAAGGATTCTCTGGGTAAAGTAGTCTTCGAAGGAACGTTTACTAATTCCTCCTTGAGGAAAAACCAAAAGCACTTATCTGATCATCAGAGATATCTTGTAAAGAAAATGGTTAAACTTTGTTTAGTATATTTGAAATATTCCTGTGGCGATGCTGATTTCCATGATCTAGTGCTACTTTCGGCGCGTGTAACTACATTGAGACACACTGCCATGACTAAAAGAGAAACTGAATTGGGAAATTTTATTCACCAATCTAGTTAGCATGATGGAATGAAGCGGTTCTCAAGCGGTTGCCTTTTAATGCTTTATTGGGTGTGAAAATACTTTCTTGTATCTAAGTATAAAATGGCTCTTGAATTTTATTAAAAGGAACCTATTCTTCCTATAATTATATGACGTTTAATTTGTATTGACAGATTAGAAATCTGCTTTAGATACACCAGTTGGCATATATTTTTGTGCACTGCTTTTTTTTTCTTCTGCATTGCATTTTGATGTACTGTTTGATGTCAATGGTTGCGATTTTAAAATATTTTTTAGATATTGGGGCTGGAGAGAGATAGCATGGAGTTAGGGCATTTGCCTTGCATGCAGAAGGACGGTGGTTTGAACCCCAGCATCCTATATGGTCCCCAGAGCCTGCCAGAAGTGATTTCTGAGCGTAGAGCCAGGAATAACCCCTGAGCGCCGCCGAGTGTGATCAAAAAAAAAATTACATATTTATTATCTCTTGAGTGAATCTGTGTAATAATATTCCTTTATTTATTTATTTATTTATTTTTGTTTTTTGGGTCACACCTGGCGGTGCTCAAGGGTAACTCCTGGATCTATGCTCAGAAATCACTCCTGGCAGGCTCAGGGGACCATATGGGATGCCAGGATTCAAACCATCGTCCTTCTTCATACAAGACAAATGCCTTACCTCCATGCTATTTCTCCAGCCCCAATAATATTCCTTTTTAAATGGATATTTTGTATGCAGTTATCTGTGCTTTAAAATTATGAACTGGGCTGGAGTGATAGTACAGTGAATAAAGTGTTTGCCTTGCACTTGGCTGACCTTGCTTCGATCCCTCCCCTGTGACCCCCGATGGGGGACCCCCAACCCGCGGGGTGTGAGAATGAGGATCACGAAGTAATTCGTGGGTCACGAGCGGGATCCGACCTGAAATGGAGGAAAGAGGCTGAGAAAGAAATGAGCTCAAGTCAAGCTGGCTGATCAAGAGCCAAGGTTTATTGAAAGGGGGCTAGTTTTTATAGATAAGCAAAATATGGAAGTAACAGTCAGTACTTTTCCATGGTGTCTATAGAAAAGTAGGGGAGTCGTACAGGACGGACTTTCCAGTTTTACAGCATACCCTTAGATCATACAGACATTCTTTCACAATGGTAGCTTAACAGGATGTGATCTATATCTTATCAACTCAGGAGGTTTATTGGAGCATCTTGTGACTATTGCTAACTGAACTATGTGACTGTTCTTTCCTTTAGGCCCATGGGGGAAATGCCACAGTACAACCTGTCAGGTACGCAGGCCTTTGGTTTCTCAGGCATCAGAGACTCCATTTTGCTCTCTATGTCTTATGGCTTCCAACACTCCCCCTTTGGTCCCTGTAGCCCACCTAGAATGATCCTTTAAGTCAGAGCCAGGAATAAGCCCTGAATACCATAGGTGTGGTGCCCCCCCCCCCCCAAATGGGAGAAAAACCATTAAAATAAGATTGCTGGATTGGGACTGAAGTGAGAGTATAACAATAGGGCAATTACCTTGCATTTGGCCTTCCCAGGTTTGACTCCAAGTATCCCTTATGGTTCCCCAAGCCTGCCAGGAATAATTCCTGAGCACGGACAAGTGTGGCCCAAAACCAAAATAAATAAATACAATACAACTATAAGCTTCCTTAAAGAGTTTCATTTCAACATTTTTTTTTGGAGGCCACACCCAGTGGTACTTGGGTTACTCCTGACTCTGAGCTCAGAAATTACTCTTGGCAGGCTCAGGGAACCATACTGGATGCTGGGGATAGAACCCAAGTCAGCTGAATACAAGGCAAACTTTGCCCACCATGCTGTGCTATTGCTCTGGCCTTTCATTTCAGATTTAAGGACATATGTAGGCTCAAGAAGCATGAAAAACTAAAATGAAAGCATGGAAAACCAAGAGCAAAAATAGTCGTATCAGACAAAATTTTTGTTTTTTGTTTTTTGTTTTTTGTTTTTGGGCCACACCCAGCGGTGCTCAGGGGTTACTCCTGGCTGTCTGCTCAGAAATAGCTCCTGGCAGGCACGGGGGACCATGTGGGACGCTGGGATTCGGACCAACCACCTTAGGTCCTGAATCAGCTGCTTGCAAGGCAAATACCGCTGTGCTATCTCTCCGGCTCCAATTTTTTCAAGAATATATGTGTGTTTTTCAATTTCTCAGGAGGAAGATGTGGAGTGTATATGCAACATACACCCAAGATTGAATATATACATACTAACAGATACAAAAATAAAGGATAGGGGCCGGCGAGGTGGCGCTAGAGGTAAGGTGTCTGCCTTGTAAGCGCTAGCCAAGGAAAGGACCACAGTTCAATTCCCCGGCATCCCATATGGTCCCCCCAAGCCAGGGGCAATTTCTGAGCGCGTAGCCAGGAGTAACCCCTGAGCATCTAATGGGTGTGGCCTGAAAAACCAAAAAAAAAAAATAAAAATAAAAAAATAAAGGATATCAGTTCTCTCCCCTCCCAGACCCATGGATAGATCATCCAGACAGAAAGTCAATAAGGAAATGATGGAATTCAAACAAATATATTTTGAAGTCGCATTACCACACTCAAGGTAGGCAGGAGCACTAGCACCATCTAGGGAGTTTATAGTATCCTTGGGAGAAATCGAGGGGTGCTTTCTCTTTGTTCACTTCAAGCACATTTCCAGGGGTGAGATAGCATTGAATTATTTTTTTCTAAAAAGGGGGAAGTAGGTCAAATATATTGGAAACCTCTGGTTTTGGTTCAGTGGACCTAGTAGACATATAAAGAACAACCATCCAACAGCCACAGAATCCACATTTCCTATCAGGTACACCCAAACATTTCAGGAGAAATCATATGGTAAGCCACTAAGGTCTTAGCAAACTTCAGACTGACCTATGGACTCTCTTAAAGCTTGAAATGTTACACATTTGTGGAACTTAACACACTCCTCAACAACCCAGTGTCCCTCCACCAAATAATCTTAAAAGAGAAGAGAAACACAACGTCATAAACACAGGGGTGCAATAACATCAGAAGTTTACTGTGATAAATGTCTGTCTACGTTAAGAAAAAAAAAAAAAAAAAAGAAAGAGATCTAGTAGTACAGGAAATAAGGCTTTTTGTTTGTTTGTTTGTTTGTTTGTTCTTGGGCCACACCAGCAGAGCTCAGGGGTTACTCCTAGCTCTGCATTTAAGGAATCTTTGGGATTGACTCCGGGTTGGCTGCATGCACGAAAGGCAAGCACCATTCCCACTGGCCGCTGGGTGTGACCCAAAAACCAAAACAAACAAACAAACAAATGAATGAATGAATGAATGAATTCAAAGCATCCCCCCCTCCAAGAGGTCCATGATCAGAATCCAAGCAGGTTTTTTTGGTTTTGGGTCACACCCGGCAGCACTCAGGGGTTCCTCCTGGCTCTATACTCAGAAATCACACTCCCCCCCCCCCCCGCAAGCTCGGGAGATCATATGGGATGCCGGGATTCGAACCACCGTCCTTCCGCATGCAAGGCAAACGCCTTACCTCCGTGCTATCTCTCCGGCCCCTCCCAGCGGTTGGAAGGAAAACTGCAGCCGGGCGGGAAGCCGCGTCTTGCGGGGTATGCTGGGAGTTGTAGTCCCGACGCTCCCGAGCGCTTCTGGGAAATGGAGTCCGGAGCGCGGCTTGGCCGGAGCCACTTCCGATCCCCGGGCCTGAGATCGCGGCCTGCGCATCTCTCCGGGAGGTGAGTTGAGCCTCGGTCGTCCCGACCTCTCAACTTCTCCCACCTGGTCCTTTGGGGAGCCCTCCTCTCCCCTCCCCGCCAAAGACCCTCTTGGGTGGGAGGCGCTGGGGGAGATGCAGAAGGATGGGAACCTGTGGATGGATGATAGACTGACCTGTCTCCCCACCCCTCCTCTTCCATCCTTCCTGGGTCACTCTCTAGCTGCATGATGGTGGGCAAGAATATAAGTCTGTCTGCCTCAGTTTCCCTCTCGGGCATGGAGAATTAATGGCATGGTACAATTTCGCTTTCCTTTTAAAAGTAGAAGAGTTTAGGCGCTTGGCAAAATATTAGCTTGTCTACATTAATGCTATTAAACTCACGTAAAGGGATTTCTTGCTCAGCAATATTCTTTTTCTATTTATTTTTTGGTTTTGTTTGTTTTGGTATTTGGGCTGTACTTGGCTGTGCTCAGGGTTTATTCCTGGCTCTGTGTTTCAGGGATACTTTTGGCAGTGTTTGGGGTTCTGGGGATCGAACCTGGGTCGGCCGTGTGCAAAGCAAGTGCCCTAGCCTACTGTACTTTTGATCCACACTCTGCTTTTTTTTGTTTTGGTCCAAACTGGGCATTGATCAATGCTTGTTCCTGGCCTAGTGCTCAAAGGACCATATGCAGTGGCAATGGCAATGATCAGACTGGGATCAGATGCATGCAAGACCTTAGCTCCTGTTCTGTCCTTCTGGTCACTTGCCTTGCATACAGCTGGGTCCAGTTTGATTCCTTCACCACATGGTCTCCTGACACAGAACCTGGTCTCCTGACACAGAACCTGGAGTATCCTTCCTTACCCTCCTCTCTGTGCCCCCTCCAATACCACCAGTGTGGTCTCCGAACCCCACAAAAAATAAGCAGGCCACGATGACACTAGTCACCAGTACTTAAAGAAATAGTGTAGCATCAACTGTATTTTCAGGTTATTTTTCTTCCAGCTTCCTCTCCTCCCCTTTCCCAGGCTCATAGTGCTGCAGAAAGGAAGGTACAATCCCAGGGCTCCTGCAGCAGTGCCTCCTATGACAGACTTTGGTGTTTGCCTTCCCTTTCTGTTTTTCTGTTTTCATTGGCAGATGTTTCACCATAGAGGTGTTTGGTAGTTGTTTAAATAATTGGAGAAGGACTGGAGCCATAGCATAGCAATAGAATGTTTGCCTTGCAGGTGGCTGACCCAGGGTGGACCCAGATTTGATTTCTGGCATTCCATATGGTCCCTGAGGGGCTGGAGAGATAGCACAGCAGTAGAGCATTTGCTTTGCATGCAGCCGACCCAGGACAGATGGTGGTTTGTCCTGGTGGTATGGTCCTCTAAACCAGCCAGGAGCAATTTCTGAGCCCAGAGCCACAAGTAACTCTTGAGTGCCATTGGGTGTGACCCAAAAATCAAAAACAAACAAAAAAAGATCCCTGAGCCTGCCAGGAGTGATTTCTGAGTGCAGAGCTAGGAGTAACCCCCGAGTGCCACCAGATGTGTCCCCAAAACCAAAAATAAATAAAATAAATAATTGGAGAAACATATAGAACAAGTAATGGGCAGAAGTAATACATTAGTCAAATACTGGATTTTATGTGTCTGAGAGACAGTTCAGCCTGTAGAGTGCTTGCCTTGCACAAGGCTTACCCAGTTCTTATCTCTGGCACCCCATGTGCCCCCATCCAGGTGTGAACCCTAAGCACCACCTGGTGTAGGTCCCCAACCAAAAAAATTACATGTGTTGTTCTAAATTGCAGAGAGCTTTGTAACCATGAAACACTGCACTGTCAGAGGCCTGTACGGTGTTTGCCTCTTTCACCCTGTTTGAAAGTGGAGTCGGAATGAGCAGTGGGGTTCGGATCCCAGATGCAGCTCAGTGCTTGACTACCTGACTTGGATGTGTGAAATCCTTCGTTCCATCCCTGGTGGCAGAAAAGATTGGGTTTTGGGTCTAGGTTGTGTGTGTCTTAGACCTTTGGGTAGTAGTGGTACTTGGGGTAGGGTGGGGGCTGATTTGTTTTATCTTGTTTTTGGTGTGTGACTGGCTCTGTGCTGGGGGTCCATTCTGTGCCAGGGATTGAACCCAGCCTTCCTGCATGCAAAGCATGAACTCCACTACCAACCCCCACAACTAGGGTTTATTTTCCGCTTTCAGGGATCTTGCCTGCATGCAAGGGCTTTCATTCCTAAAAGCACAAAAACAAAGGTTGTTCCGCTTCCCAGATCCTTATCCTACACTGTAAAAATCCTGAAATTGGAGGCTGGAGAGCCCATTCATGTACACACATGGCTTATGTTTGTTTGATTTTTTTTTTTCAGTACCAAGGATTGAATCCAGGGCTTTATACTTGAAGGCAAGTTCTCTCTTGCTGAGCTCCATCCGCGGCCCTCAGACACTAACTTTGAGGAGTAGAACACACCTTCTTCAGAGGGTATTTTTAAAAGTCCAGAGCTGTCTTCCTCCCAAGATGACCACGATCTTGCCCAAAGACTATGCAGGCAGAAAAACTCAGAAATGAAAACCTTCTCCTAATGCATCTATCTGGGATCGGCCTCAGAATGGTGTAGCTCAGGGAGACTTGAGAGTGTCTGTTCATGGCTGCTTTATGACTCTGCCTGGTTCCCACCTACTGGGACCCACCAGATGTCTGCTAAGTATTTCCTGTGTTACAGGCACCTTCCCAGAGTCTGGACATAGAATACTGAGAGTAAGTTTTATTCCCCTACCATCTGATTATTGGTTTTCCCTCCAGAGCTAATGGAAAGATCACCCTGCAAAATATTTCACTGAGTAGAAATGTCTGAACAAATGGAGAGTCAGAACAAAGGGAATTGAAAAGTATGAAAGCGTATTATTCTTTTCTTTTCTTTTCTTTTTTTGGTTTTTGGGCCACACCCGGTGATGCTCAGGGGTTACTCCTGGCTGTCTGCTCAGAAATAGCTCCTGGCAGGCACGGGGGACCATATGGGACACCGGAATTTAAACCAACCACCTTTGGTTTGCTTGCAACGCAAACGCTGGTGTGCTATCTCTCCAGGCCCGAAAGCGTATTATTCCTTCCTTCCTTCCTCCCTCCCTTCTTCCCTCCCTTATTCCTTCCCTCCTCCCTCCCTCCCTCCCTCCCTCCCTCCCTCCCTCCCTCCCTCCCTCCCTTATTCCTTCCCTCCCTCCCTCCCTCCCTCCCTCCCTCCTTTCCTTCCTTTCTTCGTTCCTTCGTTCCTTCCTTCGTTCCTTCCTTCCTTCCTTCGTTCCTTCCATCTTTCTTTCCTTTTTTTTTTTTTTTTTTGGTTTTTGGGTCACACCTGGCAGCGTTTAGGGGTTACTCCTGGCTCTGTGCTCAGAAATCGCTCCTGGCAGACTCAGGGGACCATATGGAATGCCGGGATTTGAACCATTGACCTTCTGCATGCAAGGCACACTCCCTACCTCCATGCTATCTCTCTGGCCCCTTTTTTCCTTTTCTTTTTTTTGATTCTTTTTTTAAATTTTTTTGTTCTTTTTTTTTTATTCTTAAAGCTTATTATTATTATTATTATTTATTATTATTTTGGTCACACCTACCAGTGTGACAGGGGTTATTTTGGACTTAATCCTGGCAGTGCATATGGGACCATATGGGATGCTGAGGATCAAGCCTGGTGAGCCATGTACGAGGCAAATGTCTTATGCACTCTACTATTGCTTCTGCTTCCTGAAGGCATTATTTTTTAAAAGACTAGCAAGCTTCTCCATGTTATATTTTTAATTTGAGGTGGTATTACTAATATAGTTAATAAATAAGCAATTAAATAGGGTCATGTCTGTGGCTTATGCTTTGTGTGTAGGGACCCAGGCCCAAAGTTTGATTCCCAGCACCACCAATTTACCTGGTTGGATGGAGAGAGGCCCATTTGGTTTTCTGAGCACAGTTTAGGAGGACCTCAATCTTCCAAATTTGACAAGAATGACCTTCCTGTGTACTTTGTTCTGACTTTCCACAATCCCTGGAATAAAATCATCTCCTGAGAATTGATGGATGAGTGTTGACATTGGGGCCACCCCTGTGGTCAGTCAGATGGTGGCTGACAAGGGTGCTTGCCTTGGGGCTGAGTGATCACTGCCTGGGATGATAGACTCCTAATGCCATCCTGAGTGAGGGGCTCACAAGTGGTAGTTCATTAACAGCAAGCTCATGCAAGTTTATGCAAGCCCTCTCTTGGGAAATCTTCTAGAATGTGTGAGCTTCCAGATGAGTTCAGATATTGTTGGTGCTTCCTGTGTGGTTCCTGTTGCCACTATCCTCTGCTTTCTGGATCAGTCACTGAGACAAAGTACTGTCAAGTCGAAGAAGCTGGTTATTATGTGAGCCCCCAAGAAAATTCCAGTCCTGCACCCTTCGTGCCTTCTCAGCTTTGTCCTCTGTTCTTTTAAACAGGATCATTGGCTTTAGATTCTTGTCTGGGTTTCTTTTATTGGTGGTAGGGGCACACCAGATGATGCCTTGGACTTAATCCTGATAGTGCTCAGATTACAGTGTGGGACTGAACTGGTTGGCTGCATGAAAGGCAAGCAACTTACCCACTATAACCCTACACCTATTCTTTGTGTAACCTTACACACAAGAAAGACACTCCCATTTCTGGGACCGGTTTTGGGGAGGTTATAAAAGGTTTTGCTGAGGGGCAAAAGGAGATTTGCCTGGATGGAGGTCTGAGGAGAAATAGCTGGAAGAAGCAAGACGCAGGGCAAGCTAACAAGACCGTGCTTAAATAGGTTTATGATATAGGCCACCATGTTGGCCAGGGATGAATAAAGCTGATATTTCCTGAGCCTGTTGGTGAGTGGATTTTCTCCTTGCCGCCACCCCAACAGCTGAAGGGGGTTGCAGAGCCACGTGGTCCTGGGCTGGAGGAGAAAGGCTTCCCTGCATCCTCCCATCACCATCCACTGCCATCCGAGCCTATCCTAAGGGCTCTGATACAACAACCCACTATACATCAAAGTCCTCAGGGGTGGCTCCAAGCAGTTTGTGTGGTCCTAGGGATCAGTCTGGGGCTCCAGTGTATAAAGCACATGTTCCCCTCCATTGGCACCATCTCCCTGGCCCCTGGCCTATCTCTTACTCTGAGTTCTTCAGTTCTCATTTCTCTCTCTTGTGAGATTCCTGCTCCCAGCTGCTGATGTTTGAAATATGAGAGAGGAGGGCCTAGAGGAACAGCTCTGGGATTAAAACTGCCATCAGGGTGCCGTTTCTTTTTCTTTTCTTTTTTTTTTGGTTTTTGGTTTTTGGGTCACACCCAGCAGCGCTCAGGGGTTCCTCCTGGCTCCACGCTCAGAAATCGCTCCTGGCAGGCTCGGGGGACCATATGGGATGCCGGGATTTGAACCACCATCCTTCTGCATGCAAGGCAAATGCCCTACTTCCATGCTCTCTCTCTAGCCCTCTTTCCTCCTTCGTTAAGGGAGCACTTTGAACCATCAGTATTTATCAAGAGCTTCTTTACGCATCAAGACCTTGCCTAGGTCCTTGTTTATTCTTCAAAGTCATCCTATGATATCCTATCCTAAGAATAGCCATCCTATTCTTCACAGTCACCCTTGTTTATTCTTCACAGTCACCTATGATGATCATTGTTTTGATGTCATCAGAGGTGGTTTTGCTAACTTGGACTAGTGTCCCATGGCTAATGCCGTAGTTTCTTCCCCCTTTGCATAGTCCTGATTAGACTATGGACCTCTGAGCTCTACCAGGGGTTTCCTCTGAGTACTACTGGATGTGGCCCAAAAACCTGGAAAAAATAAGACAAGGGATCAGAGAACAAATACAGCTGGTGAGATGCTTGCCTTGCCCATGGCTGACTGGGCAGAAGTCTTACCTTGCACAGGGCTAACCAGATTTGATCTTTGTCACCACATATCCTATGATCCTAAGTACCTCTTGTGTGACCCAGAAAACAAAAGATGAAGAGCAGAATATCAGACTCTGAGGCTAAAGGTGATGGGAACTATAGAGTGGCCACCCCTGAAGGCTTTTGAGGCTCAGCTGTGTGTTCTGAATATCACCTGCTTTGCTGCTGCCTTCTCTGCTAAGAGATAAGGCTTCAGACAGTATTATTAGAGCTTCTCTGTGGAGACTGGAGCCATCCTTCCAACTGATAAATGCTGCGTTCATGTCACCTTGAGGAAAGAGCGCCAGGGCCGTGTCCTGCCCAGCAACCAGAGCTCACAACAGCATTGGCCATATTCTTTTTTTTTTTTTTTAATATATATTTTTATTTAAACACCAGGGTTACAAGGTTGTTCATAATAAAGTTTTTTATTCCACATATAGTTCATGTAATGTATAACAACCTTCACCAGTGTACATTTCCCACCACCAATGTCAACAGAGGCAGGCATTTTTCTTCTCTCTCTCTCTCTCTCTCTCTCTCTCTCTCTCTCTCTCTCTCCATTGTGGATTGTACTACTCCAAATGAAGGGGTCATTGGCCAGATTCTAATGGCTTTTTTCTCCCTCTCTTCTCATCTTTCCTCAGACTCAGTCTTTCCAGAGGAGGAGGAGATCAAAATGACCAAGTTCAAGGTGAGTCAGGCTTGTCTTTCTGAATTTTTTAATTTTTTACATTTGGGGCTTATACAGGGCAGAGCTTAGGAGCTTGCTCCTGGCTCAACACTCAGGAGTCACTCCTGCCAGTGCTCAGAGAACCATATGCCTGGGATCAAACCCTACTCAGCTGCATGCAAGGCAAGCACCCTCCTCACTGTACTGTTACTCTGGCCCCTAATTTTTTTTCTAAATTGAAAGATGTTTGTTCATGATCTGATACTTACTGCCTGTTTTTCTTGAGAAGGATTTGAGCAGTGGGACTTGAGCCCCTCTTGCATGTCCAGTGAGAGGTACTGCTCTCCTTTGTACCTTAGTGTGGTCGCCTTTTCTTTTCTTTTCTTTTCTTTTCTTTTTTCTTTTGGTTTTGGGTCACACCTAACAGAGCTCTATACTCAGGAAATCACCCCTAGCAGGCACGGGGGACCATATGGGATGCTGGGATTCAAACCAGCATCCTTCTGCATGAAAGGCAAACATCTTACCTCCATGCTATCTCTCCGGCCCCAGTGTGGTCGTCTTTTCTAACTTGACCAGTCAATCGCAGTGGCCAGTGAAATAGGACATGGCCTAAGGCACTTGCTTGCATGTGGCCGGCACAGACTACATCCACTTAAGACACATTGTACCCCAAAACACTCCTGGGAGTGATCCCTGACCACAGCCAGTGTGGCCCAGAAACCAAAACCATCTACAATCAATTGCAGTGAAAAGAATCTCCACTTTCCTATTCCCTTACCAAAAAAACATTTTTTGTTTTTCTTTCTTAGCCGTCTATTTGTAGTCATCATATTGTAGGTTTGATCCCTGGCATCCCTACAGTCCCCTGAGCACTGCCAACACTAATTCCCAAGTGTAGAGCCAGGAGTAAATCCTGAGCATTGCAGAGTGTGGCCTGAAAAATCCCCAACAAACAAGCTGAAAGACCAGTTTTAGTCACTGTGGCTGATATGGTGGATCAGGCATGTTCTGCTGTCAGAAAGAATTGAGAGGGAATCTGGGAGAAAAGAACCTTGCACATTATAACTTGGAAGCTTCAAAATCCTTGATGCTGCTGTGTTTCGCCTTTTTGGGTCTTATCCTAAGGGAATGAATAGTTGGAAAATTGAGGTTCCCTGTGTTTGGGGTTGCAGGAGGCATTGACATTCCAGGACGTGGCTGTGATCTTTACAGAGGAGGAGTTGGGGCTGCTGGAACCTGCACAGCAAAAACTGTACCAGGACGTGATGCTGGAGAATTTCCAGAACTTTCTTTCCGTGGGTGAGGATGAGTCCCAAGGGACTGAACTTCACCTGCCTTGGGGGTGGCAAGCTGGTAAGCAAAGGGTTATGTGTCCTTGATGAGTCCATTTTTGGAGCTCTTGAACTGGCTTCCAGTTTGCTAGTACTTCTGAGAGACAGAGAGAGATGGCCTTTTTCCTAGTCTTTGTTTTCTTTTGATTTTGCTTTTTTGGGAGGTCACACCCAGAAGTGCTCAGGGGTTACTCCTGGCACTATGCTCAGAAATTCCTCCTGACAGGCTCTGGGAACCTTATGGGATGCCAGGAATTGAACCCAGATTGACTGCAAGTGAGGCATATGCTATCTCGGTGGCCCCCTATTTTGATTTTGTTGTTGTTCTCGTGTGTGTGTGTGTGTGTGTGTGTGTGTGTGTGTGTGTGTGTGTGTGTGTGTGTGAGTGTGTGAGAGAGAGAGACAGAGAGACAGACAGACAGACAGACAGACAGACAGATAGAGAGACAGAGAGTAGGGAAATTACTCCTGGTTCTGGTGCTCAGGGGACCATGTGGGGGTGCTTGGAACTGAACCCAAGTGGACCTCATAAAGGCAAGTGTCCTACCTGTGCTCTAGCTTCTAACTCTCAGGGTGGCCCTCTATATTTGGGTTCCTACATGTGTTTGCTTGCTGGGGCTTGCACTCTTGCTGTGCTGTCTACACACTTTAGTCTCAGTCACTGGACCATTTGTTTTCTGTGCTCTAGGGATCACATACTTGGTTATAATCCTGGATTCCTAATAACAGTTTCCAGGCTGCCATTCAGAGCATGTGAATGGTGCATGTGAAGGATTTCAAACTTGAAATTCTTTTTTTTTTTTTTGTTTTTGTTTTTGTTTTTGGGCCTCACCTGGCAGTGCTCAGGGGTTACTCCTGGCTATCCGCTCAGAAATAGCCCTTGGCAGGCACGGGGGACCATATGGGACACTAGGATTTGAACCAACCACCTTAGGTCCTGGGTCGGCTGGGCTGCTTGCAAGGCAAACGCTGCTGTGCTATCTCTCCAGCCCCCAAACTTGAAATTCTTATACTTGTAAGACAAGTATTCTACCACCTAGCTTCCCCAAGTCCTTCTAGACATTCCCCGCAGCTAAAGTGTGTTTTCTAAATGGACTACACACTGACAGCTTGCCCTTTATTTTGGCCTTTGTAAAATAGTGGTCATCTCCAATTAGCAGCTCAAGAACCTGTGCCAATAATTGGTAATGCTATATATATATATATATATATATATATATATATATATATATATATGTATGTATGTATATGTATGTCAGAGAGAGGACTTAAACAGCAGCCTTTTTGTCTCAGAATGAGACTAGACATATGATGAAATAGAATATTTTGGAGTGGGGAAAAAAAAGAAATAGAATATTTTTTTGAAAAATTTTTTTCTGCTGTAATTTATACTTAAGTCCATACCTCCTGGGTTTCTGTCCTTGATGGATTGTTTGGACATTTAACATATATTTGAACATTTATCTGAGGATTGTTTGTTTGGTCCACACCTAGCAGTGATCAGGGGCTACTCCTGGCTCTGTGCTCAGAAATCACTCCTGGCAGGTTTGGGGGACCAGATGGGATTCCAGGGATTGACCTTGTTGGCTGTGTGCAAGGCAACAGCCTACCTGAAATGCTACAGCTTCAGCCCCAAGCAGAGGATTTCTTGAGAACCCTGCAGTGTTGTGTCTGATGTATTGGTCCATGTCTTTCTTCAGGGCATCAGTTTTTCACACCAAATGTGCTGTCCCAGTTGGAGAGAGAAGAAAAGCATTGGATGCTAAAGACAGCCCCCTGCAGTGACAACAGCTTGGGTAGGAGCCTTGTGAGTTTGTGTGAGTCCTGTGCCCTAGTCCTTTCTTAAAGGCCAGACCTAGATGGGACCAGGCCAGAGATTACTGAAACCAACTTGGGTTGCACTTTTACTCTTTTACTTGGCACTTTTTTTGGTTATTGTTTGTGGGGGTGCAGTTTGGGCGACCACAGTAGTGCTCAGGGTCTGTTCCTCTCTCTGTGCTTAGGAGTTATGAGGTCTCAGCTTACAGTTTTGCACAGAAATCAAAGTCATGGGAAAAGGTTCGTTTCAGTCAGGGGATGTCGAGCAATTTTTGGATCTTATGGAGCCAGCCAAGCTTCTAGCTCTCTGCCGCTTTCCCTGGCACTTTTATTAGCCAGAGTTTAATATAAGTCATCTGAGAGTCAGCGTTGAAGTAATTAAAGTTACTTGTACTAATTGACTCGAAATAGGTGAAAGGAAAAAGTAAAGTGATTTTACAGTTGTTTGGCAATAGTAGTGACCCTGACAGTGCTTCGGGATTTGAACCAAGATCAAGCAGGATACAGGGCAAGTACCTTAACCTCTAGACTTTTTCTCTGATGGGCCCTAGGAGCCAATTTTAGGTTTATTTTGTTTTGTTTGTTTGTTTGTTTTTTAGACCACACCTAGCAGTACTCAGGGATTACTTCTAGCTCTGTGGTTATGAACTACTCCTGGCAGGTATAGGGAGACAAGGTTGGCTGAATGCAAGGCAAATTCCCAACCCACTGTACTACTACTCCAGACACCCTAAGAGCCACTTTTAAGGCAAGTTTCCTAAGAATATATCAACTTTTAATCTGAGAAGAGAAATTCTCAGAAGTTAACTTTCAGATGGCACTATCTCTTTTAATACTTATGGGGTAAAAAGGACTACTTACCTTTTTTCTTTTTTTTTGGTTTTGGGCCACACCCTGTGATGCTTAGGGGTTACTCCTGTCTGTGTGCTCAGAAATTGCTCCTGGCTTGGGGGACCATATGGGCCACCAGAGGATTGAATCACGGTTCGTCCAAGGTTAGCACGTAGCAAGGCAAATACCCTACTGCTTGCGCCACCACTTTGGTCTCAGGACTACTTATCTTTTTAATTATCTATGGGGTTTGTATGTGTGTGGATAGTATTAGCCAGTATTTTAATAGATACATCTTTAGTATTCACAAAGTACTACTAATATTTTTCTATTTTGTCTCAAGCTATTACATTTATTTTAATCTCACTAAATCTTACCCTTTACTAAAAAAAATTCACATAGGAGAATGTATTTGTATCCATCAATTTTATAGTCTACTTTACTAAGTCTCCACATACTAATTACTTGAAAAAGAAAATTTTCACACATAGCAAAGAGTGCAACAATTTCAGAGGTAATCCAAGGATTCATAGGCACTTTCAATGCCTTTTTTTTTTCTTCCCAAGTATTCTTGGCATGATTTTGTGATTAATATGATGCTTTTAAACCAGTGCCATCCATTTTAAGCCAACATCTGCGAAAACCTTTTAGTCACTCAGAAAAATTGCTTTTTAAAAAATCTTCTTCCAGTATTATGATCAATTATATGATGCATTTTTTAAATAAATAAAAAAATTAAAAATCTCCTTCCAGGTCTGGAGTGATAGTTATAGTAGGGAAGTTATTTGCCTTGCATGCAGCCAATCTGGCTTTGATCTCTGGCACCTTATATAAAAGAACCAAACAAATAAACAAAAGAACATTTTATTTATCTTATTCTTTTCTTTTTTGTTTTTTGGGCCACACCCAGCAGTGCTCAGGAGTTACTCCTGGCTCTGTGCTCAGAAATCACTCCTGGCTCCGAGCACCATATGGGATGCCGAGGATTGAACCTGTGTCCATCCTGGGTCAGCTCCATGCAAAGCAAATGCCCTACCACTGTGCTACCACTTTGGCCCAAAATCTTTCTGTTCTGGGGAGCAAGAGCTATCTTACAGAGTATGAACATAATACTCAAAGATGATAAAAAACAGGGCCAGGAGTACTGGTCCATGGTAGGAAGCTTGACACAAAGAGGGGCAGGAAGTGCAGTTAGGCAGAAAAGGGAGCACTGTGACTATGATAGTATGATAGTTGGGAATGATCATTCTGAACTATAACTGGGTGCTGAAAGGAAAAAAATGGCTGAGAGGGGTGTGTGTGTGTGTGTGTGTGTGTGTGTGTGTGTGTGAGAGAGAGAGAGAGAGAGAGAGAGAGAGAGAGAGAGAGAGAGAGAGAGAGAGAGAGAGAGAGAGAAGAAAAGCATCTTCAATAGAGGCAGGCTAGGGGGATGGAAGACTGGAGAGAGAGAGAGAGAGAGAGAGAGAGAGAGAGAGAGAGAGAGAGAGAGAGAGAGAGAGAGAAAGAGAGAGATTCAATAGAGGCAGGCTAGTGGGGAAGGACTGGAGATAAATTGGTGATGTTGGTGGCAGGAAATGTGCACTGGTGAAGGGATGGGTGTTGGAACATTGATTGCATTGCCCAAATAACAGAACCCGGGAACCTAGACTACTATGTGGAAGTGTCCCCTGTCCCCACCAATGAGACCTCATTGGGGCTGGAATGATAGCATAGCAGAATAACAACAACACATTTTTTTAAAAGGAAGAGAGGCCTCAATAAAGAGATATAATTTGAAGAAAAATTCACAGAGAAATGTTGCATGCTGGGACTAGAGTGTTAGCATCCCTGAGTGTAGCTCAATGCCCACTTTTCTCCCCTCAAATTGTGTGATTCTAAGGGGTTTCGTTTCATTCATGCATCGTAAGTGGGAGCATAAAAAAATCATCTCTTGCCTTCCAAAGGCCTGTAAATCAGGATACACTATATGGTGATAATGTCAAATGGAGTCTTCTCCTTGACGCCTGTGTCTAGTTTTAGCTTGATGGAGTGTTCACTTCCCATCTCCCCATTCTCTGTGTTCTTTCAGGAAACAAGACTCTGAATGCATTGGAGTCTCTTCAGGAAGTTGGCTCAAAGGCCCTGCCACCTGGAGAGACTTCCTGCTCATCAATGTGGCAACAGGTGACAAAGGAGTTGACCAGATGTCAGGAATCCATAGTAAATGTTCACATAGCCACCTCTCAGTTGGAAAAACAAGGTGATGCCCTCTCAAAAAATGAGAGCTGTGGCAAACGCTTCTATCCAAATACACATCTTCAGGTGCATCACAGGATTCACAGTGAAGATAAACCCCCTGAAGGGGAGGAAGGTCTGGTTCCCGGCATTCCTCTTCAAGAGAACCAGGTGGCCCTGGCAGGCCAGCAGCCCTACAGATGTGAAAAATGTGCCAACACCTTCCATTGGCTGTCAAGTCTTCAAGCCCATCAGAAAATCCACAGCAGAGAGAACTCACCCAGGCATAACACGCTGTGTAAGGGTTTCTCTCAGGAGATCCCATTTTCTCACCAACGTGTCACTCCCAGAGAGAACCCACACTTATCTGAAGAGCAGGGGATGGATGTACAAGAAAGCTCACAGGACCATGAGCTAGAGAATTCCCACAAGTGTGAGAAATGTGGGCTAGTCTTCAGTCAGGGCGAGTCACTGCGAACTCACCAACGGCTTCACAGACGGACCAGACCTTACCACTGCAGTGAGTGTGGGAAAGGCTTCAGCTGGCTCTCCCGACTCCAGGCGCACCAGCGGGTCCATACTGGGGAGAAGCCCTTCAAGTGCGAGGTATGTGGCAAGTGCTTTAGTTACAGCTCCCACTTCAATATTCACTGCCGGGTCCACACTGGGGAGAAGCCTTACAAATGCGAGGAGTGTGGGAAAGGCTTCAGCGTGGGTTCCCACCTACACGCCCACCAGACGAGCCACACAGGCGAGAAGCCGTACAAATGTGACGAATGCGGCAAAGGCTTCTGCCGTGCTTCCAACCTTCTGGACCACCAGCGAGGCCACACTGGTGAGAAGCCCTATCAGTGTGAGGCCTGCGGGAAGGGCTTCAGTCGGAGCTCGGATTTTAACATCCATATCCGTGTGCATACGGGAGAGAAGCCGTACCGGTGTGATGAGTGCGGGAAGGGCTTCAGCCAGGCCTCCAATCTGCTGGCCCACCAGAGGGGCCACACGGGAGAGAAACCCTACAAGTGCGACTCCTGCGGGAAAGGCTTCAGTCGGAGTTCGGATCTGAGTGTGCACTGCCGGATCCACACCGGAGAGAAGCCCTATAAATGTGAGAAGTGTGGCAAGGCCTTCAGCCAGTTTTCTAGTCTTCAGGTGCATCAGAGGGTCCACACGGGCGAGAAGCCCTATTGCTGTGCGGAGTGTGGCAAGGGCTTCAGCGTGCGGTCCCAGCTCCAGGCCCACCAGAGGTGTCACACGGGCGAGAAGCCGTACCAGTGTGAGGAGTGTGGGAAGGGCTTCTGCCGGGCCTCCAACTTTCTGGCTCACCGTGGTGTGCATACAGGTGAGAAACCCTACCGCTGTGATGTGTGCAGCAAGCGCTTCCGGCAGAGGTCCTACCTCCAGGCCCACCAGAGAGTGCATACGGGGGAAAAGCCATACAAGTGCGAAGACTGCGGCAAGGTCTTTACCTGGGGTTCGTACCTACAGGCCCATCAGCGAGTCCACACGGGGGAAAAGCCCTATAAGTGTGAGGAGTGCGGGAAAGGCTTCAGTTGGAGCACGAGTCTTGTCACTCATCAGCGTGTCCATGCTGATGCTAAGAGCGGTAAAGACTTGGCCTCATTAGGCAATTCCTGTCGGAGGGAAACTCAGTAAGATGCTCTTTATTTCTCAGACAGAGTTCCACAAGTGACCAATCCTCAGGCCTGTCATTGTTTTCTTTATCAACTATATCAGAACTTGGTTTGATCAGAGGGCATTATTCAGATCTGGCTTTGGGTCCACACCGCAGGAAAGTCTCATGAAGAATGGAGACATCAGGACTCGGTTTAGAAATGTGATACATGACAGATTCAGAACGAAGAAGACCAGTCTACAGAGAAAAATATAAAGAGCAAGACCCCAGAATATCTTCTACAGGATCTGGAGCGATAGTGCAGTGGTAGGGCATTTGCCTTGCATGCGGCTGACCCAGGACAGACCTGGGTTCAATCCCTGGTGTCCCATGTGGTCCCCCCAAGCCAGGAGTGATTTCTGAACGCATAGCCAGGAGTAACCCCTGAGTGTTACCAAAAAAAAAAAAAAAATCTTCCACAAAACATATTCAGTGAGTAGGGACAGTTTTGACTCTCACTCTCCTCTGCCCTTTCGCTGCCAACACCTTGTTGATGTTCCAGATACTGTTGAGCGAGTGAAAGAGTGGGCCATCCTGTGACCTTGCACTTTGCAGAGTAATTCAACAAGATTTGGAAGATGTGTGAATTAGACACAAGTTCATTTTCCCTAACCCTGCGGGGCCTGTGAACTAGTTCTCTCCTCTTGCAGAGGGCAACTCATGAGAGGGTCCAGAGAACATTTTTGCCTGGCTGTGACCAGCACTTTGAATGCTAAGAGTGCCTTTTCAGGTGTCATCTGCGCACAGGAGCCTGCATCAACTCATGTTTGTTTACAGCATCGTGAATTTTGACAAGTGTGCGCACTTGGCGTACTCGCTGAGATCAATGTACATAAGGTTTCTGTTAAACTACGGGTTTTCCTCATCACATTTCCTTTCAGTCTCACCTGGACTGGCAACAAGTACATTTCTGTTCCCTGGAGTAGTTTTGTCTGCTCTTGAGTTTCAAATGGGCTCCTTCTGTACTCCTATGATTTAATGAATTAATGCGCACTATGTATGGCTTCTTTAATCACACAAATGGTAATTTCTGGAGATTCAGAGAAAGCTTTTGACCAAAGTCAACATCCAGATTAAAAAAAAAAAAAAAAGAATTCTTCAGGACCAAAGAGACAGTACAGGGGCTAAGGTCTTGCCTTGCACGCAGCTTCTATCTCTCTATTGCATATGGTTCCCTGAATACTGCCTGAAGTCATCCCTGAACCCAGAGGCAGCTGTAAACCCTGAGCACCCCTGGTTATATAGTCCAGACCCCCTATCCCCCCAAAATTATTTAGATAAAAATTATTTGATGCTCAGGGGTTACTCCTGGCTAAACGCTCAGAAATTGCCCCTGGATTGGGGGGACCATATGGGATGCCAGGGGATCGAACTGCGGTCGCAATCTTTCCTTGCCTAGCGCTTGCAAGGCAGACACCTTACCTCCAGCGCCACCTCGCCAGCCCCGATAAAAATCATTTATAGGAAATCTTTAAAGCTAACCTTTATTTTTTTTTAGTTTATGGGTCACACTCGGCGGTGCTCAGGGGTTACTTCTGGCTCTGCACTCAGAAATCACTCCCGGCAGGCACAGGAGACCATATGGGATGCTGGGATTTGAACCATCATCCATCCTGGATTAGTTGAATGCAAGGCAAATGCCCTATCACTGTACTGTCTCTCTGGCCCCAAAGCTAACATTTTTTTTTAAGGAACAATTTATATATAGTGACATCAACTTATTTTGGGAGGGTGTGTGCTCCTGGCAGTTCTCAGGACTTACTCCTGGCTTTGTGTTCAGGAATCACTCTGGCAGCGCTGGGGAATAGAGGGTGGCACATTGGATGCTGAGATCATCTGTGTGAAGGCAAGTGGCCTGCCTGCTACATTACTGCTCCAGTAGAGAAGTATCATTCTCTCTTCTCATCTTGGGGTTGTTTTTTTTGGGGGGAGGAGGTTGGTTTTAGGGTCACACCCAGTGGTGCTCAGGGGTTACTCCTGACTCTGCACTCAGAAATTGCTCCTGGCAAGCTCGGGGGACTATAGAGGATGCCAGAGATTGAACCCTGGTCTGTCCCAGGTTGGCCGTGTGCAAGGCAAATGCCCTACTGCTGTGCTATTGCTCTAGCCTCGGTTTGTTTGTTTGTTTTCTGCCCGCCAGCTCGCCCCTGTTTTGTATTTGTTTTAATTTGGGCTACCCACAGCCTAGCTGGAAGGCCACCAAGACTACATTTGGGCATGTAATGTTGGGGATCCAACTTGGGCCTCATATGTGAAGCTCCATCTCTTCCTAAGCATCATTTCTGATCCCTCATTTTCTTGTTTTGGTAAATACTGTCAGATGTTATCCCTCTGTAACCAATAAGACACTAAAGAGTTCCAACCCCCTCCATCTACATTTCTTTGTTACACATTTCAAGTTGGCCTCTTGGGCTGGAGCAGTAGTACAGAGGGTAGGGGGCTTGCCTTGTATGTGATCAACCTGGGTTCTATCCGTGACATCCCTATGGTCCCCCCACCCCACCCCAAACACTACCAGGAATGATTTCTGAGTGAAGAGCCAGGAGTTACCCTCCACTTTGCCAGGTGTGGCCCCAAACCAAAAATAAAGTCAGTCTCTTTACATTCTAGCCACCACCCCATTGGCATCTGTTTTTTCTCTGTGTAATTTACCTTTTCCAGAATGTCTTACGTCAAATCCGACATTATCTCACAAAGTGCCTCACTTCCTTCACTGGATTCATCAGTGAATACTTGTGTTGTTGGTGGTTCTTTTATTGCTTTGTGCCACTCGAGAGTATTTTGTTCATCTGCTGTGAGGATATTTGACTTAGCAGTTTTAGTGATTATAAATAAGACAGCTAGTGTCCCGTCCTGCAGGACTCCGTTATTCCGAGGGTATAGAGGGGACCCAGCCTGAAAAGAGAATGGGGGGAAAGAAGAGACGGAGACCAAGTAAAGTGCATTATTAAGGTCTCCTTTATTGAGAGGTACAAGCTCTTTTAAGCATGATTAAGCAGGGGGTGGAGAGGAAGCAAAATGGAACAGCCAGCATTACAGACAGTCTCTACAGGGAGCATCCTGTGAGTAAACTTTACATGCTATATTTACACAGGAACCATTTTCACCCTAAGATAGTAAAGCTTCAAAGATGTCTCAAGCTTCCTGGAATGTGTGGCTGATAGGATGCTGCAGCATTTCTCTGATCTCTTGGGCTAGTTAATAGCTAATGCCTAGGTTACATATTCAGGCCACATAAAGTAGCTTATCCTGCAGAATTCCATATCAGGGTTTGGTCTCTGGCAGTCTCTGACAAGCTAGAATCTGGAGAGAAAGTACAGCATGTAGGGTCCTCTCCTTGCACATTATAGACCTGGGTTCAATCCCAAGTACCCCATATTGTCCCTGGAGCCCCACCAGGAGTGATCCCTGAGTGCAGAGCCAGAAGAAAGCCATGAGCACTGCCCAGGTGTGACCCAAAAGCCAAAAATGAAAAGCAGTTATAAAACACTAGGGGACAGGAGTATGTCAAATTAACGATTCTTTGTCTTAATACATAGAGATAAGAAGGAATACATGGGAATAGGAGGAATAGGATCTTTAGGTTGTAGGTAAGACCATAACTATGTAAACCTCACCAACTTTCTTTTTTTTTTTCTTGTTTTCTGTTTTTGGCTCGAACTTGGCAGTGCTCAGGGGTTCTTCCTGGCTCTATGCTCAGAAATCGCCCCTGGCAAGGCTCGGGGGACCATATGGAATGCCAGGACTCGAACCACCATCCTTCTGCATGCAAGGCAAATGCCTTACCTCCACGCTATCTCTCCAGCCCCTCTCACCAACATTCTAAAATGGGTATACTATCTTACATTCCCATGATCATTGCATATTTCTCTCCATCTTTTGCATTTCAAAAAACTTTCAATGGAGCTGCACTACAGTGGGTGAGGTGCTTATTTTGCATGCAATTGACCTTGGTTCAATCCCCATTACCCCTTGAGTCCCCACCAGAGTGTTCTCTTCCTGCAGAACCAGGAGTAAGGGGCCCGGAGCGATAGTACAACAGTAGGGTGTTTGCCTTGCACAGGGCTGACCTAGGGCTGACCTGGTTTTGATCCCTAGCGTCCCATATGGCTCCCCAAGCCAGGAGTGATTTCTGAGTGCAGAGTCGGGAGTAACCCTGGAGCATCACTGGGTGTGGCCCAAAAAAACAAAAAGAAAAGAAAGAAAAAAAGAACCAGACGTAAGACCTGAGCACTGCCAGGTCTGGCCCCAAAACAAAAAAATCCAAAATGCTTATAGTGGTTTCTTTGTCTTTAGTTACATTTCTTTTTTTTTTTTTTTTTTTTTTTTTGGTTTTTGGGTCACACCTGGCAGTGCTCAGGGGTTATTCCTGGCTCCAGGCTCAGAAATTGCTCCTGGCAGGCACAGGGGACCATATGGGGCACCGGGATTCGAACCGATGACCTCCTGCATGAAAGGCAAACGCCTTACCTCCATGCTATCTCTCCGGCCCCTTTAGTTACATTTCTTATCCTGGGTAAGTGAAGTATCTTTATATATGACTACATAAAACAAGTTTCATCACTTTATATTTTCTGGGTTGAACTTTTTCTCATGCATGATTTTTAATTTATTCTGGATACATGTCTTTGTCAATTCCATGTTTTGTAAATTCTGTTTTGTGTTTTGTGGGAGTTTTTTGGGTCACACCCAGTGGAGCTAAGGAGTTAGTCCTGGCTCTTTGCTCAGAAATCACTCCTGGCAGGCTCAGGACCATATGGGATGCTGGGATTCAAATCACTGTCCATCCTAGGTTGGCTGCATGCAAGGCAAATAAATGCCCTATGGCTGTGCTATCTCTTCAGCCCCTGTTGTTGGTGTTTTATGTCACTGAAAATATTTTTATTTTGCAGAACTTTAAATTTTTCTTTTTTTTTTTTTTTTTTTTTTTTTTTTTGGTTTTTGGGCCACACCCGGTAACGCTCAGGGGTTACTCCTGGCTATGTGCTCAGAAGTCGCTCCTGGCTTGGGGGACCATATGGGACGCCGGGGGATCGAACCGCGGTCCGTCCAAGGCTAGCGCAGGCAAGGCAGGCACCTTACCTCTTGCGCCACCGCCCGGCCCCGTACTTTAAATTTTTCATGCATTTCAGTTATCAATAAGTTTGTTTTCATCTCATAACTTTGGACAGGACACAGCTCATTGTGCTTATGTACTTGCTGGATACCCAGCACATTATTCCATGAGCACCAGGCTGGGAGCTGCTCCTGAATACTGTTCTGTTTAAGGTCACAGTATTTTGTGTTTTTCTTTGGAGGTTGGGGTCATACCTGGAGATGCTTTGGGATCATGGAGGACAAACACCTTACTACTAGTATTATCTCCAGGGGCCACATATAGATATGCTCAGGTTTACTCCTGACTCTGCACTCAACTAGCACACCTGGTGGGGATCAGGCCCAGATAGCTGCTTACAAGGCTAGGGCCTTCACCCCTGTACTATCTCTTTGGAATCCCACAATGCTCTTTGATTTCCTCCACCCTAAGTTTGATAGTTTGAGTTTTCACATTTAGATTTATGATCCATGTGGCTTAGTTGTCATGAATGTGAGGTCAAGGTCTAATTGTCTTTACATATAAACATTCCATGAATTATCCTCTCAGCAACAGGCAATGGGGACTATTACATCTTGGTGGAACATGCATGGACAATGTGAAATTTTTTTTTCCTTTTTCTTGTTGATTCCACTTTCATGTCTATCATTTTTTCTATATGTAACTCTGGCCCACTTTTTATATTTTTCCCAAATTATTTTAATGCTTTTCCTGTTCCCTCCCACCTATGTTGGGTTAATCAGTCTTTACCCTAAATTGGTACAGCGTCTCAGACTTTATCTTTAACCACTATGGCTTCTCTGGACAGGAGAACCTCTAGAGAGGCTCTTTTCCCCAACCTATTTTCCACGTTGGGAGTGGTTCTGTCTTCCCATAAAGACTTGTCCACTCGATCTCTCATTGTGATGGAAACATAGTCCCTGGACTCATGTTTCATCTCTCTCTAGCCTGGTTTGGATTACTTCATGCTGAGGATCTGCTCCAGACAAGCTTCCCCTTCCCCCTCAAGATTGAGAAATAAGGATTTATCCACATTTCTACACCTCTGCATTTCCAGAATAAACCCTTAATCTCCAGCATGCAAGGCATGAGCTTTCACATTTAAATCACATCCCAGTTCACAAATATGTTTGTATTCTTGAAGGGATGTGAGAGGGGGTAGTGCCAGGGATTGAACCTGGAGTCTGAAACAAGGCATGTGCTCTGTTACTGATCCACATACCCAGTCTCATAATATTTTTGTAATTTTTTATGATTTTGATGTTGGGCCACACCCTGTGGTGCTCAGGAATCACTCCTGGGTGTTTTCAGAATTTACTCTTGGCTCTTTGTTCAGTGATTGGTCTTGGAGGGATTCAGAGGGCAAAGGAGGGGGACTATATGTGATGTTAGTGATTGAACCAGGATTGTTTGCTGTATTTTGTTTGTTTTGCTTTTGGCACTACACTTAGCTGTGCACAGAGCTAACTCCTGGTTCTGTGCTCAAGAATCAATCAGGAATCACAAAATATTGCTCAGGGGATCTCATGGGTGACAGGGATTGAACCCAGATTGACTGTATGCAAAGCACTGTAGTACTATCACTCTGACCTAATGCTCCCTGTTTTGAACATTTCCAAACACCAGTGTCATGAAAGGCTAGAAAAGCAAAGTCCATGAATATTTCTCTTGCACTGGTGTTAACCAGTTTGCAAACTGTGAAAATACATATCTGTTAAGTTGCCCAGTCTGCTATATTTTTTATGATAGCCAAAGCAAACAGTCATACACATCAACTGATTTGTTTTTGTTTCCCTAACAGCAAATTTTGTTTTTATTTTTTTTAATTTTCTGGTCCATACTGGCACTGATCAAGGGTTTTCCTGGATCTGCCTTCAAGAATGACTCCCGGTAGAGCTCTGGGGACCATATCAGTTGTAGCAGATTGAACCTAGATTGGCCTCACTCAAGGGAGGCACCCTACCCAGGCAGCAGATTTTAAATAGCTAGACTTGGGGTGGGTGGGGAGGAGGCGGAGATTGGTCCTTGGGCAGGAGGAGATGTTTTGCATATAGGAACTCAGGTTCAGTCCCTGGCAACACATAAGAATTTCATGAGGGAATTTTTATAAACTGGCTTCAAAAAGGAATGGCAATGGGGACAGGAAAGGCAGAACAGTGAGTAGGATATTTATCTTAAAAGGAGCTGACTGGGTCGGAGAGAGATAGCATGGAGGTAGGTCATTTGCCTTGCATGCAGAAGAATGGTGGTTCGAATCCTGGCATCCCATATGGTCCCCCTGAGTCAGCCAGGGAGTGATCTCTGAACATAGCACCAGGAGGAACCCCTGAGCGCTGCCGGGTGTGACACCCCCCCAAAAAGGGGGGGGACTGACCCAGGGGCTGGAACGGTGGCACAAGTGGTAGGGTATTTTGCCTTGCATGCACTAACCTAGGACGCACTGCAGTTCGATCCCCTGGTGTCAGGAGCGATTTCTGAACATAGAGCTAGGAATAAACCCTGAGCATCACCGAGTGTAGCCCAAAAAGCAAATAAAAAAATGGGGGGGGGGGGCTGACCTGAGTTCAATTCCTGGCACTTCATATGGCTCCCCAGTACCATCAGAAGTGATCCTTAGAGTACAAAGTCAGGTATAAACTCTGAGCGCAGCAGGTCTGACATATCAACAATAAAAAAAACAAGAAGGCAGGCAATAAGGAATGATAAGGATGTCAAGTCTAGAACCAAGAAAAATGAGAAACTGATCACTTCAGAGACATGTGGAATTAACTCATCAAGAAAGAGTAATCTCATTTTCTCTAAATATTTTATATTTGTATACATTTTCCATTTATGTCTATCATTTATGTACACAGGTGCACACAGACACAGATGTTTTAGGGCCATAGCTGGCAATGCCCAGGTTCTGTGCTCATGGATCCCTCCTTATGGTACTCAGGAGACCAGATGGGGTGCAGGGAATCAAAGCCAGCTCAGATTCATGCTAAGCAAATGCACTGCTCAGTCCTTACACTGTCCTTCATTTGCATCCATTTGCATAATGCTAGTTCTAGCCTTCCTTGATTCTTGGCTTTTTCTTCATAAAATCTTTTTTTGTTTTGTTTTGTTTTTGTTTTTGGGCCACACCCGGCGGTGCTCAGGGGTTACTCCTGGCTGTCTGCTCAGAAATAGCTCCTGGCAGGCACGGGAGACCATATGGGACACCAGGATTCGAACCAACCACCTTTGGTCCTGGATCGGCTGCTTGCAAGGCAAACGCCGCTGTGCTATCCGGCCCCTCTTCATAAAATCTTAATGTCCTAGATGCCAAATTCTCTCAGCATATCCAGTCTTTGGAGGACAGGATGGATTCCACTTCCTAAGGGCACCTTCTGATGACATGGCTCTAAGTCAAATAAATCCTCTACTACAGCAACAAAATAACCTGCAATAGCAATTTGCTGAATGTCTGTATTTTACAGATATAGTATCATCAAATACTATTCTGTATCAGATTCAAATATATTATGCATAGATGGATTTATTCATGCTCACTTATGGCTATTTTACAATGTGTAAATTTATCATTATCTTTTCTAATATAGATGTATTATAGGGAATCATTGGGCAGTAGCCAGATCTGGGTTCTTTTTTTTTTTTGGTTTTTGGGCCACACCCGGCGGTGCTCAGAGGTTACTCCTGGCTGTCTGCTCAGAAATAGCTCCTGGCAGGCACGGGGGATCATATGGGACACCGAGATTCAAACCAACCACCTTTGGTCCTGGATCGGCTGCTTGCAAGGCAAAAGCCGGTGTGCTATCTCTCCGGGCCCCAAATCTGGGGTTCTTAATAATAGTGCTGGCATGAGTATCCTGGAATATTTGTTTGGCTGATTGCATAGGTATATTTTTTTGAGTTTTTTTTTTTTTTTTTTTTTTTTTGGTTTTTGGTTTTTGGGTCACATCCGGCAACGCTCAGGAGTTACTCCTGGCTCCACACTCAGAAATTGCTCCTGGCAGGCTCAGGGGACCATATGAGATGCTGGGATTCGAACCAATGATCTTCTGCATGAAAGGCAAATGCCTTACCTCCATGCTCTCTCTCCGGCCCCTATTTGAGGAGTTTATATATAGATTGAAACAAAGAGTTAAGAAAATTTTTAGTTTTAGATACGTCCAAAAATGATTCTGTATCGTTGAAGTAATTCATTACTAGGAGCTGCTTGGAAGTATTGGCATTTTTCTGTTATTGCTGCTTTTTTTGTTTAGTTTTAGCTGTGTCAGAGTGGTGATTTCTCATACTAACTTTATAACTGATATCTCCTTTATAAATGATAGTATTTAGTAGCTTCACACGATTCTTGGTTGTCATCATTATGTCCTACCACTGGTGCAGGAGCTGAGGTTAACATCTCTCAAAACGCAAAATGGTCTCACTCATTTATGGGTTTTAAGAAAAATGAAAGACATTCTTGCAATAATAATTTTCAGACACAAAAGAGAAAAGAGCTGGAAGTTCCAGCTCACCTCAGGAAGCTCACCACAAAGAGTGATGAGTTTAGTTAGAGAAATAACTACATTTTGAACTGTCCTAATAATGAGAATGTATGAGGGAAATGGAAAGCCTGTCTAGAGGACAGGCGGGGGTCGGATGGGGAGGAGGGAGATTTGGGACACTGGTGATGGGAACGTTGCACTGGTGATGGGTGGTGTTCTTTACATGACTGAAACCCAAACATGTAATCAAGGTGTTTAAATAAAAAAAAATATAAAAACAAACAAACATCTTCTCTCCACTTTTTGTTTGTTTGTTGGTTTTTCGGCCACACCTTGCCTCCCCAAAACCGTTCTACCCCTCCCACTCTTCAAGCCCTCAACTTTAATTAACTCTAATCCAGATTATATTAAACATTTCCTCCTCCTTTCATCTCTCCTTAGTCCCTACATGGAAACACTTCCACTTCATTCACCTTATTTATTTTTCCTCGAAACTCTTCGTTAAACTTCCAGCATTGGAGCCGGAGAGATAGCACAGCGGTAGGGCATTTGCCTTGCATGCAACCTATCCAGAGCGGACGGTGGTTCGAATCCCGGTTATCCCATAAGATCCCCGTGCCTGCCAGGAGTAATGATTTCTGAGCACAGAGCCCGGAGGAACCCCTGAGCGCTGCTGGGTGTGACCAAAAACAAACAAAATAAACAAACCACCTTCCAGCATGACCGTAATAATCGCAGACCTCCAGATTTAGGCGATTCGTGTCTAATTGAAACTCAACTTTCCACTAGGGATTCAGCCAAGTGTTACCGGTAGGCATGGCCCCACCAGTAAGAATTGTGGAAAATGTAGTTTTCCAACGCCTAGGCTCACAGGCACTTCCGGTCGGGCACGCTCAGCTCGCGATCAGCATTCTGGGAAATGTAGTTCACGAGGGTTCTAAACGGCACTTCTTCGCGCAAGGGATTGTGGGGATTGTATGCAGCGCCCAAGGCTGTTCACAGGCTCTTTCGGTCGGCCGAGCGCCACTCGCGATCAGCATTCTGGGAAATGTAGTTCACGGGGGAGTCCTAAGCGACACTTCTTCACGCAATGGATTGTGGGGATTGTATGCCTGGCGCTGCCCGGGTGCAGGTAGGCTGATCGGGGGGCGTATCTGTCACTTCTGCCCAGGTGATCCACTTTCCTTTCTCTTCTCCCGCCATGAGCGAACCGTGCGTTTCCCGACCTTTATGAACTACCCTCGGGCTTGCTTGGGTTCGAGGGGAGCCGCTGCTGTCGGGGCCGGGGCTGGAGGAGGGCTGAGGGGGCCTTTAAGAGGAGCCTGTCATCCGGTCCACGTTTTGGGGCGATCGGGTCTGGCCTCTCCGGGGCTGGACGGTGTCGGTGGCCGGGGGACACCCCCAGCCCGGCGTTTTGCGCCCACAAAGTCCGGGTAAGTCCGGGCCTCACATGTCCGGCCCTGTCTGTGTTTTCTTGTCATATTGGGGCGTCGTCGATGCCCACCCCAAGAACTGGGTCCCACCCCCAGTTCATCTCCCGCCAGTCGTGGCTTGGGTTTTTTGGGGTGCTGGCTCCCCGTAAGGTATCATACATCAAGCTCCAGCTTGCATGCAGCCCTCCGTGGAGGGACTCCCCAGTGCACTCCTTTGGGACTCGCCCCCAAACCACTCCTGGCGGGGGACAGCTGCAGAAAGAGGACTTGACCTCGCTCGGAGCACAGAAGTGGTCGCAATGCAAACCCTGCGTCCCTCCCTGCACCACTGAAGTGGTCCTCCTTGCACCACTGTCCCTAGTGATTAAGTCTCCGATTTTATTTATTTGGTGTTCAGGGGTGACTCCTGGATCTGCACTCAGAAATCATTCCAGGCGGACTCAGGGAACCATATGGGATAGTAGTTCCCCACTGCGCCCCATAGGTTCCCTGAGCACTGGTAGGAGAGATCCCAGAGCACAGAGCCAGGGGTAAGCCCTGAGTACTGCTAAGTGTGGCTCCAAAACCAAACCTAAGCCAAACTAATATTTCTTTCTCTTGGTTTGGTTTTGTTTTGGCTACCCCCATCAATGCTCTAAAGTACTAGGGATCAAACTCTGTAGGCCATGCAAACGCCCTATCTGCTGTACTATGTTCCAGACTCCCAAAAACTTTTCACACACATTATTATGGAGGCAAAGGGGCAGAGTTCACAGATTCTTCAAAGTTTTGAGTGCATTCCATAAAACAAGATCATTGTGTCCGCATCTCAGGGGACCCTTCCTGTCCCAGTATCTCTTGGTAAATATTAAATTTCAAGTGTGATTTCATGTTACAGAACAAAGAAAATTGGATGGTCTTCAGAGTTTCAGCTTGGAACACTATATGAGCTGAAATGATTTCTCCTAGTTGTAAAGATGCCAAATTGAGGAAAAGAGGTTGAGGAAAAGAATTGGTTATAACTTTTATTTGGGGGTGTGGGCTGAATGTGGACCCCTTATACATAGGAGGCAAGTGCTCTCTCCTGGGTGTATTCCTGGAGATGTTAATAATTTGTGTAAGATGACATCGTGGGACTGGAGCAATGGTACAGCAGGTAGGTTGTGTGCTTTGCATGGATGAGATCAGCCCAGGTTTGATCCCTGGGATCCCATGTGATCCTTTTCTTGAACCCCTCAGAAGTGACCCTTGAATGTGTGATACTCTTCAAAAGGATGACATAGATAGTGGGATATTGAGCCAACGCTTCTACTCAGATAATATTTCAAGGATTCTTTTAGGGGAGGCAATTGGGTCACACCTGGTGGTGCTTGGCAAGGACTGTTCCTGGCAAAGTGCTTGGGCGTCAATCCCAAAGGTGCTTTGGGGGATCCTATGCAGTGCCAGGAATCAAACCAGAGTTGGATGCATGCAATACCAGTGCCTTCATCCCTAAATTCTCTCTCCGCCTTTGATGGAGATGACACTACTCATTAGGTCCATCACCTCAACTTTCTTCTCACTTCCTTGTTATCATAAGGGGCAACAACAGCCCCATCCCCATGTTGTTAAGAGTGTACGTGTACTTGTGCATGTGTGTACATGCTGCACATGGCAATAGCTCATGCCGCCAACTCAGCTGCCCTTCTCATGTGCACAGCACCAATGGCCCTGGGTGTGCAGCCGCTTTGTAAGTCATTCCCATGTCCTTTTTTCTGACATTCCAGTGTCGGGCCAGTTATCTTCAAACACGCCAGCCCTCAGGATCCACGTCTCCAGGAGTAGGACAGAAGCATGACCACGTCCAAGGTGTGTCTCTGCTTTCCCTTTTTTGCTATTCAAGTTTCTGCTCTCAACTCACATGGTCACACCTGGGCTTTGGGGTTTGATATAGTGTGTGTGATGTCTGGGGTTGAATCCGGGCCTCTTGCGTGTACTCCTGAACTACACACTTGTCCCTTTGTCTATTGTGTGTGTGTGTTTTATTTCCTTTTTTCGGTGGTGATTCCAGTAGCAGGTGTTGAAGACCTGTTTTCTTATACTAGTTTCCCCTAGTTTTATTTGTTCTGTTTTGCTTTTTTATTTTTTGGTTTTTGGGCCACACCCGGCAGTGCTCAGGGGTTACTCCTGGCTGTCTGCTCAGAAATAGCTCCTGGCAGGCACGGGGGACCATATGGGACACCGGGATTCGAACCAACCACCTTTGGTCCTGGATCGGCTGCTTGCAAGGCAAACGCCACTGTGCTATCTCTCCGGGCCCTTTGCTTTTGTTTTTGGGTCATGCTCAGGACTTACTATTGGCTCTGAGTTCAGGGATCCTTTCTCACAGTGCACAGAGAATCCTGTAAAGTTCCAGGGTTCAAACCTGGGCTGGCACATAAGTGCCTTACTCACTGTACTATCTTTCTGTCCCCCTTCTTAATTCCCACCTTTGTTTTTCTCTTTTTCTCTCACCACCCAGGTCTCATGCATGCAGGGCTTGTGCTTTACCACTAAGTCACATCTCTAGCCTTAGAATTGTCAAATCCAACCCGGTGAAATAGACTCTTCCCCACTATTGCTTTATACTGGTAGAGTCGGAGATTTTCACAGACCTATAGTCTCTCTTTCCTGAGCCACAACCCTGCAGTTTTTCCTTGCTTATCTGCTTAATTCTTTATATATTTCTTTCTTCTTTTGAGGAGGTATACCCACACTCCGCAGTGCTCAGGGCTTACTCCTTACTCTGGGAATCACTCCAGGTGAGGCTTAGAGTACCCTATTTGGTGCTGAGGATGGAGTCTGGATTGTGCCTCATGCTAAGCAAGTGCCGCTACCTGCTGTACTATCATTTTGGTCCAGTATGTTGCCTTTCCAGACAAAGTGCTGTGCTTTCAGTTCCTTTGTAGTTGAGAATGCATGCCTTTTAATTATCCATTTTCTCCTGGGGCTGCAGAGATAGTACAGGAGTTAAGGCACCTGCCTTGCAAATGGCTGGTCCTGTTTCAAATCCCAGCTCCTCTTAAAGTGCTCCTACAGGATCACCAATAGGGGTTACTCCTGAGCAAAGAGCCAGGAATAGCTCCTGAGCACTTTTTTGGTTTGTTTTGGTCCACACTCAGTAGCCCTCTACTAGAGCTCACTCCTGATAGGGCTTGGGGGATCCTATGGGGTGCCAAGGATCAAACACAGATCAGCCATATTCAAGGCAAGTCACTACCTGCTATATTATTGCTCTTGACCTGCCTGATCAATTTTGGATATGGCCCCAGAACAAATACACCCATCAGTCAGTCATGCATGCCTTCCTGTCTGATTTTGACACTGTGTTATCCATTTGCTAACTGAAGAACTTCTTGGTTGCTTCCAGTTTTAAGCTCAACTAGAAGCTCAATTATCTATAGAGCCTTTATTTTGAGAGTCTGTGTGCACCTCATGGGCCAGAATCTTGTGTTTCTGCATTTATCCTATAGAAATTCTGATTCTAGAGGATGGAGTGTCAGCTCTTAAGTCACCACAGTGGATAGGAGACACATGCTAAAGTTGACCCAGGATCAAGCTCCCCCATCTGCCTGGAAGTCTCAGCCAGCATCATGGATCTGCTGAGTGTGGACCCCCTCTCTTAGTGGAGACATCTGTAAGGGGAATGTTCTCTGTGTTTTGTTTTGTAGGACATGGTGACATTCAAGGACGTGGTGGTGGTCTTTACAGAGGAGGAGCTGGGGCTTCTGGAGCCTACTCAGCGGAAGCTGTACCGGGATGTGATGCTGGAGAACTTCCGGAATCTTCTCTCTGTGGGTGAGGAGAGCTTCCTCTAGCACCCCCTGAACTGTCAGCACCCTCCTCCACTAGGAGTATGTTTGTATCTTTAGACTTTACAGACTTTGAGTATACAGAGAGAAGCGTTTGGATTTCTGTCACCAGCAGATTTGTGCTTTGCTGAGAACCTGTTGGGTGACAGGTAGACTGTGATACATTCGTCTTTTTGTTTTTGTTTTTGGGTCACACCCAGCAGTGCTTAGGGGGTTTCTTCTTGACTCTGCACTCAGGAATCACTCCTGGCAGTGCTTGGAGGACCATATGGGATGCTGGGGATTGAACCTGGGTTATCTGAGTGCAAGGCAAGCACCATCCCTGATGTACTACTGCTCCAGCCCTACCTTGTTTATTTTTGACCCAGTCAGGACTTCTCCAACCATTCTGCTGAGCCCTAATACCTGTTTTTTTTTTTTGTTTGTTTGTTTTGGTTTTTGAGTCACATCTGTCAGTGCTCAGGGGTCACTCCTCTGTGATCAGAAACCACCCCTAGTAGGCTTGGAGGGCCATATGGGATGCCAGGATTTGAACCACCATCCCTCCTGAATTGGCTGCATGCAAGGCAAATGCACTGCCACTGTGCTCTCTCTGGCCCCCTGTACTACCTTTTTTTTTTAATGAAACAAATTAAGTAGCTAGTATCAATTCCTACTCCTCACTCTTATAAAAAAACTCACTCATCCAAGAGGAGACACAAGTTTGCATTTAGGCCATTTAGACCGTGGTCTTGACAAACTCCTATTTCTTCAAATGGGCTGGGAATCAAAGGGAGGGTGCGGGGAATTGGAAGAATATTCTCTAAGACTCTGAAGAGATAAGTCATAAGAGCCTATTGGGGGGGTCACTCCGAGCAATGCTCAGGGCTTACTCCTGATTCTGCTCTTAGAGGGCACTCCAGGCAGGGCTCAGAGGACCCTATTGGGTTCTAGGGATTGAACCTGGATTGGCTGTGTGCAAGGCAAGCTCTTGCCTGCTATACAAGCTTTTTTTTTTTTTTTTTTGGGCCACACCCGGTGAAGCTCAGGGGTTACTCCTGGCTATGAGCTCAGAAGTCGCTCCTGGCTTGGGGGACCATATGGGATGCCGGGGGATCGAACCTCGGTCCGTCCAAGGCTAGCGCAGGTAAGGCAGGCACCTTACCTCTAGCGCCACCGCCAGGCCCCTATACAAGCTTTCTGATCCACAAATTTTCTAGTAAATTTTACTGAGCACATGTTGGTTTTAAGTATGTGACTTTGCATGATGACAGGGTAATGCCTTTCAAATGGGATAGGATGCATTTAGGAAAGGAGAAGTTGTACATGATGCATCTAGCAGCCCATTGAAGGGGGATTCCTCATTTGGATCACTGCTTACTTTTACTGTTGGGATACCAGCTTTTCGAACTTTTTAAAAATTCTATGTTTGGGGGCCAGAGCAGTGGCACGAGCAGTAGGGCATTTGCCTTTCATGCATTACCCTAGGACGAATCACAGTTCAATCCCCTGGTGTCCCATATGGTCCCCAAAGCCAGGAGTGATTTCTGAGTGCATAGCCAGAAATAACCCCTGAGCATCACAGGGTGTAGCCCAAAATCCAAAAAAAAAAAAAAAAGTTCTGTTTGGGCAGAAGATATAATACAGTCATTTGCCTTGCACGCAGTCAGTTCCTGGCACTGCATCTGACTGATCCTCCAAGCATGCCGGGAGTGATCCCTGAGCACTGCTATGTTGACCCCAAACCAAAGAGAAAAATAAAATACCATCTCATCTTTACTTGCCATGCCTTATTTTTTTTTCTATTTTAGTTTTTGGGCCACACCTGGAAATGCTCAATCAGTCCTGGCTCTATACTCAGGAATTACTCCCTCACAGTGCTCAGGGCTCATTCCTTGGAATGCCAGGGATTGAGTCCTTGTCAGCTGCTTGCCAAACAAATGCTGCACCCACTCCTTTGGTTTCGATCTCCTTTGATTTTGTTTATCACTTCTCTCCTCCTAGTGAAATAGAATCTGCAGGCAGAGAACTTTCATTGTTGGCTATTGTATATAAATGACTTGAATATTTCTGGCATGTGGCAGATGTCTGTAAATGCTTAGTGGGTATTTCACGGATGAGCCAGGGATGGCAAGCTCACTGTTCTCTGCTGCTGAGGTATGCTTTGAGAGTTTTTCTCCATTTTATTTTCCCACATGCTTTTCATAAAATACTTCCTGAAAGTATGTTGATTTGCCTCATGTGACAGAATTTATCGCCTAACTTCCTATCCAAGAGTTTACACTGCCTCTGAAGTGCACTAGAAATAAGAGATTAGCCTAATGCATCGGTTCATGAGGAAGTCTTTGATTTCTAACTTGCACCTCACAGATATGATTTGAGGAGGTTTTGAATTGGCCTGTCAAGGGTAGCTGGTCTTCTGGGCTACCTCTTTAGTGGGCAGATAAGTGAGAGTCCATGCTATACCTGAGAGAGACAAAGGGAGCATTCATTTGAGTCAGTCATGTTTCCTATTCTTTTTGTTTTGTTTTGGGGGGGTCACACCTGGCAGCGCTCAGGGGATACTCCTGGCTCTAGGCTCAGAAATTGTACCTGGCAGGCTCAGGGAACCATATGGGATGGCAGGATTCGAACCACCGTCCTTCTGCATGCAAGGCAAACACACTACCTCCATGCTATCTTTCCGGCTCCATGTTTCCTATTCTTTTTTTTCTTTTCTTGCCTTGTTCTCTCTCTCTCTCTCTCTCTCTCTCTCTCTCTCTCTCTCTCTCTCTCTCTCTCTCTCTCTCTTTTGTTGTGTGTGTGTTTCCTATTCTTGACTAAACTACACTGCAGAAGTCCCTAACGAGGCTTTTACTTGACCACACTTGTTTTCTCTGTCCTCATAGGAGTCAAGATCCAAGAAGAGATGGAGCATGTTCCAGAAGCAGGGCCCTGTGAAGAACTCGCCTGCTGGTACATCTGGCAGCAAGTGGTTCGTGACTTTCAGAGATGTCAGGTGGCCATGGTCAAGAAGGCTCAATTCCAGAAACAAAGGGGCTCTCTGGGCCAGGTGGGGCCAAAACTGTTATTAAATCAACCAGACCTGAATCTTTCCCAGAGAAGCCGGTCAAAAAAGTCCTTCAATGACGTCTCCAGCATTGAGCTTCCTCAGCCACTGGACCTTGGGGAAAAGTCCTACATGTGTCACGAATATGGAAAAAGCTGCTTTTCCAGTTCCATTTGTCACTTGCCCAAGAGAGTGCACCCAGGAAGGAAGGTTTGTCATTGCAGTAAGGAGCTCAGGAAGAGCTTGCATCTGCCATCACCACAGAAAGTTCCTACCGGGGCCAAACCATTCACATGTCAGCAATGTGGGAAAGCCTTCAACCACCGAGCAACGCTGAGCGATCACTGCAAGTTACATGTGGGAGGGAAAGTATATAAGTGCGAGGAATGCAGCAGGGCCTTCCTGCATGCCTGCCATCTTCGCTATCATATGAGAGTCCATACTGGGGAAAAACCGTTCACCTGTGGCATCTGTGGCAAGACCTTCCGCCGCCGATCGGTCCTCAACATTCATTACGGGGTCCACACTGGAGAGAAGCCTTACAAATGCGAGGCGTGTGGGAAATGCTTCACATGGAGCTCAAACCTCCGCATCCATGAGCGGGTGCACAGCGGGCAGAAGCCATACCAGTGTAACACCTGTACGAAGAGCTTCTTTTCTCGCTCCAGCCTGAACCACCACCAGATGGTCCATACCGCCGACAAGCCTTTTCGCTGCCAGGAATGTGGGAAAAGCTTCCGGTGGTCCTCACACCTCCTGACCCATCAGCGTGTGCACAGTGGCGAGAAGCCCTTCAAATGCGGGGTCTGCGAGAGGGGCTTTGTGCAGAAGTCACACTTGCAGGCGCATCAGAAGGTGCACAATGATGAGAAGCCCCACAAATGTGAGGCGTGTGGGAAGCGCTACAAGACAAGTGTGGACCTGGACATCCACCAGTGTGTCCACACTGGCGAGAAACCCTACGGCTGTAAAGTGTGTGGGAAACACTTCAGCAAGGCCTCCAACCTGAAGCTCCATCAGCGCATCCACACGGGCGAGAAGCCCTACAAGTGTGAGGTGTGTGGGAAACTCTTCAGCCAGTTGTCCCACCTGCAGTCGCACCAGCGTGTGCACACAGGGGAGAAGCCATGCCAGTGCGAGGTCTGCGGCAAGCACTTGTGCTCCAGGTCCTACCTGAAACTCCACCAGCGGATCCACACGGGAGAGAAGCCATACAAGTGTGAGACGTGCAGTAAGGTGTTCAGCCAGCTGTCCCACTTACAAACCCACCAGCGAATTCACCGCAGGGAGAGGGCATACAAGCATGAGATTGAGTGGTGATCGTATGGGGCTCAGGACCCAAGTCTAAAGTTTCCAGTTGACACCCAATGGAGCAAGAGCAATAAGGACAAGGGGGAGGGAGAGGCCTAGTATGCTCTCCATAGGAATCCCTGAGCCCCACCAGGAGTAATCCCTGACCTCAGCCAGGTGTGTCACAGAATAGTTCCTGGTCTTGGATGGTTTTACCCAGTCCAGCTGGAGGGGGACCTTTGGTTCTATGAAATGGCTCAGCCAGAGAGCTGTGGGACCTGTCAGAGTGAGGCCATGCTATGGAGAACCCTAGTTCTGGGGTGCAGGAAGTGCTTTGTCAGGATCTCACAGTTATATTCACATTCAAAATACAGGTCTTGGGTATAACTTGTGTGGATGTTTTGAAAACCTCAAAAGATGGACATACGGTAGGTCATATTTGGGTTCATTGCTCCACTGGGTGGGTACAGCCCTCCTCGAGAATAAAGGTAAAGATGACTATTAAAGGTAATGTCTAAGAATGTCATTTTCCTGCCAGCAGGAAGTTTGCAGCTGTTTCTCACATCAGCTGAAGTGGTCACTGTGAAGGGAATGGTGACATCACCAAGGTAGCTTCTGTAGCCAAGTGCCAGACCACTTCTTGCTCAGAACTGAGAAGACAATAGGTAACACCTTACCTATGTGGTGGCAGGTCAGTCATAGGAAGTGTCACAGGAGAGACTGGCTGGTTTGTGGTCTCATGTGACTTGTCCACACCCAGTGACCATAGCTGATGTTTCAGCTTTTGTGGTGCTGCTGGTTTATCTTCTTTTGTCACCTTGGATTTGGATTTTCTTTCCTGAACCCAGAGCGTTTCACTCTCTGATTTGAAACTATCTTTGGTGGGGATTCTTAAAGGTCATTCTTTTTTGTATCAGTTTTGGGGGGAGTTGTCGGGTGCACTGGATATGCCTAGAGGCCACTCTCAATTTTGTTCCCCGAGGATTGCTTACTGCAATATGAGAGGAACCATACGGTGGTGCAAGGGATTGAGCCTCGGTTTTCTGTGGCAAAACATGTACTCAGCCTTTTGAGTTATTTGCCCAATATCAAAGCAATATTTTCATTTAAAAATGTAATGTATTTATAAACTGTGTTGTGTACAGTGTGTTTATACAACGAATCAATACAGTTTTCAGTGTGTAGTTCAATGTATCATTTCAGTGTATGTTTTTCACTTATATCGCTTGGGAGCTGGAATGATAGGGCAGCTCTTGCTGCACATAGCTGGCTTGGGTTCAATCCTGAGTGCAGAACCAGGAGTAAGAACCTGAGCACCACCAACTGTGGTTCAACAACCAAAATAATGATGATAATAACAATAAAAAATATTGTTATGTAGAGAGTTTGGTGCATATTACTTTTTTTTTTTTTTTTTTTTGGTTTTTGGGCCACACCTGGCGGTGCTCAGGGGCTATTCCTGGCTGTCTGCTCAGAAATAGCTCCTGGCAGGCACGGGGGACCATATGGGACACCGGGATTCGAACCAACCACCTTTGGTCCTGGATCGGCTGCTTGCAAGGCAAACATCGCTGTGCTATCTCTCCGGGCCCTGGTGCATATTACTTTACCAACTTTAAGCACCCAGTTCTATTCCAAAGTGATCATTCCCATTATCATTGGGATGACGTCCCCTTTCATCAAGATTTCTCTTTGCTTCTATAAGAACCCAAAGATGCCAACAGAACACGGCACCTTCACGCGATCGCAAGTTATCTTTTGCCTTCCTTTGCTTGCTTCTCTGTGGTGAATTTGACCTAGAAGCCTCCCTACTCCTTAGTGAACAGATTCCACCTCTTCTGAAGCTTCTTTCAAGCAGGTGCTTCCCTAGGGTGGCCGGCAGCTACTTTCCAGGGGGGTGCGGCCCGCAGGAGGCGGGACCCCTGCAGCATCTTTGGCCCTGTAGGCGGGAGCTCCGGGAGGTCCTGCTTAGGCGTTAACTGCAACGCCGAGCTGACAGTTTAGTTCCATGGGATTCTGGGAATTGTAGGCTCGAGAGCTCAGAGTGAGGAATTCTGAGAAATGTGGTCCAGGGTCTCATCAAGGACCTTGCGCTCACGAAGCGGGTAGGGGATTCTGGGAAATGTAGTCCAAGCGCTCTGACCTGTCGCTACCACTTCAGTCCCCCGCAGGATTTATTTAGGTTATGCTAAGAGTTGGCACCTTCACCCAGGTGGGAGGACCACCCCAGGTTTCTGCTGTGCTCCAGTCTTAAGCGTTGTATCCTGGCCCTTTTGTGCTTGTAGTCATGGTTGTTTTCCTGTTCAAAGAGAGGCTCCTCAGGTCAAAGATATATAGTACAGCTATTGGGGAGTTTGCCTTGCATGCATATGACATGGGTTTAATTCCTGGTACCCAACACGGTCCCCTTAGTTCAGAGTCAGGAGAAGCCCTGTGCACCGTTGGTGTGGCCCCAAACAAAAACAAAACAGAGATGCTCATCATCTGGGGGCTGCTTAACTGATGCCCTATACTGTACTCTGCCCCCGGCCCTATGGGGAACCCGTCCAGTACATAGCAAACACACTGCAGGTTCCCTACAGTGCTGAGAGAGAAGTACATCTGTACCCATGTACCTACATCAGTGTCTAGTTCAGTCCCTCAGACCTCCTGCAGGAAGGGTAGTAGTTAGGGAGGAGCAGTCCTAGAGGCTATGCCCTGGAGCACTACACCAACTTCAGTCTCCTTCAGGTCTCTCTGCCCAGGACTCTGCATCTCCTGGCAAGGAAAGAAGTCACGAGCAGGTTCAGGGTAAGTCGGGTGGCCATTGTAGCTGTGACAGTGCCACTGAGATCTCATAGGAACGTGTGGGTTTTCCTCAAGGAGGTTTCACGTGTTCAGGACTTATTCTAAAAGTTTCATTTGTTGGGGCCGGGTAGGTGGCGCTGGAGGTAAGGTGTCTGCCTTGCAAGCGCTAGCCAAGGAAGGACCACGGTTCGATCCCCTGGCGTCCCATATGGTCCCCCCAAGCCAGGGGCGATTTCTGAGCACATAGCCAGGAGTAACCCCTGAGCATCAAACGGGTGTGGCCCAAAAAACCAAAAAAAAAAAAAAAAAAAAAGTTTCATTTGTTTTCGTTTTCCTTTCAGCTTTTTTTTGTTTTTATTTTTTAGGCCACACTTGGCAAAGCTTAGGGGTTACTCCTAGCTCTTAACTCAGGAATTATTCCTGGTGGTATACAAGGGACCATTCGGTTTGCCAGGGATTGAACCTGGGTTGGCCACATGCACGGCAAATATCTATCCATTGAACTATTCTCTCCAGACCCCAGCCCTGCATTTTAAACACAAAAACAGATATTTTCAGTGTTTGCATAGTGTCAAAGGGTGGAGAGTCAGTATTTTTTTGTTTGTTTTTGTTTTTGTTTTTGGGCCACACCCGGCGTTGCTCAGGGGTTACTCCTGGCTGTCTGCTCAGAAATAGCTCCTGGCAGGCACGGGGGACCATATGGGACACCGGGATTCGAACCAACCACCTTTGGTCCTGGATCGGCTGCTTGCAAGGCAAACGCCACTGTGTTATCTCTCCGGCCCGAGAGTCAGTATTTTAACTTGGCTAACAGATTGGAGGAGGAGGAGATGGGAGGAGGAAGACTTTCATTCCTGGACCTGCTGTCCCTTTGGGTTGATTCCATGTAGGACACAGCTCCTCACCTGGGTTCCCCCTGGGAACCTAAACACGGTTGACACTGATGTAGTGATGTTTCAGAATTGTTGGTAATATTCATGAAAAATGGATGTCTTTGTGGGGTGGGGATGCAGTTCAGCCAGCCAGCCACACCAACTTTACCTGCATGAAATCTGTTTGAATTTAAAAATTTTCCCTCAAACACACACATAAAGTTCCCCACTTCCCAACACACATGTAAAGCATTGTCAGGTAAGGGTGCAACACTAAGTGTTATGGGGACTCACCTCTTAACAGGTCACTGAGCCTCTGGAAACAGTGCTTTGGTTTTCCCTGTAGTGCTTTGGATGAGACTGTGGGATTGGGGTGTGACTGATGGGACAGAGGAGGCAGGACTGGGTGGGTACCATTCATCGAGCCCCAGTGTAGTCCCCTCTCTTGCCCCCAATTACCCATTGGGTATTGTCTGTAAGTCTGAAGTTGTGATTGTTGCAGGAGGTGCTAACATTTCAGGATTTGGCTGTGGCTTTCACAGAGGAAGATCTGGGGCTACTCGAGCCTGCCCAGTGGAAGCTGTATTGGGACGTGATGCTGAAAAACTTCTGTAACCTGCTATCTGTAGCTGATTCTTTCTGTCTGGATGGGATGGGAATCTACATACAGATTTCTAAAGATGAGAATGATATACTCACTCATGATGTGGATGGTTCCTGTGGTCCTGGGAACCCAGAAATTCAAATATTGAGAAACCAAGAGTCTTGGAAGAAAACTTCCTTAACAGAGTCACAAAAAAGCCAGAATCAATACCAGCTAATTTCCATGGAAAATAAGCGATGTTGGTATAAAGAGGATGTTGATGTCATCAGTTGGATTTTACCTTACCTCCTTGATTAGGTAGTACACAAAGCTGAAAAACCTTATTATTTTGATAGTTACTGAAAAAATAGCCTAAAGATAGTAATATTGAATCAGAAAAATATTATTCATATGAGACAAAAACCTCACCAATATTGTGAGTGTTCAAAAACCTTCATTGATCTCTCCTATTTCAATGTTAATCAACAATTCCACTCAAAAGAGAAGGTTTATACATGTAGTGCATGTGGAAAAGGATTCCGTTACAGCTCAGTTCTTCATATTCATCAGAGAGTTCATGTGAGGGAAAAATATTTCAAGTGTGATGAGTATGGAGAGGAATTTGAGCAGAGTTCTTATCATCAGACTCATCAGAAAGTCCACACAGTTGAGAAACCATTCACTTGTGAGCCTTGTGGGAAAGCCTTTGGTCATAGATCAGCATTTAACTGTTCATTGTATAGTCCAAAAAGGAGAGAAACCTTATCATTGTGAGGAGTGTGGGAGGGTTTTAGTCACATATCACACCTTCAGGACCACCAGCAACTCCACACTGGGGAGAAACCATTCACATGTGACGTGTGTGGCAAGAGTTTCAGTCGGAATTCACATCTTCAGTCCCATCAGAGAGTCCATTCAAGAGAGAAACCATACACGTGTGAGAAGTGTGGAAAGGGCTTCCTTTGTAGCTCAAATCTATACATTCATCAGAGGGTTCACACAGGAGAAAACCATACAAATGTGAGGAATATGGTAAAGGCGTCAGTCGCCCATTAAGTCTTCAGGCCCATCAAGGAGTTCACACTGGGGAGAAATCCTGCACTGGTAATGTATGTGACAAAGGATTTACATTGAGTTCGAATCTACAGGCACATCAGACAGTTCATACTGGAGAGAAACTATTTAAATGCCAAGTGTGTGGGAAGAGCTTCAGGAGGAATTTTCAATATCAGGTTCATCTAATGGTTCACACAGGAGAAAAACCCTATAAATGTGAGGTCTGTGGGTCCAGAGAGATAGCACAGTGGCGTTTGCCTTGCAAGCAGCCGATCCAGGACCAAAGGTGGTTGGTTCGAATCCCGGTGTCCCATATGGTCCCCCGTGCCTGCCAGGAGCTATTTCTGAGCAGACAGCCAGGAGTAACCCCTGAGTACCGCCGAGTGTGCCCCCCCCAAAAAAAACAGGTCTGTGAGAAGGATCTGTCAGAATTCCTATCTCCAAATCCATCAAAAGACCCATGGTGTCGGGAAACCTTTTAAGTGTGAGGAGTGTGGGCAAGGCTTTAATCAGAGTTCCAGACTTCACACTCATCAACTGATCCACACTGGTGAAAAGCCATACAAATGTGAAGAATAGGGGCTGGAGAGATAGCACACAGGTAAGGCATTTGCCTTGCATGCAGAAGGACAGTGGTTCGAATCCCGGCATCCCATATGGTCCCCCAAGCCTGCCAGGAGTGATTTCTGAGCACAGAGCCAGGAGTAACCCCTGATCGATGCCGGGTGTGACCCTAAAACAAACAACAGCAAAAAAAACCCAAAACAAATAGTGAAGAATGTGGGAAGGGATTCAGTCATAGAGCAGATCTTAAAATTCACTGTAGAATTCACACAGGAGAAAAAAACCCTATCATTGTGAGGAGTGTGGAAAAGTCTTCAGGCAGGCCTCAAATATGTTGGCCCACCTCAGAGTCCACAGTGGAGAGAAGCCATTCAGATGTGACGCATGTGGGAAGGACTTCAGTCGCAGTTCACATCAAGCCCATCAGAAAGTTCGCACTGGGAAAAAAAACCATATAAATGTGAGGAATGTGGGAAAGGCTTCAAGTGGAGCTTGACATGCACCACAGAGTCCATATAGGAGGGAAGCCATGCAAGTGCGTGGAGTGTGGTAAGAACTTCAATCAGGCCTCAAGTCTTCAGCTTCATTAGAGTGTCCATACCGGAGAGAAACCATACAAATATGACATATGTAATAAAGTCTTCAGTCGATCCTCACAGATCCAGTTTCATGAGAGAGTTCAACCAGGGGAGAAACCTTACAAATGTGGAGCTCTGTGGTAAGAGCTTCAATTGGCGATCAAATCTTACAGTTCATCACAGAATTCATGCTGGCAGTAAATCTTATAAATGTGAGAGGGAAGGGATGATAATCAGTCCACAGTAGAAAAAAAAATGTTATATCATTTTTGTTTGTTTTTGGGCCACACCCGGTGCTGCTCAGGGGTTACTCCTGGCTATACGCTCACAGATTGCTCCTGGCTTGGGGGACCATTTGGGATGCCAGGGGATCAAATCTCGGGCTGTCCTAGGCTAGCACACGCCAGGCAGATGCCTTATGTCCTGTACCACCACTCTGGCCCCTCTATAAAATAATTTTTTTTTTTTTTTTGGTTTTTGGGCCACACCCTGTGACGCTCAGGGGTTACTCCTGGCTATGCGCTCAGAAGTTGCTCCTGGCTTCTTAGGGGACCATATGGGACGCCGGGGGATCGAACCGCGGTCCATCCTAGGCTAGCGCAGGCAAGGCAGGCACCTTACCTCCAGCGCCACCGCCCGGCCCCAAAATTATTGTATCTTTTTTTATTTTATTTTATTTTATTTTATTTTTTTTTTTTTTTTTGGTTTTTGGGCCACACCCGTTTGAGGCTCAGGGGTTACTCCTGGCTATGTGCTCAGAAATCGCCCCTGGCTTGGGGGGACCATATGGGACGCCGGGGGATCGAACCGCGGTCCGTTCCTTGGCTAGCGCTTGTAAGGCAGACACCTTACCTCTAGCGCCACCTTCCTGGCCTATAAAATAATTTTTTAAAAATCCTTGTGTCATATGAATTCTTGCTGTCCTCAGGTTCAAAAGAAAAACCCATCATTATTAAAATCATTGTTTCAGCAATAATCCTTATCTCCCTATCATGAGATGGCATAGGGGAAAAAAGCCCTGTAAGTGTTGTAATAAGGGTTTGACTTAGAACTTGGTTCTTTGTTACATGGTGGACTGGAGTAATAGTTCAGCAGGTAAGGCATTTATCTTACATTTGTTCAACCCATTTTGATCTCTGGCACTACATATGGTCTCCTGAGCTGGTCAGGAGTGATCCCCAATATAGCCAGGGGGTAATCCCCAAAGCATATTATTATACAGGAGAGAGGCCTTCAAAAGGAATAGTTTTGATCAGATCTTGTACAAGAATGTCAGAATAAACATACCAAAATTTATGCTCACTAGACAGGAAGTATATTTTAGTTCTTTTTTGATTTTATGCCACACCCAGCCTTGTTCAGGAATTACTCCATTAGGTCTCGGGGGTGGGGGGACCATATGGGGTGCTGGGAATCAAACCTGTGCTACATGTAAGTCAAGAGCACAATTTGCTGTACAATTGCTCCAGCCCCTAACATACTTTAGTTCTGAATCTATATAGTCTCTAACAAGTATTTTTACTTTAATATTTAATTAGCAAATGAAAAAAACTATATCTGACAACTTTGTTGAGGTCATCTCTCACTTCATTAGAAGTTATAATTTGTGTGGGGAAAAGTTATATTTTGAGCATTCACCAAAAATGCAGATGTAATAAAATTATCCAGGGGAGTAGTTAAAAATGTTAGAAAGCTATTGAAAACTGTCTTTACATTAATTTGGTATTGGCTGTTGTAAACTGATGTGCCACAGCATAGGGTGGTCAGCCCACCAGATGTATCCTCAGATTTTCCTGGTGGGCGAACTGAAATAACCCCTACGGGGTTCCTCAAAAGGCCTGCTGAGGACACCTTTTTCCCTCTTCGTGGATGGTTGAGGAATTTCCGAAGAAATTCTTGGCATTACATTTTCGGTCCTTTGGCTATCTCTCCTTTGTAAATCTCGGGCAAAAATTGTGGCCTTTATCAAATAATTTGGCTCAGAAATTCCAGGACCAAAGATTTCAAGAGAACCCCTTTCTTGGATAATATTTAGAACTTATAAGTTAAGACTGTTTTTTTATTCTCTTTTATGTTCTTGCAGCTGAAGTTTTTGGTAATCAAGGGCAATTTGAAGTTGATTGTTAAAAACTGTCCTGAGTGTTGTTACCTTTCCTTTTGCAATTAACTTTGCCTTGTTATGGTAATTATCATCCTTGACATCTGTGACTGGCTTACCACTGTAAAAACCTCTGTTTGGAAAATAAACTCTAGCACTCTTGCCAGGAGATGTGTTGACCCCACATACTCTGTGTGTGTGGTTATTACTTTTTCGACATTATCCTGTTCGGCTGCCCATGTTCCTGCTTTCTTCTCGTGAAGGGCTCCATCCCACTAGAATTGCTGAGACGTAGAACCCTGCAGCACTGCTGTTTGCCCCATGAATTTATATAATCAGGCCCTGTCGCTGTGAACTTTGCTGAGTCTGCTTGGTTTTCATCTATTCTGGTGTAGCCTGCTACCCATGATTCTGAAAAGTAAGTTTCTTCTTTCCTTCATACATTTGTGATAATTATTGTCAACAATTCACCTTTTACATTTGACTTATAACATCTGTGATGCTAATTTTTTATTATATATAAAAGATAATACATGTCTAATGTATATTATACCTATAAAAAGGACAAATATATTTGGTTTTGTGCCATAGCAGGGGGTGCTCAGGGCTTACTCCTGGCTCTGTACTCAGGATCACTACTAGCAGATGCCAGAGGCTGGCACTGTGGTATTGCTCTGGCCCTGGACAAAATTCTTATACTAATTAGGTACAGAAGTATATTTAGGGGGCTGGGCGGTGGCGCTAGAGGTAAGGTGCCTGCCTTACCTGCGCTAGCCTTAGATGGACCGCGGTTCGATCCCCTGGTGTCCCATATGGTCCCCCAAGCCAGGAGCGACTTCTGAGCGCATAGCCAGGAGTAACCCCTAAGCGTTACCGGTGTGGCCCAAAACCCAAAAAAAAAAAAAAAAAAAAAAGAAGTATATTTATGGATAAGGCTTTTGCAGTATATGCTAATGATGGTAAGAGAGAAGCTCAGGAGGACCAGTCGATGGATGGTATGAAGCTTCTCACAAAGATCCGTGGGAGTGGAGTGAGGGCAGAGGAAACAGTAGGAGCAGGAGAGTGGAACATGATCACTCGGGACAAGAACTGGGTGCAAAGCCAAAGAGATAGCATGGATGTAGGGCGTTTACCTTGCATGCAGAAGGATGGTGGTTCGAATCCCAGTGTCCCATATGGTTCCCCCTCCTCCTGAGCCTGCCAGGAGCGATTTCTGAGCTTAGAATCAGGAGGAACCCCTGAGAACTGCCAGGTGTGACCCCAAAACAAACAAACAAAAAAAAAGTCTATGGAAAAAGTAACTTACTCTAGAAGCACTCCACATAAGAATGTTTAGTAACTTAATTTAAATAAAATATATTTAAAAATTAAAAAAAAAAAAAGAAAAACGGTGGGGCAATGGGATATTTCTGAGTAAAACCTGCCTCTCAGGCATCTCACAAGGTTACTTGGCAAAACATCCCTGGAGAGGGAGAAAAGCTTCTCGGAGGCAGCACCTGGTTTTTTTTTTTTGTTGTTGTTGTTCGTTTTTTTTTGGGGGGGGGGTGACGCTCATGGTTACTCCAGGATCTGCTCTCTGAAATTCCTCCTGGCAGGCTTGGGGGATCATATGAGATGTCAGAGATTGAGCCTCCATCAGTTCTAGGTTGGCCCAATGCAAGGCGAAAGCCCTAATTTGGGTTTTATAGGATAAGTACAGGGCCGGAGTAGTGGTGCAGGGCTTAAGGCGTCTGCCTTGTGCAATAGACTAGGACGGACTGTGATTTGATCCCCGGTATCCCCATATAGTCCCCCAAGCCAGGGGCGATTTCTGAGCACAGAGTCAGGAGTAATCCCTGAGCATCAATGAGTGTGGCCCAAAACCAAATTAAGAAAAAAAAAAAAAAGGACAAGTACAAATTCTCTGGAAATAGAAAAAGGAACCAATGGGCTTCTAAAAAGAGACAGCAACAGACAAGCAGAGAAAAGTCAGTCCTAGAAGACAGAAACTAGGTTGAAGAGGACATTAAGACTCAGAAGCCCAATGGATGAGAATGGGACGTGTAGGCGTGAACACTCAGGCCCCAGCATGCCTTGCGGCTCCTGAGGAGCTTGGGCGGTGGAGGTCACAGGTCACAGGTCACACGCCCTCCCCTGGGCCGCCACATGTGTTTTGAACAGATCCTCTTGGGGGCCCAAACCACTAACTGCTTTGGCGGGAGATCAGCCAAAATTCAGGACAGAAAAGGCCGGATGGAGCCGGTTTGGGCCCACACTGGAAGTGCTGGTTTTCCAGCCATCTACTTCCGGTCGCCATGTTGCAGTCACCTGGGGCCCTGGAGCCAGAAGTTGAAAATGGCGGCAGTTAGTTAGATCCTGTCTCCCTGAGGACCAGAACACCCTCCCCCCCCCAAAAAAAAAACGTTCGACAGTTCGTTTCCTTTATAACGTAAGGAACTGCTTAGGGTGCAGCCCTCAAAGGTGCGTCCCGTCACCATGCCATTCTGGTTAGTATCTCTCCTAAGAGACACTTGTCCTTCCACACTGTCCCATGGGCAGCTCCTGTCTGGTTACTCTGTGGGCATCTTCGTCTTCTAGAAAATGACCATTGACGTGTATTTTCTTCCAGAAACTATCAGAGACACCAATGGCACCTTCTTCCTCCTTTCTCGTCTGGTCAGGAATGAGCGACCCCCTGCAGAGTTCTCTTAAATGAGCCTTTCTTCACCAGTGATGGTAAGAGACAAGGCTCAGGAGGACCAGTCGATGGATGGTATAAAGCTTGGAACAGAGGTCCATGGGAGTGTAGTGAGGGCAAAGGAGACATAGGAGCAGGAGAGTCAAACATGATCACTCGGGACAAGAACTGGGTGCAGGAGCCAGAGAGATAGCATGGATGTAGGGTGTTTGCCTTGCATGCAGAAGGACCGTGGTTCGAATCCCGGCGTCCCATATGGTCTCCCCACCCCCTGAGCCTGCCAGGAGCGATTTCTGAGCTTAGAGCCAGGAGGAACCCCTGAGCGCTGCCAGGTGTGACCCCAAAACAAACAAACAAACAAAAAAGAAGTCTATGGAAAAGTAACTTACTTTAGACTCATATTATAGCGCTTCATATAAGAATGTTTAGTAACTTAATTTAAATAAAGTATATTTAAAAAATTAAAAAAAAGAAAGAAAAACGGTGGGGCAATAGGATATTTCTGAGTAAGACCTGCCTCTCAAGCATCTCACAAGGTTACTTGGCAAAACATCCCTGGAGAGGGAGAAAAGCTTCCCGGAGGCAGCACCTAATTATGGTTTTGGGTTTTTTTTTTTTTTTTGGGGGGGGGTGACGCTCATGGTTACTCTAGGATCTGCTCTCTGAAATTCCTCCTGGCAGGCTTGGGGGATCATATGAGATGTCAAAAATCGAGCCTCCGTCAGTTCTAGGTTGGCCCAATGCAAGGCGAAAGTCCTAAGTTGGGTTTTATAGGACAAGTACAGGGCCGGAGTAGAGGTGCAGGACATAAGGCGTCTGCATTATGCAATAGACTAGGACGGACTGTGATTTGATCCCCGGTGTCCCATATAGTCCCCCAAGCCAGGGGCGATTTCTGAGCACAGAGTCAGGAGTAATCCCTGAGCATCAATGGGTGTGGCCCAAAAACCAAATTAAGAAAAAAAAAAAGGGGCCCGGAGAGATAGCACAGCGGTGTTTGCCTTGCAAGCAGCCCATCCAGGACCAAAGGTGGTTGGTTCGAATCCCGGTGTCCCATATGGTCCCCGTGCCTGCCAGGAGCTATTTCTGAGTAGACAGCCAGGAGTAACCCCTGAGCACCACCGGGTGTGGCCCAAAAACCAAAAAAAAAAAAAAAAAAAAAAGGACAAGTACAAATTCTCTGGAAATAGAAAAGGAACCAATGGGCTTCTAAAAAGAGACAGCAACAGCCAAGCAGAGAAAAGTCAGTCCTAGAAGGCAGAAACTAGGTTGAAGAGGATATTAAGACTCAGAAGCCCAATGGATGACAATGGGACGTGTAGGCCTGAAAGCTCGGCCCTAGCATGCCTTGCGTCTCCCAAGGAGCTTGGGGGCTGAGGTCAAAGGTCACAGGTCACACGCTTTCTTTGGGCTACCTCGTGTGTTTTGAACAGATCCTCTTGGGGGCCCAAACCACTAACTGCTTTGGCGGGAGATCAGCCAAAATTCAGGACAGAAAAGGCCGGATGGAGCCAGGTTGGGCCCACACCGGAATGGCTGGTTTTCCAGCCATCTACTTCCGGTCGTCATGTTGCTGTCACCTGGGACCCTGGAGCCAGAAGTTTAAAATGTGGCAGGTAGTTAGATCCTGTCTCCCTGAGGACCAGAACCCCCCCGCCCCCCCCCCCCCAAAAAAGTTCGACGGTTCATTTCCTTTATAAGGTAAGGAACTGCTTTGGGTGCAGCCCTCAAAGGTACACCCCCCCCCCCCTTCACCATGCCCTTTCTGGTTATTTCTCCTAAGAGACATTTGTCCTTCCACACTGTCTGGTCAGGAATGAGCGACCTCCTGCAGAGTTCTCTTAAATGAGCCTTTTTTTCACCAATGATGGTAAGAGAGAAGTTCAGGAGGACCAGTCGATGGATGGTATGAAGCTTCTCACAAAGATCCGTGGGAGTGGAGTGAGGGCAGAGGAGACAGTAGGAGCAGGAGAGTGGGACATGATCACTTGGGACAAGAACTGGGTGCAGGAGCCAGAGAGATAGCATGGAAATAGGGCGTTTGCCTTGCATGCAGAAGGACGGTGGTTCGAATCCCGGCGTCCCATATGGTCCCCCCCTTGAGTTTTCCAGGAACGATTTCTGAGCTTAGAGCCAGGAGGAACCCCTGAGCTCCGCCAGGTGTGACCTCAGTGTCTAAAAGGAAGAGGGAGAGTTAAGAAGAAAGAGAGAGATGAGGGAGAGGGAGAGGGAGGGAGAGAGAGAGGAGAGAGAGAGAGAGAGAGAGGAGAGAGAGAGGGAAAGAGGGAGGGAGGGGGAGAGAGAGAAAGAAAGAAAAGAAAGAAAAGAAAAGAAAGAAAAAAAAGTATCTACCATAGAGCCAAACAGGGACAGAAAGGAAACTGGGACCGTTCATGGGGGTGGGGGAGAGGTGGGAGGGAGAGAAGAGAGTGGGGAGGGAGAGAAGAGATGGGGGAAGGGGGTAGAGAGGTGAGGGAGACAGAGAAAGAGAGGGAGAGGGAGGGAAACAGGAGAGGAGAGAGAAGAGAGGGAGACAGAGAAGAGATGGAGAGAGGGAGGGAGGGAGGGAGGGAGGGAGGGAGGGAGGGAGGAAGGAAGGAAGGAAGGAAGGAAGGAATGAAGGAAAAAGGAAGGAAAAAGGAAGGAAGGAAGGAAGAAGGAAGGAAGGAAGGAAGGAAGGAAGGAAGGAAGGAAGGAAGGAAGGAAGGAAGGAAGGAAGGAAGGAAAAAAAAGTAAAGTGTTTACCATAGAGGCAGACGGGGACAGAAAGGAAACTGGGTCTGTTCGTGGTGGGAAGTGTGCACAGGTGAAGGGTGTTGGACTTTATATGATTGAAGCTCCATCATGAACAATTTTGTAACTATCTCAAAGTAATTGAAAAAAACTTTTTTTGGGGGGGGGGCCACACCTGGTGACACTCAGGGTGTTACACTTGGCTATGCACAGAGAAATCGCTCCTGGCTTTGAGGACCATATGGGACACTGGGGGGTCGGACCGTGGTTCGTCCTAGGGTAGTACGTGCAAGGCAAATACCCAACTGCTTGTGCCACTGCTTTGCCCCTGAAAAAATTATTAATTAAAAAATTGAGGGCCCGGAGAGATACCACAGTGGTGTTTGCCTTGCAAGCAGCCGATCCAGGACCAAAGGTGGTTGGTTTGAATCCCGGTGTCCCATATGGTCCCCCGTGCCTGCCAGGAGCTATTTCTGAGAAAATAGCCAGGAGTAACCCCTGAGCACTGCCTGGTGTGGCCCAAAAACCAAAAACCAAAAAAAAAAAAAAAAAATTGAGCGGGTTGCAACTGAGGTCCGGAGACCCATCAGGCAACATTCTTGTCTTGCCTTTATGTTGTGTGTCTGGGGTCGTGGTCCAATCCTGCCACACTAGAATCCAGTAGGCTTTGTGTTTACTTCCAGGAGAGAGTTTGAAGGTGGTTAATGCAAGTGGGTAGATTTCCCAGCTGCACCAATAATTTCCTAATGTCCTCTCAAGACTTTGATGAGGGGGAGGCATCAGGCCAGAGAAGTGGAAAGAGCTTCCCAGGGCTGCAGCTTCTCAGAGCTGGAAGAGGCTACCAAACTGAATCCCTGCTCACAGCTTGGTTCCCGACCTTGGACTTTTGACCTCCAGAAATGTAAGAGAACAAATTATGGTATTCTGAGCTCTGTGGGTACTGTGTTTTAGAGCAGCCAGTGGAAATGACAATACTCTGGAACCTTCACCAATTTGGAAAGTTTTCTATTTCTCTCATTCTCCACCCCATGGGCACTGGTCTCCTGAGTCAGGGAAGGACAGTGTGGAGTTTGGCGTTAGGTTGGGTGGGTATAGGGTCAGTCCTGGCCCATTGGTTAGTTTCACTTTTATTTTGTCTCTGAACCCCAGTTTGCATTTATTGAGACTCTGGGTGTGAATTTTCTTTTTTTTTTTTTGGTTTTTGGGCCACACCCGGCTGTGCTCAGGGGTTCTCCTGGCTGTCTGCTCAGAAATAGCTCCTGGCAGGCACGGGGGACCATATGTGACACCGGGATTCGAACCAACCACCTTAGGTCCTGGATCGGCTGCTTGCAAGGCAAACGCCGCTGTGCTATCTCTCTGGGCCCTGGGTGTGAATTTTCAACGTGTTGGGGTACACAGACTGAGGTGGACTCATAGTGGGTTTACTAGAGTTTTGTTAAGCAAAACTGACTATCAATGTTTTTTTTCAAATTGTTGGTCTTTTTTGTGGTGGTGGGGGGCAGCCACATCCAGCAGTGCTCAGAGCTTACTCTTAGATCACTTTTTGGCAGGGTTGAGGGATCCTGTGAGGTGGGAATAGAATGCAGGTTTGCTTCATGTAAGACACCAACCACATCCTACCCACTGTACTGTTTCTCTGGCACCACATTGTTTTCGTTAGTATTTTTGGTTTTGAGCCACATCTGGTGATGCTCAGGTTTTGCTTCCTGGTTCTAAGTTCTGTAATTATACTTGTCAGTGCTTGAGGAACTACATGGGATGCTGGGGATCGAATCTGTTGGTCATGTTCAGGGCAAGCTCCCTCCTTGCTGTACTATCACTCCAAATCCAGTTACTGTTTTATGTTGCTGCTGTTGTTGTTTTTTCAAAAACAAAGTTTATTAGTGCAAGGGGATATATGGTGTCAGATGTATTTACCTTTCTCCTGCCACTTTCTCAGGTGGATCATGCAGTTTTTGTTCTCTGTGGATGCTAATAAGCTGTTTATTTTTCATTAGTCACCTTTGCTTCAAACAGAAGGATTCTAACCTGTGTGTGTACACTCTGGTGTTTGATGATTGAAGCCTCGCCCAACTCGCTGCAAAAATGGAGCTTCTCCTGTGTGTATCCTCTGGTGTGTGCTGAGACTTGACATCTGACTGAAGCCTCGCCCACACTCCCACAAAACATGGAGTTTCTCCCTGTGTATGATGAAATGTGACCTTTGCCTGAAGTTGCGCCCACTCTTCCTGCAAACATGGGGCTTCTCCCCCGTGTGTATCCTCCAGTGTCTGATAAGACGTGACCTCAGAGTGAAGCCTCGCCCTCACTCCTTGCAAACATGGGGCTTCTCTCCTGTGTATGTCCTCTGGTGTGCATTGAGACTTGACCTCCAACTGAAACCTCGCCCACACTCTCTGGAAACATGGGATTTCTCCTCTGTGTGTGTATTCTGGGTTGTCATAAAATTTGATCAAACAGTGAAGTCTTGCCCAGGACTTACATACTTATCCCTTAAAATTCTTAGCATTCCTGTGGCTGAAGAGATAGCACAGCAGTAGGGCATTTGCCTTACAAGTGGCCGACACAGGACCAAAGGTGGTTCGAATACAGGCATCCCATATGGTCCCCGTGCCAGCCAGGAGCGATTTATGAGCAGATAGCCAGGAGTAACCCCTGAGCGTCGCCAGGTATGGCCCCCAAAAACAAAACAAAATTCTTAGCATTCCAATCCCTGCAACTACTCTACACCTGTGTCCTTTGGATTTTCTTTTTGCCCTGTGTTAGTTTTTTTCTCCATTGTTATCTCATGCTTATCAGAGCTTTCTCTATTTGAAATAGTCTAGAAAGGGCTGTTGGAATTCTTTTATGCCTTATATTCTTAGTCAAAGTTATGGAACTTACCTTGTCCTTTTGATTCTCGAGAGTGTTGTTCTGTGGCTTGTCAAATTTCTCATATGGATGAGAATGTTGCTGCCATTGGTTCTGATCGTGTGGATAAAAATTCTCTGACTGACGGTGCTTTCTTGCAGATGTTCCTGAAAGGATCTCAGAAGGATGACTAAGCTTCATATGGAGAAAGTTCTGAATGGAGAAAGCCAGGGAACAGAAGGGACGTGAATGGATTTCTGGCTTTGGTTCTTTTTTTTTTTTTTTTTTTTTTTTTTTTTTTTTTTGGTTTTTGGGCCACACCCGGTAACGCTCAGGGGTTACTCCTGGCTATGCACTCAGAAGTCGCTCCTTGCTTGGGGGACCATATGGGACGCCGGGGGATCGAACCTCGGTCCGTCTCCTAGGCTAGTGCAGGTAAGGCAGGCACCTTACCTCCAGCGCCACCGCCCGGCCCCTGGCTTTGGTTCTTGATTTGTGAATTTACTCTTCCACTTGCTGTCCACTTTATGCCCAGATTTGTCTCCATACCAGACAAACAGTTCACAGCAGGTTCAGTAAGAGATCTGCCTGTGATATAGAAAGGCGAAGAAGTTCTGGTCTTCATCCTTTGTGACACTCTTCACATACCTCATCTAACTTTCCAAAGATTCGTCTGTTCTGTCCACATACTCTTAGTGATTTCTCCCTTTGTCGATCAGCTGGGAGTCCACGCTGTTGGCTGCCTCTTCATTGTCTGTGATCTGGCCCTTCATACGAGCCAAAGTACAGACCCACTGGCAAGTCGGAAGCCTCATTCCATACTCCCAAGTCCAGCCTCAGAGATGCCTGAGGGTGCTCAAACCATGTGGCAGAGTGAAAGATGAGTGGTTACAAGGGCCCTTAGCTACTGCTCTGTCCTTTATAAATATAGGAGGTCCATGAATAGAGCAGTTGTTGAAGAATTTTTGACAGTTTTCACAATCTGCACATTTTACAATGTGCAAGCACACTTCTTGGTAGCCTCCCCAGGGCTCCACCTTCCAACCAGGAGGTCAGCAAGGCTTCACCCTGCAAGGCCCTACTGCCTGGAAGTGCTCGTATGTCTTCAGCATCACTTCTCTATAGATTTTTCTCTGACAGACGTCCAGCCATGGCCACTCTTTCGGGGAGAAGCTCATGGGCACATCGTGGAAGGTCACCATGTTCTGGGGACAGGACGTCACACGGTGAGGCCTCATCTTTTCCAGCTCCAGCTTGGATCATTCCAGAAGAGCAGCAGCAAGGCCCTTTGCAGAAATTCCAAATATCCCATATCTCAGGGAAAAATGACTGGCGATTCTTGGTTCTTCTGTGACTGAGCTATCTGCTTCTTAGGTGTGGAAGTCTTGCGTGTGGAAGTTCCAGTGTGGGTATCCTTTCCCCCAACTTCTTATTTATCTCACCTGAATGATCAGAACTGCCAACACATTGAATGGGTGGGTAGAGGAGTCTGCATGGGGGGTGAGAGAGGGGATAAGAAAGAGAGTTAGGGGCCCGGAGAGATAGCGCAGCGGCATTTGCCTTGCAAGCAGCTGATCCAGGACCAAAGGTGGTTGGTTCAAATCCCGGTGTCCCATATGGTCCCCCGTGCCTGCCAGGAGCTATTTCTGAGCAGACAGCCAGGAGTAACCCCTGAGCAATGCCAGGTGTGGCCCAAAAACAAAACAAAACAAACAAACAAACAAAAAGGCGAATTGCAGAAGCGAGAATTGGCAGAAATGAGAACCAACAGCGAGATTCAACAGAGAGATTCAGTACCCGCAATTCAGCAACAGATTCAGCAGCAGTAGCATCTGCAAAGGAGTTAGTCAGCCTGAAAAAAAGCAGCTGAAAGGGAGACAGAGGCTGAGAGAGCCAGAAGGAGCAGAGAAGTAGCTGCTAGGAAAAGGCTTAGTATAGAGCCCATGTGAGGAGGTATACATGGTGGTAGGGACTGTGAAATAAAGCTGCTGACTCTTGGAACTTTATCTGACTGCTTTGTGAATCTCTCTGCCATCACCCTGCAATCTTCAGACCTGCCAGGCTGTAGGGGCTGCAGGAGCTGGGTCAAGCCCAGAAAGGTCTCACCATCCCCACACCAGCTCTAGAACTCTTAATATACTAAAACAACATTCCAGAACCTGTTTTTTATCCCCTTAATCTTGTGTGTGTGTGTGTGTGTGTGTGTGTATGTGTGTGTGTGTGTGTGTGTGTGTGTGTGTGAGAGAGAGAGAGAGAGAGAGATAGAGAGAAGAGAGAGAGAAGAGAGAGGAGGAGGAAAGAGACAGGAGATAAAAGGAGACAGAGGAGATAGAGGGAGACAGAAACAAAGATAAACAGAGAGGGAGTCAGGAAACACAAACAGGACAAGGAGGGAGACAGAGATAAATAATAGAGACAGGAAGAGAGAATAACCCAGGTGAAAGAGAGCGAAAACGTATTGATGATTTTTAAAAGAAAATGAGTAGGGCTGGGGATGTGGCTCAATGGTGAAGTGCTTGAGATCTGAGTTCAATCCCCAGCAATGCCAATTAAATTATTAAACAAATAGGGCTGCCAGTTCCAATTCCATTCCACACCCACATTTCCTCAGCAGACCAATCTGGGACTGAGCAGAGAACTGATGAGATGCAGTGGACCTCAAACTTTTAAAACAGGGCCAGTTCACTGTCCCTCAGACCATTGGAGGGCCAGATTATAGTCAAAATAAATTCCTGTGCACACTGCATATATCTTATTTTGAAGTGGAGAAACAAAATGGGAACAAATACAATAAGTGGCCTGTGGGCTGTAGTTTGAGGACCACAGTTAGAGGATTGTTGTTGGGGGACGAATTGGCCAAGGAAACCCAGGGCTGACAGGGTTCAGCTCCAACAAAAATGGTGAAATGGATGTGTGATGCAGTGAGGGACTGGAACCAGTCAGCACTGCCGATTGGGAAGTTGCTAAGAAAGCTGGTGTCTGCATTTGGCCATCATGTTCTTGCAACGCCCCCAAAAGCCAAAAGCTGACAGAGGCCGGAAGCTAAAATGCTGCAATTTACAAGGGCCCTGGGACTGGAGAGACACAGTACAGGGCTAAGGCACTTTTTTTTTGTTTTTTTTTTTTTTTTTTTTTTGTTTTTGGGCCACACCCGGCGGTGCTCAGGGGTTACTCCTGGCTTTCTGCTCAGAAATAGCTCCTGGCAGGCATGGGGGACCATGTGGGACACCGGGATTCGAACCAACCACCTTAGGTCCTGGATCAGTTACTTGCAAGGCAAACACCACTGTGCTATCTCTCCGACCCCTAAGGCTCTTTCCTTGCCTGCAGTTGAGGCCCTGTTTAAAGGTGCCTGGCATTTTGGTGTCTGGCACTAACGTTGGCAAACGTGTGCCACAGAGGAGTGGCTTTGGGAAATGAAGCCATGCCTAACTCCCACCTTGGGCAGATTAGAGCAATTTCCTCAGACTCCCTAATCCTCTTGCTCCTTCCGCGGGAGAAGTCACTTAGGCCTTTAAAATACTCAGGCCTGATAGCCCCAGCATCTGTGTCTTCCCCTATGTCCTCCCCATTTCTCAGCGGGGTGCAGCTGGCTTGGTACTCAGAGGAGCAGATTAGATGGCTTGATTCTGCCCGGTGCTGCTGGCTTTCATCGCCCACTTCCAAATGGGAGCAGTGGATGGAATTCAGCCCACAATCTGCCCTTTCACACCAACCCCACCCCCAAGTCTGGGCTGCAAGTCAGAAAGGATCTCCTTTTCTGATTGTAATCATGTTACTCAGTCATGGAACTCAGTATTTCTCCACTGTCTCCACCATGGCCTCCTCCTGACTTTGTTTTCTTCCCAGGCACCCCCATCTCCACCGCCCAGACCTACTGATTGGCTTTCATGATCCCCACTGATATGATTTTCATCTTGGGAACCCACAGGGGATCCCTACAGAGAAATGCTGATCTAGGTAATTCTCTCTCTCATTTGGGGGCCACACCTGTATATACTCAGAGCTTTCTCATGACTCTGGCCTTAGGGATTACTCCTGGTGGATTCTGGGACCATATAGGGTGCTACTATATGGTGGGTGTACTGATTTTAAGGTTATTGTCCTCTCCACTGTATTATCTTTCTGGCTCTGCTCTAATTTTAGATATTCTGCTTTTTGTAATTCTAGATATTTCAGATTTTCTCTTTCTCCAGGTCTGCTTGATAAAAATGTAGGGTTTGGTGGGGGTTGTTGCTTTTTAGCATATGGGGGAGTGTTGCTTATTTGATTCCATTTGTGGTTTGGGCTCTCATGGTTTTATCAAATAATCGAGCAAAAATAGATGTTTTTCAGGGGTTGGAGCAGTAGCACAGCGGTAGGGCATTTGCTTTGCACACATCCGATCCAGGACAGATGGTGGTTCGAATCTTGGCATCCCATATGGTCCCCTGAGTCTGCCAGGGGTGACTTCTGAACGCAGAGCCAGGTCACACCATGGGATGTGATCCAAAAATAACAACAAAAGATGTTTTTCAGGAAGAAATTCCTCCATGAGTCCCCCAGGTTCCAATCCTGGTTTTTTTTTTTTTTTTTTTTTTTTTTAAGGTAATTGGTATGGCTGCATGAAAATCCCGTTTGTTGCAAACACTTTTTTTTGTTGGTTTTAGGGCTACACCTGCCTATGGCCCTGGCTAGCTGCTGCATCGGGGTTCAGAAATTAACTTCTGGTGTGCTAGCTCTGATGCTTGCAAGGCCTCCCCGCTTTGTTATGGCTCGGCCCCCCGAAGTGAACACATTCCTTTCTATTTGTCCTTGACCATTGTGTTAACATGCCAAAGTAATCAGCACCTTTGTTGGCTTGGATGGATGTTGCGGGGTGGGCACTGGGGTTGCAGGAGCAGATGCCGTTTGAAATGCAAAAATGTTCCTAGTAGCTGCATCCACTCACCTGTCAACCACAGAGCCCCAGTGTTTTGAAAACACTGGTTGTCTGTTTTTTATTTTTTTTCTGGAGGGTGGGGCACACCTGGCAGTGTTCAGGGTTTACTCCTGACTCTGCACTCAGTGATCATTTCTCCCAGGTTTAGGGATCAGAGAGGATGCTGGGATCAAACCCATGTTGGCTCTGTGCAAGGCAAGTACCCTCCCCTCTGTAATATCACACTTGTCCTTTTTGTCTTTTGGTGTTTTCTGAGCCATGCCAGTGTGTGACTAGACTAGCTCTGTTTGGCTGCATGCAAGGCAAGTGCACTACTCACTATTCTATTATTTCTCCAGCCCTGCAGATCTTTGGTTTTCAGAATGATTGTGGCTTTTTGGGGTGTTTTATGATTCCACACAAATTTTATCAGTGATTGTATTACATCCTTGAAAACTATCATTGGGATTTTGAGGGGTGGTGCACATCTGACAGTGCTCCGGGCTTACTCCTGACCCTGTGCTTAGGGATCACGCCTACCAAGGCTTGGGGATCAAATCTGTGTTGGCCTCATGGAAAGCAAGAGCCTTACATGTTGTACACTGTCCAGCCTGTTACTGGTATTCTCATGAGAAAATCATCCTTTATAATAATTTGAGTAGGATGACATGTGATGGCAGAACATTGTTGAATAAGTATTTTCTTAATGGCTTCAACTGTCAGAGGCGAATGTAATAGAAAATTTATTTGGCATTTCTGAGTGCATAGCCAGGAGTAACCCGTGAGTGTCACCGGGTGTGGCCTAAATGCAAACGAAAAGAAAAGAAAATTTATTTGGCATAAAACTTAAATTTAGGGGCCGGAGAAATAGCACAGCAGTAGGGCATTTGCCTTGCATGCAGCAGATCCAGGACTGAGGGTAGTTGGAATTCCAGCATCCCATATGGTCCCCCTTGCCTGCCAGGAGTGATTTCTGAGTACAGAGCCAGGAGTAACTCCTGAACGCCTCTAGTGTGACCCAAAAACCAAAAATCACAAAAACTTATAGTTACCAGCCCATATAGTAATTAAAAGAGTGGGTTGTCACTGGCCCTGCAGGAAATATTTCAGGAAAGGACTGGAGATATAACACAGCAGGCGAGGCTCCTGACTTGTACAGGACTGACCGGAATATAATCCCCAGCAGCTCACAGGTTCCCTGATCACCACCAATTGTGATTCCTGAGAGCAGAGCCAGTAATAACCCCTGAGCATCGTCAACTGTGGCCCCAAAACAATAACTGCCACCACCACCACCAAAAATAAAGTTCTTAAGGAATTCTATAAAAGGAAAAGCAATCCCATTTGAAGTAGCAAAATATCCAGAAAACAAAATGTTTTATTTCTGGAGAATCATCATGGGGTGTCTTTTCAAGCTTCAGCCTCCCCTCCAAACTGTTAAACCTAGATCACTTTAGATTCCAGACACTGTATTTCCTGCTCTAAAATGTACTTGTGAGCTGGAGACTCAGAGGGCTAGATCACAGGCCTGGCCTGCAGGTTTGAGTTTTCATCACCAGCAATACCTGGTCCCAAGCTTTGAACATTGCCAGGTATGGCCCCTAAGCTAAAAATAAAATTAATGAAAATACAATTTTTATTTGCTTCTTTGAAGACAGGCCTTATTTCCTTGCTGAAATTTCCGTTTTGCTGCTTCACATTCTATCACTGCAGGTCGTTCTAAAATTTGTTCATGTAACTGCAACATATGGCTCAAATTAGGATGGTCAGTGTTGATTTTCTTTTGTGCATTGGTCACGCTATCTTAGTGTTCTTTTGTTGAATAAATTAGATTGTAACACTGATATTTTTAATAGACCACTGAGTCTCTGATTTTCATTTGGCTCTTTGTAAAAATGTAGCTTTTGGGGGCCAGAGTGGTGGCACAGAGCAGTAAGGTGTCTGTCTGCCTTGCTGGCTCTATCCTAGGGACAGACTGTGGTTTGATCCCCCAGCGTCCTATATGGTCCCCCAAGCCAGGAGCGATTTCTGAGCACATAGCCAGGAGTAACAGGCTGTAACAGGTGAGTGTCACAGGGTGTCCCCCTCAAATGTAGTTTTGGTTCTTAACTTGGTTGAACTCACATCACATAGTTTATCTGTGGGCAGCATCTCAGATTCTGCCATTTGTGAATCTTCCCTTAAAAGCATTTCCTCTACTCCAGCCTGTGTGCCTGGGACTTAGGAGTCATTAAAACATTTGGTCATTGCTTTGGCCATATCCTTTTTTTTTTTTTTTTGGTTTTGGGGTCACACCCGGCAGTGCTCAGGGGTTACTCCTGGCATTATGGTCAGAAATCATCCCTGGCAAGCAGGGGGGACCATATGGGATATGCTGGGATTCGAACCACCGTCCTGCATGAAAGGCAAATGCCTTACCTCCATACCATCTCTCCGGTCCCTGCTTTGGCCATATCTTGTTCATTTTATTTTTATTTTGCTTTGGGGCCACACCCGGCAGCATTCAAGGGTTACTCCTGGCTCTCCACTCAGAAATCGCTTCTGGCAGGCTCCAGGGACCCTATGAGATGCTGGGAATCGAACCCAGGTCTGTCCTAAGTCAGCTGTGTGGAAGACAAACAGCCTAACACTATCCTATCTCTCCAGCCCCATCTTGTTTGTTCTTTTAACCCCCCCTTTATTTCCATTCTTTATTTGCTCATCACTCACGAGTCACATGACCCCTCCACAAAACTAGCCTCTTAGGAGTGATCCTACAGCAGTTAGGACACTTAATTTCATGGCTGACCTTAGTTTGATCCTTTGCATCCCATATGGTTCTCTGAGCACTGCCAGGAGCAATTCCTGACCACACAGCCAGGAGTCACCCCTGACACTGCTGGGTATCCCCCCCCCCCCCCCCACACACAGAGGCAGAAGTGGCCTATTTCCTTACACACACACACACACACACACACACACACACACACACACACACACACACACGCAGAAGTGGCCTATTCCCTTCCAAGGCTAGGCTGGGCAGAGGCAATTCTGCTAGGTTTCCTTTTTGGGGAAAAAGATATGGACATTGCTCAAAAAACTAGAAGTTGAGCATCCTTATAACCTAGCAATATTATCCTTGAAAATATACCGTAGGACAGCAATGGTTAATCTTTTTGAGTCCGAGTGCCTAAACTGCCACACAAAACCAAAGAATTTCCTCAAAGTGCCAGCACGTCCTCCCAATGGCCAGTCTGGCCCTGTTGCCAAGTGAGCTGCAAAGCAGACACCGGCACACTTGTCTCCCGCTGCACCGCATATCTTAACTGCGGACCTTCCCACGTGCCAGCAGCAAGGCCTTCACTTGTCACAGCTGGCACGTGTGTCATAGGTTCGCCATCGCTGCCTAGGGGCTCAAAACTACAATGCTGGAAAGGCCTCTGAATACCTTTTATTTATAACAGCACTATCCACAATCGCCAGAATCTGGAAACAACCCAAATGCTGGGAACAGATGAAAGGATGAAGAAACAGTGGAATATTATGCAACCATGAGGAAAATGAAGTCATGACATTTGCTTATATGAGGATATAAATGAAGAGTATCATGTGGAGTGAAATGAATCAGAGGGAGGATAGATATCGAATGATTACATTCATCTATGGGATATTAAAAAAAGAGTATAAGACAATAGACGTGAGAGCCAGGAAGACTGGTCCATGGTATGAAGCTTGGCTCTAGGAGGGAGGGAGTGCGTTTAGGGCAGAGAAAGGATCACTGTGACAGTGATGGTGGGAAATGAGAGAACCAGGCTATATGTATGTGTATTTCCACACAGGTTTGTGTGACTAAATGTTTACCCACTGCACAGTCAATAAATCGAATCACTCTTCTCACTGGATTCAGTAGTGTCCTGCTGAGCAGATGTGCAGGAGATTAGCCACCAGAGGAATGAGTGAAAGCTGTGCTGTTCCCAGTTGACAGTGTGTCAACAACTGTCCTTCCTTTTCTCGGTATACATGGGGTTCGAGCCCAGGCAGGCATGGCAGGTAAGACTTACCCAGCATTTTACCATTTGCTCCTTTTGCTACTTAAGGAAATTGAGGCGGCCAGTATTGCTTCAACATGGTTCAGTGTGAGAGTCTGCTAATCTTAGTGCCGACAGGCCTGCCATGCCGGGGTTCAGGACACCCCTGTGGTATGAGGGCCTCCAGAGGACCCTTCCATGTTGGGAACTGAAGCAGGATTGGATGCATGCATCCAGATGCCTTAACTCCTGCCCTCCAGAGTTATTTTGGTACCAACAAGCTCTTCTCTCAAAACAAATGTGATTCACCCCTGCTGAGAGGTTCTATTACACTCAGTGTGTAAATGGTTTGTCCAGGGCACTATCTTTTATGACCTTCCAACCAACCTGATTTAGTCCTCTCCACAGTTTGGGGGATCTGGAGGTGTAATGTGAAAACACTTGAAACTTCCCCAAGTTATTGCTGAGTAAAGAGGAATACTCAGACCACCTAACTCATGTCGAATGAGAAGAAATGAGAGCAAGTAATAGTTCAGGTTTCACTAAAAATCTTTTCGGTCACTGGTAACTACTTTGAACCCACTCAGAGTCATAGTAAAATCCCACCATAATGAACGAGGGTGCAACACTTTCAGTCATAGAAATAAATGACAGTGCTTTATTATAGAGGAATTAAAAATCTCACTTTTCAGTCTATAAAATACAAATAGGGACCAGAGTGATAGAACAGTGGTAGGAAGCTTGCCTTGTACAAGGCTAACCCAGATTTAATCCTTGACAAAAACATATGATCCCCCAAGTTCCCAGGAGTAATTCCTGAGCACTGACGAGCATGGCACCAAAAAAAGAAAAAGAAAGCCAAAACCCTACAAAGGCTAAATTATTTCCTGTGGAACTTTCAGCTACTTTTCATAAAACCTGGATGCAGGGGAGCCAGTCACATGTCCAGATGGGACATGGTATGGATGGCAAGACCACATAATCTTCCCAGGTTCCTGGAATAACTATTAAGGCTACTTGCAGGAGTACCCCAAGTATCAATGTGAATGGAGGATAGGAACTGAGTTTGCCATCTCAGTACTGTTTCTGTATGAGATGTCTCTCTCCAGCCCTACATGGTAGATAATAGTGTGGGGGCCCCTCTCAACATAAACACTACATGGGACATGTGATACTGGCTGTGGGTCGTATTTGATTCAAGTTCTGCCTGCAGGCACCACTTCTAAGGCCTCTCTTCTAGGTATGGGCTGAAGGGTTTCAAGACTCAATAACTGGTACACCTGGAGAATATGAGATATTTAAGCAGAGGGGACACACCTGGTGATGCTCTGGGACCACTAGCCTTGCAGTGCTCAAGGGACCGTATGTGGTGCCAAGGATCAAACCGAGGTCTGCATGCAAGGCAAGCGCCCTTCCTGCCATACTATCACTCGGCCCTAGAATGTGAACTCTTTCTTGGGTATAAAGTGACCACATCTCTAAAACAGATGAGGGAAAAGCTTCTGAAATCTGGTGTTGCAAATGCTCATAAAGCAACTTTTGTGGGGCGGGGACCAAACCAGGTGATAATTGGGCAATCAGGCCAGCACTTCTGTGCTAGGACTCTCCAGGGTATCCGGTGATGCTTAAAAGCCGAATAGTGCTGGGGATCACATCTGGGTCAGGCACCTGGGCCACAAACAGCACTTTTTTTTTTTTTTTTTGGTTTGGTTTTTGGTCCACACCCGGCGGTGCTCAGGAGTTACTCCTGGCTGTCTGCTCAGAAATAGCTCCTGGCAGGCACGGGGGACCATATGGGACACCGGGATTCGAACCAACCACCTTAGGTCCTGGATCGGCTGCTTGCAAAGGCAAACGCCGCTGTGCTATCTCTCCGGGCCCTCAAACAGCACTTTTGAAGCTTCTTCCTTCCTGGAAGCCCTGGAGTATGAAGGAACTTGGGCCCACCCTTAGCAGAACAGTCCAGGAAGGAGGAGGGAGAGTTCTCCCAGAGTGCTAGATGCTCCCTCCTGCGTGGACCCGCTGGTGGTAGACAAGATGTGACCTCTGGCTGAAGCCCTTGCAGCAGACGCCGCACACGTAGGGCCTCTCCCCAGTGTGGACCCGCTGGTGGGTGTGGAAGTGGGAGGCCTGGCTGAAGCCCTTGCCGCACTGTGAGCAGGTATAGGGCTTCTCGCCGGTGTGGACGCGCTGGTGGGCACTGAGCCCCGCGCTCCAGCTGAACTCCTTGCCGCAGGCCTCGCACTTGAAGGGCTTCTGGCCGGTGTGGATGATCTGATGAACCTGCAGGTTGGAGCGCTGGCTGAAGGCCTTCCCGCATGTCACGCAGGCAAACGGCTTCTCGCCGGTGTGGACACGCTGGTGCGCCTGCAGGTGGGAGGCCTGGCTGAAGCGCTTTTGGCACGCGGGGCACTGGAAGGGCTTCTCACCGGTGTGGACACTCTGATGCACCTGCAGGTTGGAGGCCTGGCTGAAGCCCTTGCCACACTCTTCGCACCTGTACGGCTTCTCGCCAGTGTGGACGCGCTGATGGTTGTGCAGGTTCAGGCTCCAGTTGAAGCGCTTCCCGCAAAGGTCGCATTTGTAGGGCTTCTCCCCGGTGTGGACGCGCTGGTGGGCCTGGAAGTAGGAGCTCTGGCTGAAACGCTTCCCGCACACACTGCAGCGAAAGGGCTTCTCGCCCGTGTGGACCCGCTGGTGGCTCTGGAAGCTGGAAGCGGAGCTGAAGCCTTTCCCACACTCGCTGCACGCATAGGGCTTCTCGCCTGTGTGCACGCGCCGGTGGCTCTGGAGGTTGAAGCTGAGGCTAAAGCGTTTCCCGCACTCCCCGCAGGCATAGGGCCTCTCCTCGGTGTGGACACGCCGATGTGTGTGCAGGTTGGAGCTGCAGCTGAAGCGCTTCCCACACTCCCCACACGCATAGGGCTTCTCGCCGGTGTGGACGCGCTCGTGGGCCTGCAGGTGCGACCTCTGTGTGAAGCCTTTCCCGCACACACCACACCTGTAGGGCTTCTCACCTGTGTGCACCCGGCAGTGGATGTTGAGGTCCGTGCTGCGGCTGAAGCCTTTCCCACAGCTCGGGCAGCGGTACGGCTTCTCGCCGGTGTGGACCGGCAGGTGGGCATACAGGTGTGAGGTCTGGTTAAAGCTTTTCCCGCACTCAGGACACGAGTACGGCTTCTCACCGGTGTGGACGCGCTGGTGGGTCTGCAGGTTGGAGCTCTGTCTGAAGCCCTTTCCACAGGTGTGGCAAAAATAGCGCTTCCTGCCGGGCCGAGGGTTTGGGGGCCTGGGTCTGGGAAGGCTGTTACAGGGCTCCTTTTGGGGTGAGGGGCATATGGGGTCCTCCTTCCCTGTATGTCCCTGCGAACTTGGTGCCACGCTGGGGCTGTCCCTGTGGGCCGTGTCCTGCCCCCTTTTCAGGCAGGTGTCTGTCCTACAGTCACTGCTGGAGGCTCTGTCTCTCAGGGGCTGTGAGGTACAGGTGAAGCTGTCCATGACACAGGGCTGAGGGCTGCTCCCCAGTACTTGCTCACAGCTTCCCCATAGGTTCTGCTCACCCTGATCCTTGGATACGTGACAGTTGGGCCTCACTGAGCCTGGACCCAGCACCCTGCCCGCATGGGGTGAGTCTGGTGGCTTGGGGAGCTGACACCCCCATCCCAGACCGTCCAGTACCGAGTTGTGAATCCGGGTGAGTCTGCTGGCTCTGCATCTCTTGGCCTTCCAGCATGTAAGTTCCCTCAGCCATGGGCACCTTGCCCCAGCTAGATGGCACGTCACTGTCCTGGCTCCTGGAAGGAGAGAGAAGGGGGGTTGGACAAGGACAGAGAAACTAGGAACACACTGCAAAGCACAAAGGATAAGAACCCCAATGGACACTAGGCCCTGGGGATGCTCACAGCCTCTCTCATGGCCTCCACACTCCATTTCTTGGGAAGTGGTGAGTGGGCAAGTCTGAAGACTGCAGCGTCCAATGTCTCCCACAGACCCAGCAGGATTTAAACTAGATACTACAGCTTGCAACCAGAGTGTGAGGGGAAGACAGGGGCACTGCTAACTCCAAAGCTGCGACATGAAGTCATAAAGTGCATGCATATTTGAAGGGACTTCCAGAGTACCCACCCCAGCTCGGAGCTGCCAGTTTTGTTTTTCAGTCCTTGGGGGCCATAGGTGTTTCTCCTGCCACACACTCTCTGGCACTGTACTTAAAACTCCAGTCCTAGAGTCCAGCACCAACCAGTCATAAAAGGGGTCCGCCCCTTTAAATAAGACCCTAATTGTGACTGGTAACAGTCTATAAAACCCTCCCCTGGGTTGGCAGTTGAAAGATGGTTGGAGTGATGGTTGGCAGTTGGAAGAGATAATTGGGTGGTCCTAAACCCAGCTCTCTCTCTCACTCTTTACCTCTGTCCTAGCCTAGGGGTTTGTCAGAGGACTTGGGCTTCTCTAACAAATAAGACAGAGATATTTGTCAGAGTCTTTCCTGCAAGGCCCCGTGGACTCCAGCAGCCTGAGCCCATCTCTGGCAGTACTTAAAATAAATAAAATAAAAACAAAGCGTGGGAGAGGAGTTTAGTTATGGGGATCTGTTGATTTTTATCTTGGTTCTGTTCAATTTAGATCTTAATACTTTTAGATAAATTTTGCATCTTGATACTGCTTTTTTAGTTTTAAAATATTTGCAATGTGTTTCTTCCAATATAGATCTCCTTCTCTGCTGATAGTCATCAGAGTTAACATTCCTTTAGTAAATATATAATTACAGCAGATGTTTCACTTCCTTTTGCTCAGTTCAGCATTTGGCTTAAATTAGGGTATTATTTTGATTTTTTTCTTTTGTCATGTTGTCCTACTTCTTCATTTATTAAAAAACTGTTGGACTGTAGCCCAGATATTTATATAAATATTCTTAAATCACCAGATTCTATTTTGCTTCTTTGAAAAATGTCACTTTTGTTTCTTTTTAGATTTTAACTCATTTGAACTCATGCAGAAATCTAGGGTAGCAGCTCAAATTTCTTTTTTTTTTTTTTCTTATTTAATTTTTTTATTTTGTCTTTTGGGTCACATCTGGCGGTACTCAGAGGTTACTGCTGGTTCTATGCTCAGGAATCACTCCTGGTAGGCTCAGGGATCCATATAGGAGCAGCTCAAACTTCTGCTCAGTTTTATCCCATATTGAGGTGTTTTCCCTGGAATTCAGTGTACATGGAATTTAGGAGTAGGTAAGGCATTTGGGCATCATTAATATGCAATATAATATGCATCACTAATATGCTGTAGCTTTCCTACCACTCAAATTTGATCTTGAGATGGTCTCAAACTCTGATTTTCAAGGACTAGGAAGCCATCATTAGGGTTTCCAGCCAGGCTTTTAGTTTTTTAGACACACATGCTGTGTGTCTGGTCTCCAGGCCAGAACCTGAAGCCTAGAAAATGCTCCTATACTACTTTCTCCAAGTCTCCAGCTTGTTCTCCACTAACTACAGAGCCCTGAGAGTGTTGTTTTTACTTTGAACAGTTTAGATTTGTTCTACAAGGGCCCAGGGACACTGAGATAATGGTGGCAGGATGTCATCTGCATGAAACCCTATAATTAACGTTGTTCTGTATCAGCGCCTCAGGATTTTTTGAAAGTGCAGCTGCAGATGGAACCGGCTTTGTTGTATCACACTGACTTCCTCCTTTACCCTTTCTCCTAACTTAGGTACCACAGTGCACTCCCAGAAACAGTCCCAACAGGTCTCATTCATCTTAGGATCTTTTGGGGTTTCTTAGGTGGTGGTGCAGGGACCCCCATATAGAAAGAATATGCTCTAATCGCTGAACCATAGCCTCAGCCCCGCCTCAGACTCCTTATTTAGAATCTACCTGATATCTCTTCCCTTCCGTGGAAAGGAGGATTTGGGTCATAACTGTGGTGATTGGGGGACCATGCTGACACCAAATTTTCATTTATATTAATCACATTTTTTTGGTTTTTGTTTTTGGGCCACACCTGTGACACTTGGGTTACTCTCTTGGCTATGCACTCAGAAGTTGCTCCTGGCTTGGGCACCATATGGGACACCAGGGATCGAACCTAGGTTTGCTCTGGGTCAGCTGCGTGCAAGGCAAACACCTCACTGCTGTGCTATCGCTCCGGCTCCTATATTAGTCATTTTTTATATGTAAAAACAAAAGTATCAGAGCCATGTTTATATTGTAAAACTGAACTGGGAGATGACTCAAACTGCTGTTCTGCATGCAGAAGGGCCGGTCCCCAGTATCACAAGGTCCTCTAAGAACTGTCAGCATATGGTTTCAGGGCTGGGCAGAAGATGTCCTCCATAGTTGAGGGAGGGCCTACTTGACACAAGTACAGAACACTGATAAATTAATGCAATGACCTTCACATTCATGGTTGGAAGACTGAATATTGTTGTAATGTCAATGCTACCTAAAGCAATATAGCTTCTCTGCTATTCCCAGCAATTACGGCAGAATCTCCATTCACTGGGCCTAGAGAGATAGCACAGCAGCGTTTGCCTTGCAAGCAGCCGATCCAGGACCTAAGGTGGTTGGTTCGAATCCCGGTGTCCCATATGGTCCCCCGTGCCTGCCAGGAGCTATTTCTGAGCAGACAGCCAGGAGTAACCCCTGAGCACCGCCGGGCGTGGCCCAAAAACCAAAAAAAAAAAAAAAAAACCAAAAACAAACAAAAAGAAAGAATCTCCATTCACAATCTTGTGGAAAAAAGGAGAGCTCCCACTTTCTAACTGGTGTGCCTATTATATAAAACAAAATTCTACCTTTGAAAGCCATGTGGTACTCTCTACCTCCTACACAGGTCATGAGAATCCAGATACATGTTCTGAGAAACAAGCCACTGCATAACATCGCATAAATTGTTAAATATGTCTGACAAAAATCAAGACCCTTCTGTAAGAAAAGGTATTTTCACTATGAGGTTCTAGAACTCCACTTGCAAAATAAATAAAGCTGTCCCCTTCATATTCCTTCTGCATATGACCCTGCTCCTCAAACAGAAACACCCTAAAAATCAGGCAAAATAAGCCACCAGAGTTGAAACTACAAATGCTTGATAACAAGGCTACAGCTTCCTGGTAGTGGAGTTGGTTAAGATTTCCTACCTGTGAGATCAAAGGCACAAAAAATGAAGAAATAAGACTGGGGCCGGAGAGGTGGCGCTAGAGGTAAGGTACCTGCCTTGCAAGCGCTAGCCAAGGAAGGACCGTGGTTCGATTCCCCCGGCATCCCATATGGTTCCCCCAAGCTAGGGGCAATTTCTGAGTGCTTAGCCAGGAGTAACCCCTGAGCATCAAATGGGTGTGGCCCAAAAAACCAAAAAAAAAAAAAAAAAAGAAATAAGACCAATATGACTACTTAAAAATGGGGTATTTCGGGCTAGACTAATAGCATAATGGTAAAGCATTTGCCTTGCACGCAGCTAACCAAGGACAGATGATGGTTCATGTTCTGGCATCCCCTATGGTCCCCCCTAGTCTACCAGGAGCAATTTCTGAGCACAGTGCCAGGAGTAACCCGAGTGCCACTGGGTGTGACTCAAAAACAATAAAAAAGGGGGACTTTATGTTTTTTGTTTTTTTGTTTTTTTTTTGGTTTGGTTTTTGGGCCACACCCGGTGGTGCTCAGGGGTTACTCCTGGCTGTCTGCTCAGAAATAGCTCCTGGCAGGCACGGGGGACCATATGGGACACTGGGATTCAAACCAATCACCTTTGGTCCTGGACTGGCTGCTTGCAAGGCAAATGCCACTGTGCTATTCCTCCGAGCCCAGACTTTATGTTTTGGGGCCACACACGGCAATGCTGAGGAGACCATATATAGCTGTGGACAGAACCCAGGTAGGTGTCATGCAAGGCAAGCACCTTCCCCACATACTATCTCTCCAGCCCTCCAACAAGAAACTTTTGAAAGTATAAAAAAAATCATCAAACAGAATCAAACAAAAATATTTGCCAATTATATATCTGATTGGCAATGAATAGTTAACATGCACAGAAAATGACTAAACAATGGAGGAAGACTTGTCACAGAGCCCAAGTGGCAAGAAGCGGTGGCAGGTCAGCAAACGGGACACATTCGATCCTGAAGAGGCAGGCCAGCAGAGGAGTGACAGTACTGTGCTTCCTACCTCTCTCAAAGCCCAGCTCTGTGGTCCAGCGGGTGTCCTCCGTCTCCAGGTGGGAGATCAGGTCTGGCTTGTCGGGCTGATGGCCTGTGAGGGGAGAAGATCCAAGTGAAAACATCAAGATGGTTGCTTTCCCTCCCACAGGACTGTGTTGTCCTTCTACAAAGCAGTACCTGGCAAATAGCTGTTTTTGTATCCCACAGTACTCCGGGATCTTTCCTAGCAGGTTCAGTGGAGCAGGCTGTATGCTGGGACTTGGACCTGGGTCAGCTATGTGCAAAGCATGTACTAACTCTTTGACCCCCATATATTTGTGTTTAATCAGAAACTGTACAATGAGTCATGTGAAATACTTTGTATTCCACGACAGGACTGAGTAAAGGACTATCTCTGTTTCTGTCTCATCCCTTCCAGAACCTTCTGCCTTCTACTGCAAGCAGCTATGGTTCTTGCTAAGTTCTTGCCTAAACTGCTAAACTGCCCATAGCCTTATTCAGGGATGTGATAGAAAAAAAGCTGATATGGGGGCTGGAGCAGTGGCGCAAGCGGTAAGGCGTGTGCCTTGCCTGTGTTAGCCTAGGTCAGACCGTGATTCGATCCCCCATCTGGTCCCCCAAGCCAGAAGTGATTTCTGAGCGCATAGCCAGGTGTAACCCCTAAGCGTCACTGGATGTGGCCCAAAAAACCAAACCCAAACAAAAAAAACAGCCGATGTGGCTGCCCAAGGCGAACCACTGAATTAAACATGATCTTTGAGATATGAAGGCTGGTGTCCCCAAGCCCAGCTGTTCATCTGGGGCTCATTTACAAAGCAGAATGTTCTGCAAGCAGACCCGAATCCTTCTGAGTGTGCAGAGAGGGGCTGAATCAAATAAGCAACGCTCAGGGGCTGTGCCCAAGATCTGACCCAGGCTTGCGAGATGCGAGGCATGTGCCTTCACCCCTATACTAAGGCTCGTCTTACCTCTAGGCTCCAAAACCTCCAAGTCCTAAGGTCTGGAGATGACCCCTGGGAAGCTAACAGCACCCCAAAATGCAGAGTTCAGGCCCCATCATGAAGGAGGATCAGCCAGCCCAGGCCCGGGGCAGGATGAGGTTTGCAGGTGCCGGTGCTCACCCACAGAGAGAAGGTTCTGGAAGTTCTCTAGCATCACATCCCGGTATAGCTTTCGCTGGGCGGGCTCCAGCAGCCCCAGTTCCTCCTCTGTGAAGGTCACAGTCACATCCTGGAATGTAAGCACCTCCTGCGACCCCAAACACGGAACCCCAGGCTTACTTCAGTTGCCTCTGTGCCTCCTCTGCCCATCACCCTCTTGCCAATTGGCACACAAGGGGTCAAGGGGTGAGGGGAGCAGGGTGTAATCACAGGAAGAAATAAACCCCCCACATGTTCCTAAATCAAGGCGTCTTGTGTTACCTTCCCCCCATTAAATCACTGGCCCAACATCTGCAATGTGGCCCCAGTGCTGACCTACCACTCCTTAAGACTGAATGCTGGGCCTGGAGAGATAGCACAGCGGCGTTTGCCTTGCAAGCAGCCAATCCAGGACCAAAGGTGGTTGGTTCGAATCCTGGTGTCCCATATGGTCCCCCGTGCCTGCCAGGAGCTATTTCTGAGCAGACACCCAGGAGTAACCCCTGAGCACCGCCGTGTGTGGCCCAAAAACCAAAAAAAAAAAAAAAAAAGACTGAATGCTTCAGTGCTGGCTACTAGCTCCACCCCTCAGCAACACTGGCCATTCCGACAGGCCCTAGGGGATCCCTGGGTAGGCTTTGCCCAGGTAAGGCACAGCCCAATTTGAGGCACTTAGGCTCTTGGGGACCATCTTTGAGACCATGAGCATCCTCACATCTAGATTTCCATAGAGCAGACACTTATCTCGATGGGGTGAGTCCTAAACCCCAAAATGCCAAGATTACACCCAAGAAGGACCTGGCACACACACTCCCCCCCCTGCACTCATATACCTCCCCTATTCTCAATATCCAAATCAGAGCAAGTTTGCCAATGGCTAAAATAGAATTAGAAGGACCAACTGGGATCAGAGGTCACGTCTGGGACAGGAGTAAGCCCTGAGCACTGTTAAGGGTGCTCCCAGACCAAACCCAAATTCCCTAAAAACGAAACCAGACCTCCGCCTCTCTTCAAAGCTGTTCTCAGCTGGCCACTGGGGGCCGCATTCCCACAGACGCTGTTTTCATGCCAATTTTCCATTCATCCCAAAGCAGCTGTTTTGTGATTTTTTTCAGGCGGCACCTTTTACCCTTCCCGAGCAGGAGAAAAGCATGTCTACACTTTGGGACCCGAGATGTCATCTTATGATGCACCATTTTACGAAACAGTGAATGTACAAGCCATTTTGTGAAAAGTACCTGAAACTTGGTCATTTTCTTCTTTCTTCCCGGGGAAAGGTGGTGACCTGGAAAGGCAGAATTAGAGGAGGGAAAGCCATCATTAGGGAGAGGATGGGGTGCTGTTCGATGAGCCAAGGCCTCAGACCGTGTAAACAAATTGCCAGAAAACAAGTCTCTGGAGAACTCCCTGGTACCCGAAGCTGCCTCTGTTCAGGAACGATCTGCCACTTGCATGGCTTGCAAGAGAGATCACAGGTGAGGAGGGGCCAACAGGCATTTTCACTCAAGGGTTCAAAAGGCTTGAGTCCAAACCCTAGCAATTCAACTGAGTTCCCCAGAAGGCCCCATTTCATTCTTCCCTTTTAAAAATTGTCCCTCTGGTAGCCCATTAAAACAAAGGGACTCAAGAGGCAGCCCAAGAAGCAGTGCTGAGGAAAGGGGGTGTCTGTGGGATTAGTGCTTGGGATACAAAGTTGGGTGAGTTACATAGTTTCTTAGAGGGGAGAGGTAGTGATTTACAGCCCCTTTCCAAATAGGCCCCTTTCCTACAGTGACAGGGTGCAGTGAAAGGGAGGTGACAGAGAGAGAGAGAGAGAGAGAGAGAGAGAGAGAGAGAGAGAGAGAGAGAGAGAGAGAGAGAGAGAGAGAGAGAGAGAGAGAGAGAGAGAGAGAGAGAGAGAGAAAGAGAGAGAGAGAGGTGCAAGGTTGCATATTTATGGATCAAAGATTCTAGAGTTGATCTTCTTCCAGATAGAGAAAAATTCCTACAAAGGGGTCCCTCCTTTCTTTTATTGTATATATTCTTTATTTTATTTTTAATATATTTTTTATTTAAGTAACATGATCATATTTGGGTTACAGTCATAACCAGAACACCCCCCTTCACCAGTGTAACATTACCTCCTCCCCCCTTCCCATCCCCTGCCTATATTCGAGACAGGCATTCTACTACAGTTATCAAAGGGGACCCTCCTAATTGGAAACTTTATTTTTAGAGCTTTTTCTATGTCTACTGTTTCGTTTTTTTCCTCAAAGTCATCGGTCTAAAATATTCCTATCCCAGAGACATATTTTAGGAGTGGCAAATTGTCCCCCTTCATTAATACTGGCAGAGTAGGCCTCGAGCAAACCCTTAACTTCTCTGGACCTCACCCCACTTGCAGGAGGACGCGGGTTCCCCCATAACCCTCTACTCGGGGTGACCAGGCGCCGTTGCTGGTCCTGTCCTGGGCTCGCAGGGCTTCCTTGCACGGATCTTGGGTGGGGGCACGCAGTAAGCACCCCGCTTTGCAGAACACCAGGGGGGAGGGATTGGATCCTTCCCAGCCATCAGAGACCGACGGGCCACGCAGGCCAAGCAATTGGCCCAGCCGTTCACATCGTGCAAGAGATGCTGAGGGGTGACGGGGGGGCGCCTGGAACCCCACAAACTCGGAGCCCGACGCGGGGGCTCTGCCAAGCACTTGATGCAAAGCGCCGGCGAATCCGATCCCCGCCGCGGGCCGAGCAGTGGTCGCCGCTGGCCCCACGCCCATCCCCGCAGGGCGGAGGAGAATCCAGGGACGCGCAGGAAACTCACCTCCGGGCGAGCAACCTCAATGCCAAGATTGTCTTCCCGGGACTGATGCGGTTCCCAGCACATACCAGCCGCGGACTACAACTCCCGGCATGCAACGCGTGCGACTTCCGGACTACATTTCCCAGCCGGGAGCACGCGCCCCCGGTGGTTCTTTGGCCAGCAATGGTTGGTTGGTTGGTTGGTTGGAATCTCCTCTTGGGCGCTTTCGCAGGCAGATTACTTGGGTTATTCATCTTTTTAAAGCACCTGGGAAAAAGAACATTTTTTTATTTATTTTCTTAAAAGAAGGCGGCTGCATCCAAGTGGAAAGCACTATGAAACGGAGTTCAAAACAAGTTTTTCAGAAGGAAAAAAAGTAAATGAAGGATGGGAACTATGAAAGTCACTTAAGCATTGCTAATACAGATCTAAAGGCACAGTGGCTTTCAAAGTGTGGATATCACCGTGATGAGCTGCTCATAAGACAAAACCCAAGTGTAGTTATGGTGCTAAGAAAGAAGAGATATCTAAACAGAATGGTGAGTTGTGAGGTTCTAACGTTGAGAACAGTGACAATCGAACTGCTCTGTGGCTGTATTAGCATCCAGTGAATTGTAATTTGGGAGGAGTTGTCCTGATCACACCCTGAGGTAAGCAAGGGTTACTCCTGTAAGTGCAGGGAATGTAAATGTAATGTGGGGAATCAAACCTATGTGCAAGGAAGCACCTGACTCCCCCTATTATTTCTCCATCCCAGATGTAGATTCCTACTTTAACATCCACACTGCTGAAAAATCAAGATGTGGAATTCTTCCCTCAAAAACATGTCATCACTCCCATCTCTCCTTCTGAACAAACACTGACCTGTGATCTGTCCCTGTTTCCAGAATGTCTCAGAAATGGGATCATGGGGAATTGCCTTGACTTTGCCTTCTCTGTTTTACTGAGCATCTGAGCTTCCTCTGCTTTGTCATTTCTTCTTTGCTGAGTAGTATATTCTACTGTGTAAACAGAACATGGTTTGTTTCCCATTCTCCAGCTAATGGGCATGTCGTCTGAGATTTTGCAATCATAATAATGCTGCACAAAGTTCTTGTCTTGACCTCTTTCTATGGGATTGCTGTGATGCATGCTGTGTGTCTAGTCTTTGTAATTCCCATGTAGTGTTTCTTTCTTTCTTTTTTGGTTTTTGGGTCACACCTGGCAGTGCTCAGGGGTTACTCCTGGCTCTATGCTCAGAAATCGCTCCTGGCTGGCTCCTGGGGATGGCGGGATTCGAACCACCGACTTCTGCATGCAAGGCAAACGCACTGCCTCCATGCTATCTCTCTGGCCCCGCCATGTAGTGTTTCAGTGTTCGGATTGCTATAGCTTGCCTGAGTATTCAAGTGGCCACTCAACCTTTTCTGGACTTGGTTTTATCCAGTTTTTCTCTTCACAACCTGCAGTGCTTGAGAATTATTCTTGGCTCTATGTTCAAAAGTTACTCCTGATTCTGTGCTTAAGGAACTATTAGGTGTTGGGGATTGAATCTAGCCACCAGCAGACGAAGCCTGCACTCAGCCCGTTGGTTCTCTCTGGCACCTGTCCAGTTTTTCATTTGACTCTTCTTCATAGGTGTGTGGTTCTGGGGTTATTGCTAACAGTTCTCCTGACAATGTAATGGGAAATGGGAGGTAGTAAGTAAACTCATTAGAACCTATGGACTTCTGGGGCCAGAGAGATAGTACAGTGGTCAGGATGCTGGCCTTGCTCATGGCCACCTTGGGTTTTATTGGGAACAAAAGGTTAAAATATAGAATAGGGGCCAGAATGATAGAACAGTGGTAGGGCGTTTGCCTTGCACACGGCTGACCCAGGACGGACACGGGTTTGATCCCCGGCATCCCATAAAGTCCCCCAACCCAGGAGTGATTTCTGAGCACATAGCCAAGAGTAACCTGAGTTTCATTGGTGTGACCCAAAAACAAATAAAAAGAAATAGAGAATAGGGGACAGGGAACTAGAACAGCAGGAAGTACAATTTCCTTGCATACAACCAACCTGGGTTTGACCCCTGGGATCCCATGTGGTCCCCCTGAGCACCACCAGGAATATATCCTGAGTGCAGAGACAAAAGCCCTGGGCACTGCCAGTTATACGCCCCCCCCCCCCCAAAAGGAAAAAGGCAGAACAGGCAGAAAATAGGAACCTGCTATCAGGAAAGCTGGTGTCAATCATTGAGGACCATCTCCTGTGACAGTTATCTCTGCTCTCCTCCTGCCCCAGACAAAATTATTTCTTCAGATAAGCCCCCAAGAATGATGAATAACCCTATATACCCAGTACCTTGGATATGTAAAATATTTTTTCAGAATAATTAGTCAATTCATCAGGAAATGTTGTTCTCCTCCTAATGACCCTGGCTCAAAGCAAAAAATATCAAACATTAATAGCCAGGGCTCCCAGGTTACAAGGCTATGAGCTCCTGCCCCAGTCTTTTCTCTTATTTCTATTTTTTCTTAATTCTCCTTGTACCTCTGCTTTGAACTTATTGAGGATGGTTATGACAGGGTTTGATCCCCTGAGCCTCACCTGAAGTAATCCCTGTGAGCTGCTGTATGAAGATCAAAAACCAAAAATACAAGTGCCCTGGTCACCCCACTCACCTGGAAGAGGAAAACCAACAGTAGACCCACGATGCCGTTGATCTCGACAGTGCTAAAGTGCTCGGGACATTGTAAACTGCACGATAGTTGACCACCTAAAGAAATTGCACAGAAAGATAAAACTGCTGACCTCACACTAATCTGTATCCTTAGAACTGAATATTTGTAAAATGAATGTCCAGTTTCATTCTTTAATTTGGGCCAACAGACCAAAATTCAGAGCTAGGAGGACCGTAATGAGGTGCTGAAAATAGAACCCAGGTTGCCCAGGTGCAAGGCAAGTGCTTTCCTTGCTATACGATCACTTTGGTCACTCTATGATCAGAATATGGAGATGTAGAATGTGGAAAAAATTCAAGTCCCTCAAACTCATCATAGATTACACCTCAGAATGTTCCAAAGATGAAATTTGATTAGTATGATCAGGTCAGAGAGATTGTACAGGGGTTGAGGTACTTTCCTTGCATGTGGCTGACTCTGGCTTGATTCCTACACTGCACAGACCCCCTTATGCTTTGCCAGGTGCAGCCCCAGTGGTTTCTGAGCACCTCAGGGGATGACCTGGGTAACCCCCAATACCACATCCTTGGACCCTTGCATTCACTGGCCTGGTTGGCTAAGCATCAACCCAAAAGGGTAAAAAGCGAAAGCAGTCAGACCCAAAGGACTATGAAGGAAATATGGAGACCAAAATTTCCAGTGTGGCTTTGTGGACATTTATTAAGAAAGTATTTTTTCATTGGCAACCTCTTCAGACACTTCTCAATGATAGCAAAACTCTACTGTGACACCGAGGGTGAAGATGAAGTCTCCCTGATGTGAAATGCTGAGTTCCAGTTCTGCAAAGTTAAACTGCAAACCCTGGTGATCAGCTTTTGTTGTTGATAATGTGGGTGTTTGCATACATATACACACAGAGAGCTAAACTTAAACCAGTTATTAACTTCAGAGACAGAGCTGACTAGGATGGAACAAAGGAGGGGACCCATTTAGTCCCTGACAAGATTATAAACAAACTCAGGTTGGTTTAGATCACAATACTGCTTTAATGGTAATGTTCATTCGCTTGAATTACTTATTGTCACAAGCAACACCCCTCTTCCAAATTCATTCTTAAACTATCTGGGGAAGACTGACTTAGTTTTCAAATATGATACCTTGACACACTGTTCTTGATAGCCAAAGCACTGAGCCTCTACACTGAGTGATACATTTTGTTGACTAAGCAACGATGAGTCCCCTGGAGTTGTGCCACTAATGTGCCTTTGTCAAATTCCAGGCTCTTATAAACCCTAATGCAACGACTAAAAGGAGGTCACATTCTGATAGAATCTATTCTGGAAGCCCCCTCAAGAATCTGACTGGGAAAGTTCCAGATGGGCAAACAAGACAACTGCTATTTTAAAATTATTTTCCACCAGAAGAATTAAGTTCAGGAAAACTTTCAGTTCCTCTTCAAAGACTTTTGATTCCAACAGCACACCGTTCTTAATGAATTTAGTTTCCATATGGGTTCTCGGATGAAGGGTAAGCTGTACCAAATCCTCCATTTTGATAGAATTTCTCTCCGCCATGGACTCGCTGATGAATGAGAAGGCCCGAGCTCCAGCGAAAGCCCTTTCCACAGGCATCACACTTATACGGTTTCTCTCCTGTGTGGACTCTCTGATGGGCTTGAAGGTTGGATCGCTGACTGAAACCCTTCCCGCATACCTCACACTTGTATGGTTTTTCCCCTGTGTGGACCCTGTAGTGGGCTTGAAGGCTTGAAAACCCACTGAACCCCTTGCCGCACTGTTCACATTTGTAGGGCCTCCCTTCCGTGTGAACCCGCTGGTGGGCTTGAAGGCGGGAGTTCTCGCTGAAGCCCTTCATGCACACCTCACACTTGTAGGGTTTCCCTCCCGTGTGGACCCGCCTATGGGCTTCCAGGCGTGAGCCCTGATTGAAGCCCTTCCCACAGATCTCACATATATATGGCTTTACTCGAGTGTGGACTCTCTGGTGGCCTTGAAGATAGGCTCGCTGACTGAAGCCTTTGCCACACACCTCACAGATGTAAGGTCTCTCTCCACTGTGCACACTCTGGTGGCTCTGAAGGTAGGCTCGCTGACTGAAACTCTTGCCACAGTCCCCGCAGTGATATGGCTTCTCTCCTGTGTGGACTCTCTGGTGGGCCAGAAGTGTCGAGGCCTTACTGAAGCCCTTTGCGCACTCTCCACATTTATAGGGTTTCTCTCCCGTGTGTACCTTCTGGTGAATCTGAAGATTAAAGCTCCAACTGAAGCTTTTCCCACATTCCTCACATTTGAATGGCTTCTCGCCAGTGTGGACTCTCTGGTGGCCTTGGAGGTGAGAACTCCGGCTGAAACCCTTCCCACACGCCTCACACTTGTATGGCTTCTCTCCGCTATGAACTCGCTGGTGGCCCTGAAGGTAGGAACTGCGGCTGAATTCTTTCCCACACTCCTCACACTTGAATGGTTTCTCGCCAGTGTGAACTCGCTGATGGGCTTGAAGGTATGAGCTCCGGCTGAATTCCTTAGCACATGCCTGACATTTGTACGGTTTCTCTCCCGTGTGGACTCTCTGATGCACATTCAGAATGGATCTATGACTGAAGCCTTTACCGCACAGGCTGCATTTGTGTGGTTTCTCTCCTCCGTGAGCCCTTTGGTGTTCCTTCTGCTTTGAACTCCAACTGAAACCATTCCCAAGCTCCTTATACAGTTTCTCCTCAGGGCAAATTTTAGGATGGCCTTGAAGGCAGGAATTCTGGCCGAAAGTGTTCCCACATGCATGGTGTCTACATGGCTGCTCCCTAGTGTCGATAGTGTGAAGGTCTGGAAAGTGTGTAGAAAGACAGAAGTTATGAAAACCTTCTTCAGAATCACAGGGAACCTTTTGCACCTGAACTTGACGGTGCATGCTGAGATTGGAACCACGAATCAAACCCTTCCCACACTCCATCTCTGTGCATCGTTTCTCATCAGGGAGTACTTTCTGATGGGTTAGAAGACACGAACTCTGACTGAAAACATAGCCATTCTTGGTGAATTCGTGGGATTTCCCCTTGGTACAGTCTCTAAACAGACCACTAAGGTCTAAGCTATGACTAAGGGCTTTCTCATAAATGCTGCAGCTAGGGCCCCTTTCTTTTGTGTGAAGTTGATAAGTCTGATAAGAGAAACACGAACTGAAGTTCTTGCCAGAGATCCACTGAAATGGCTTCTCATCTGTCTGCATCCGATGACAGGATTGCAGATGTGGGCACTCAAAACCACAATCCTCTTTTTTATGAATATGAAGACGTGAGCCATAACTACAGCCCTTTCTACAGAGATCACATGTGTGAGACTTTCCTTTGAAGAGTAACTGCTGGTGAGTGTCAAAGCTGGCGTCATCACTGATGGATTTTCTGTCTTCATTACATGGGGTAGGTTTTTGGACTACTCCAATTGAGTCTTGAGTAGACCTAGACACCTCCACAGTGTCTTCTCCACAATCATGGCAGCTGGAGGATTTGTCCGTTCTCTGTATTTCTGGGTTATCACTATGAGGTGACATCAAACTGATGTTACTACATTTACGGAAGGTATTTTTCAGGGCAATGCACTGGCATCGACAATTATTATATGACTCCGTCAAATACAGTTTCCTCCAGGATTCCTGGCCTATCCATGATGGAAACTCTTGATCTTTAATATAACTGGAATCATTCACTCTAAGGCCTGGTACAGAGCTCTCATCTTCAGATATATGAACTCGTTTTACTGTCCCATCCTGGCAGAAGGAATCACCTTGTTTTTGCAACTGAGAAATAATCCCTTGAAATTTTTTCATAGTCTCCAGACATCTGGTAAACCTGACTGTACTGTGTTGGCAGGTCTGCCAGGAGAAAAGTTCTTTTGGGGAAAGGGTGCTTAATCCCACTTCTTGAGTACTCTTCATATTTTGTTGATTCTTGGTTTCTATAGAATAAAGAGAATTTAGGTAGGTGCACACACGAATGCTCTTAAGTCAGATATTTCAAGATTTTGCACTAAGGTTATTAAGTGAAATTTCAATGAAACAGGGAGTTCATGGTAGTACCTTTCATACTGAAATAAGTGCTCTTGAACTGGACAGATAGCTCAAAGAGGTGACTATGGTTTGCATGTGGAGAGTCCAAGTTCAATTCTGGCTCCCTGAGCACTACTGGTAATGACCCCGAAGTTCAAAGCCAGGGGCAGCTTCTGAGTACTACGTATGGCCCAAGCCCACACCCTCCCAGTCACCCCAAAAATGTTTTTTTTTTTTTAATGAAAGTTTTTCTTTGAATACAATTGTGATCCACATGATTTAGGCTATAAAAACCCCATTGTCTTGTATTTAAATGCTGTAACCATGTTTTACATTTTGTCCTGTGCTACAGCCCTTGGGAATTGAGAAATCTCTCTTGAAAGGAATGAAAAATTCTCATAGCTTAGAGCAGGGGTCTCAAACTCAATTTACCTAGGGGCCGCAGGAGGCAAAGTCGGGTGATCTTGAGTGCAAAGTCAGTAGTAAACCTTGAACATTGGGGGGTGTGACCCAAACAACTAAAACAAAACAAAACAGAAAAAGATTCCTCTAGGGCAGGGCCACAAAATGTTGTACGGAGGGCCGTTTGTGGCCCATGGGCCTCGAGTTTGAGACCCCTGGCTTAGAGTTACCATTGACAGCGGTTCCCAAATTTATTGTCCTATAACTCCTAAATGTGCAAAGAGAATTTTGCTGCGATTTTACCTAAGTCTATCACCATCTCCATTCCTGTATCATTCCAGCGCTTACTCCCTTAAGTGTTGTTGCCCATTTGAGAAAGACGTCATGAAGATAATAAGCTCATTAGCAATAGACCATATGATGCCTTATCGTAGGTTAAGGATAAAGATTTGTTTCCTTGAAGTTAGAAGGTTTGACATAGTCTTACAAGGAAACAAAAACACACTATTATGTCCATATGCCAAAGTCCAAATAAAATTATCAGGACAATACACATTTGCCCCCTTAATGTATTATTTTCTTTTTTTTTTTTTTTTTTTTTTGGTTTTTGGGCCACACCCGGTAACGCTCAGGGGTTACTCCTGGCTATGTGCTCAGAAGTTTGCTCCTGGCTTGGGGGACCATATGGGACACTGGGGGATCGAACCGCGGTCCGTCCAAGGTTAGCGCAGGCAAGGCAGGCACCTTACCTTTAGCGCCACCGCCCGGCCCCATAATGTATTATTTTCAATTTGAGTAGATTCCTTTCTCCTTTACTGGGAGAAAAGGAGCTGGAGAGAATGACAGTATTTAGTAGATAGTTAAGTAAACTGTTGTGCTCGCTACTCTCTTAACCCCACCTGATGCTTCACTGTCTTTAACTGGGGACCTTAAGATAACTTCTGGGGCTCCCACTTCTTTCCTTTACCATTGAATAAGTTCTATCTTTCTGTTTTAGGTTATTCTTTGATTTAGTTTCTTTAACAAATGTCTTCAGACTATTTCTTCAGTGAGTTTTGGAAATACTCTTTTTCAAAGAACCAGTCAATAATGTCCATAGGTTCTGGAGTGATGTCATTTATTTCACTATCATTTTATTGAGATTCTTTTGTTTGTTGTTTTGGGTCCCATGGACTTAAACCTGGCTTTGCATTCAAGAAACAGTTTTGGAGGTATTTGGGGTAACCTGTGCGGTGCCAGATATAGAATTCAGGTCAGCCACATGCAAGGTAGGCACCCTACAGCTGTACTATTGGCTCTGGCCCCCATTTTACTCCTGAGATTAGTGTTTCTTTTCCTGCTCTCTCCCTCTGTGCCTCTTCATTCTGCTCCTGCTATTAGTCTGTAAGACTAGAAGTTTATCAACTTTTATTAATATTGTCAAAGAACTAGATTTTATGCTTCATTTGTTTTCCTCTATTAATAAAGTTCCTGTTTGAATTTTGTTGACTTCTGCTCAGATTTTTGTTTCTTTTCTTCTACTTACTTTGGATTTAATTAAAAATAGTTTATAACTCCTCTTCATCAATCCATTGGAAGGGCATTATTTAACCTTTACATATTTTGGTTTCTAGCTTGTGACCCCTGGCTCTGTGCTCAGAAATCGCTCCTGGCTCGGGGGACCATATGGGATGCCGGGGATCGAAGCAAGGTCCGTCCTGGATCAGCACCGTGAAAGGCAAAAGCCCTACTGCTGCGCCATCACTCTAGCCCTTGCAGGTTTTTTTTTTTTTTTTTTTGGTCTCTTTTGGGCTACACCCAGTGATGCTCAGGGGTTACTCCTGGCTATGTGCTCAGAAATCGCTCCTGGTTTGGGACCATATGGGATGCCAGGGATCGAACTGAGGTTCATCCTGAATCGCCGCATGAAAGTCAAACGCCTTACCAAAATGAGCATTTTTTTTTTTTTTTTGGGCCACACCTGGCATTGCTCAGGGGTTACTCCTGGCTGTCTGCTCAGAAATAGCTCCTGGCAGGCACGGGGTACCATATGGAACACCGGGATTCGAACCAACCACCTTTGGTCCTGGATTGGCTGCTTGCAAGGCAAACGCCACTGTGCTATCTCTCCGGGCCCAAAATGAGCATTTCTTAAGGTGTATGTGCCATGACCCAGAATATTCCATGTGAGTCTGGGACTGAGCTTGAGTTCTACCTTACTAACATGCTATATCTGATCTCCAAGTCCATGCCAAAAAGCTATCATATATATATATATATAAATATATATATATATATATTTGGTTTTTGGGCCACACCCGTTTGACGCTATGCGCTCAGAAATCGCTCCTGGCTTGGGGGGACCATATGGGACGCTGGGGGATCGAACCACAGTCCGTCCTACACTAGCACTTGCAAGGCAGACACCTTACCTCTAGGGCCACCTTCCCGGCCCCGAGCTATCATATTTTTAAAAACATAGTTTTGTGGTGTGTATGTGTGTGTCCAAGTCTATGCCAAAAAGCTGTCATTTTTTTTAAAACATAGTTTTGTGCATGTGCACGCACATGAGTGCGTGTAAGAGCAGGCACACTAAGGAGCGACTAAGTGCTTGGGGGACTCTATGTAGTGCCATAAATCAAACTTAGGTTTGTCTTATGCAAGGTAAGTACCTTACCCATCACACTACCTCTCTAGTCTCTGTTCAGGGCTTTAGATTTTACCAAGAGTGAACATGGGTGCCAACAGAGTTGAAACAAGGTGACACTGTTTTTTTTTTTTGTTTGGCAAGACTTGACCACTGAGTTCTGTTCCTCTCCAGAGACCCTCCCGACTCACACTTCAGAGGGGTGCTCTGGTTGTTGGGACTTCTCACCTGAACTCTCTTCTCGCACAGCTTCTGAGTCCACCATGGACAGCTCCTGCTCTTGCTCCAAATGGAATATAAGCTGTGGTGTGAAACACTGGGACACTGTCAGGAGTCAGAGAACAAAAGCACTTAGGTTTGTTGTTGCTTTAAGGGTGAGCCCAACCTGGGGATGTTCAGGGCTTACTCCTGGTTCTATACTCAGGGATCATTCTTTGTGGGGCTCAGGCAAATGTATGTGGTTCCAGGAATTGAACTTAAAAGTCAGCAATGTGAAAGGCAAGCGCTGTCCCTCCCCACTGAGGCGATAGTCTCAAAAGTGCTAAGTTTTGACAATAGCCAGTGTGTTATTGTTCTATTCTAAAGGAGAATTCTCTAAAGGAGAATTTTTGGTGTTATAGCTCTGGGTCACATAGTTTCTCTTCTAATTCCTTCTAAAAGATGTTGTTTTGCTTTATTTTGGGGCCACACCCAATAGCACTCACGTGTGATTCCTGGCTCTGCACTCAGAAATTTACTTTTGGCGGGCTCAGGGGACCATATGGAATGCCAGGGATGGGACCTGGGTTGGCCACATACAAGGCAAATGTCTCCGCACTGTGCTATCGCTCTGGCCCCTCTTCCAGAAATTTTATACTTTTACATTTGACATTAGTCTCATTCATTCTGAAGTTATCGCTTGGTGAGGTGTGTGACATACATTTAGCTTTGGAGAAATATTTGAATGTTTCCATACCATCAGCTGAGAACAGATGTCTGAGTATCTGAATGGAATAATCTAAAATGGTTGAAGAGGGCTGGAACAATAGTACACTTGCTTTGCATGTAACCCACCCAGATTCGATCCCTTGTGTCCCATATGGTCCCCCAAGTACCATAGGAGTGATCCTGAGTGAAAAACCAGGAGTTCAGAATAACCAGGTGTGATCCCCCCCAAAAAATTACAATAGCCCCAGAAATGCTTCCTCTATATAACACAGTAAGCAAATCCAGTAAAAAGGATTCAGTATTATGATTCATTCTCCACCCCAAGAACAACTACAGTTGGATCATTATCAGGTCATGGAAAGATTTTTTTCCTACATAATCACAGGAGAAATAGTCTGCTCCATAGGAATATTAAGATAAAAACTAGTAGCATTACAAATCCAAGCTCAGAGAATGACAAAATTAAAGCCCATAGACACCCTGGAATGCCCACGTGACGCTCAATTTCATGAGGTGCCCAGGCATACCCAAGGAGAGAAGGTTCTGGAAGTTCTCCAGCATCACATCCTGGTACAGCTTCCACTGGGCAGGCTCCAGCAGCCCCAGCTCCTCCTCGGTGAAGATCACAGCCACATCCTGGAACGTCAGCGCCTCCTGCAACCCCAAACATGTGTTCATGTATCCAGGGGAGAGTGGAGATTAAAATATGAAAACAGCTCTGTGAAATCCTTCCTTTCTTTTACCTCCTTCCTTCTCCTCTCTCCTTCCCTTTTGTTTTCTGTTTTGTTTTTGTTTTTGAGTCCCACCCTGCAGCACTCAGGGGTTACTCTTGGCTCTACACTCAGAAATCACTCCTGGCAGGCACAGGGGACCATATGGGATGCCAAGATTCGAACCACCGTCCTGCATGCAAGGCAAATGCTCTACCTCCATGCTATCTCTCCGGCCTTCTTCTTCCCTTTTATCCCCCATTCCTTTCCTCCTTCCCTTCCTCCCTTCTCCATTGTTTCTCCTTCCCAACTGTAATAACTCTCTTTCTTTCCTTCCCTCCCTCCCTCTCTCTCTCTCTCTCTCTCTCTCTCTCTCTCTCTCTCTCTCTCTCACACACACACACACACACACACACACACATTTCTCCATTCTCTTTGATACCTTCAGTTATGAACTGAGGGTAGAATAAACACTAAAAGTCCATTTTAAATTTGATTTGCTTTTGTTTGGGGGATACACCCAGGGGTGCTTGGGTTGACTCCTGGCTCTGAACTCATGGAGCACTTCTGAAGGAGCTCAAGAGATCCTATGGAGTGCTGGGCGGTGGTGGTCAAAGCGGATTGGTAGAGTAAGTACCCTCCCCCTGTACTACTTTTCAGGTTCCCCAAAGCGCATGTTTGAAAGGAGAGTTGGTGCTAGAGAGCACAGTGGTAGGGCGTTTGTCTTGCACGCAGCCAATCCAGGACAGATGGTGATTCGAATCCCAGCATCCTATATGGTCCCGGTGTCTGCCAGGAGCGATTTCTGAGCGCAGAACAGGGAGTAACCCCTGAGCATCACCAGGTGTGACCCCAAAACAAAAACAAATAAAGGAGAGTAAAGAGCCCAGAACACATGTGTGTGGTCTAACATGGTCCTTCCACATCTTTACTCCTGGTGCTAAGGAGACATGAAATTACCTGTTCATAGGCAAAAATAATAAAAAATCCTGCTCACCTGGAGCCTCATCATGTTTGGCCCCGTTCCTGGGAAAGCAGAGACCTGGAGAAGGAGAAGAAGGTGATGATAAAGAGACGCAGTTTTTTCAGGGAGGCACAGAAAGTTTTATATACCAGTCTTTTGGCCTATCCTAACCCTGAACTTGTAATAAACCATTGGGAGCAGGGGGAGGAAGAAAGATAAGAAATGAGCAGCCATGTGCAGTTTGCTGGCCTGTCACCTGCCTGTGTGCTCCACAGTGGTTAGCGCTTGGCCCTGTGTCTAAGGGGACAAAACACCCTTGAACATGCAATGCTCATGGCTTAATCCTGGCTGTGTTCAGGGATCACTCCTAGCAGAACTCTGTGTGTGTGTGTGTGTGTGTGTGTGTGTGTGTGTGTGTGTGTGATCCTCTGAGGTGCCAGGGATAGAACTGAGGTTCACTGCAAGAATCTCTCTCCTTCATATTTACTTATGTTTTCTAAACACAATACAAAGGCTTCCAGCCCATGTTCTCTCTTGAACACATACCTGCTGTGGCTCTTTCTGCTTTTCTCCACTCTGAAACCTGTATTTTTGCTCCAACACATACTTCTTCTCTTTCTCTCCCCCTGCCTCTTTCTAAGTCAGTTTCAATAAGAATATTTTGCTTGATATGAATCATCTTGTTCTACCTCATGGATTGCGGGGGAGAATAAAAATGAACGGTACCAGGACCAAACAGCCATATAAACATTGAGTGGAATTAAAAAATGATCCCACTTAAACATCAAACCTAAAGTCAACAACAGAATCGATACCCTATCTACAACAGGCTATACACAGAGGGGAACAGTTTCACTAGCACTCTGGGGGGACAAAGGGGAGATATGGGATATATGCTGAGAAAAGGGGTGGAGGGAGGAGGACAACCCTGGTGGTGGGCATGACCCTGATTCCTTATCATTATGTATCTTAAATACTACTGTGAAGATTTGTTATTCCCTCTTTGGTCACAATAAAAATTATTATTTAAAAAAATAAAAGAATATTTTGTTTGGGGCTGGAGCGGTAGCATTTTTTTTTTGTTGTGTTTGCCTTGCACTTGGCTGACCCAGGAGGGACCCGGGTTCGATCCCTGGCATCCCATATGGTCCCTTTAGCCTGCCAGGAGCGGTTTCTGAGTGCAGAGCCAGGAGTAACCCCTGAGCGCCGCCGGGTGTGAGCCAAGCGCCCAAAGTAGGCGAAAAAAGGGGCGTCGCGGCCGCGACCGGAGGGGAGGGCTCGCTCACCTTTAGGAGAGGAATGAAGGCCGCGGCCAGACGTCCCTGGAGCGGAAGTGTGAGCCTACGAAGACCTAATGAACTACACTTCCCAGAATTCGCAGTGGGCGCGAAGGCGTGGCCTTATCCAGCTTGGATGGTGTTCTCAGACTACATTTCCCAGAACACCCCGCGCGAGTGGAGGGCGTGGCTTTACCGGCAGATAAGGTCTCCCAATATGGTGTTCCCAGACTACATTTCCCAGAATTCCAAGCGGAACGGGGCTATTGCCTCTCAAATGCGGAAGTTACCGCAGGACGGCGTTCTGGGACTACATTTCCCGCAATGCAACGAACGTCATCTCCCCCTCCCCCAGGAGGCAGGTACTATCGTAATTCACTGCAATTACTCTCTAGAATGCAAAACGATTCCAGAAATAAAGCCGTGTATTATATATATCTCCGTTTTTCTCCAGCTATTATGCATTCGGATGGCCCATTGTCCTGGGCCTATTGGATCTTTTAGACATTGTAGGCGAGTCTGTTGCAGGGCAGCCCTTTGCTCAAGACTACCCTCTCTTTTTGAATAGAGAAAATAGAACTAAAATAAAATGCTTTTCGATTTGGAATAGAATGTCCATACTATTTTCCAGAATTTCGTTGCTCCCAAAATTTCATATTGTCACAAATTCCTTCAGGAGAAGAGCATTTAGGCATAGAAGCTCCTTTGGTTTTGGATATATATTAAAAAAAAATAAATAAAGCTCACATGCCCATAATCCTGTTCCTCAAGAAGGAATATTTTAAATCCTGAGTTGTAAGGTTCCATATGCCGTAATCCCACCCTGGGGAAAACAGGTGAGAGGTTGAGAGTTGAGATTTGAAAAGATAGAGGAGAGAGGAGGGTTGGGGAGGGGAGAGACTCCCAAAATTGTAGGTTTTATTAGGTACTAAGACAATCCTCGAAGACAAAGGGCCAATCTGGAACTAGTCCCACTTAGGTGACTCAGAAATGTAAAGGGGGGAAGGACCAGAAACCAGCTTTCCATAGGGTGAAACAGGTATTAACCCAACACTGAGTGGCCCTATGTGCTAATTTGATGGCAATATCAACCTCGAAGAGTCTTTTGTTTTGTTTTGTTTTGTTTTGTTTGTTTGTTTTTTCAGGAACTGTTCAGACAGGAACCACACACATTCCTCCGAGGATGCCAGCTTGGCTCAGAGATACTGAAACCTCAAATTTGCTCTGCTTTCTTTCTGCTGCTCACTTTCTTTCCAACTGGACTCCTGCCTCAGCCTGGTGGCCATTTGCCAGCACTGCCCCAACTAGCAGATGCTACAAGAGAAAAACTGGAAAACAAGAGGAAAAAGAAAAACACTTGTTTTTGTTTGCGGGCTGTGCCCCGAGATGCTCAAGGGTTACTACTAACTCTGTATTCTAGAATTATTCCTGAAAGTGTTCAGGGATGAATATGGGAGTTCAGAGATAAAATCTGGGCCGGCCTCATGGAAGGCAAGCTTCCTACTATTGCTCCAGCTCTGAGAAGCACTTTCTAATTTGGGCAAAATATGGGTAACTAATTCTGTCCCTTCAGCCTAGGTATAGATATAGAACTTCTTCAGGGATGAAATTGTACAGAAGGTAGGAGAGTGGATTGGACAGTGAGTAAGGCACTTACTAGCTGTTGTGTATATAAACATTTCAATGGGATTATTATGTTACTGATGGGTGATTGTGCCCTACCCTAGGGTGTGACCTGGCATTCTGCTCCCACCCTAGGGTGGTACCTGATTCTGCTCCCACCATTGGGTGGGACCTGATTCTGGGGCATAAAAGCATCTGTGGAAGGCGGGAGGCTTTTTTCCTGGCCTATTCTTAGGTCTTTTGGCTTTGGCCTCTTCACGGTATAAAGAGCTGTTTTCTTCGGAAGCTTAACTACCTGTTGGCTTTCATTTGTTTGTTTGATTTTTGGTTTTTGGGCCACACCCGGCGGCGCTCAGGGGTTACTCCTGGCTATCTGCTCAGAAATAGCTCCTGGCAGGCACGGGGGACCATATGGGACGCCGGGATTCGAACCAACCACCTTAGGTCCTGGATCGGCTGCTTGCAAGACAAATACCGCTGTGCTATCTCTCCGGGCCCTACCTGTTGGCTTTCTTCCCGTCGCATTCACCTCAGAACAGCCGACTGAACAGGGTAACAGAAGAGCTGGAGGAGAAAGGCCTCATCCTCCATCCCGCCATCAGTCAACCTCTTCAGGGGCTGACTTGCAACACTAGCCTCGCATGTGTCTGACCGGGGTTCGATCCTCGCTATCCCTGAGCACTGCCAGTAGTAATTCTCGACTACAGAGGGGCAAGAGTAACCCTTGAACGTAGCCTGATGGTTGGAACCCCTCCCCCCAAATAACCCAAAAAAATATAATGCAATGGAATGCAAACAACTGGGGCATCCACATTCATGCATAGGAAAGCACATAAAAGATGAACAATTATTTATATTAGCTATGCTACACTTGCAAAAATAAAGTGTTTCCACAGGAGCTTCCAGAGATTGAACTTTTGAAATAATAATATGTATTAAAATGTAGCCCAGGTGGATCCAAATATTACTCTGCTGGGCTTCTAGCTCAGCATTTCTCCCTGGAGGCCAATGCAGCCAGGTAGATTCCAGCATATTCTAAAGAGACCACAGTGAAAATCACCCCCATGGGGTGATGGCACAAGATTAGGGGTCAACTGGTAGGGCAGGGAAACAGAGGATGGGAAACAGGTCAGAAAGGAACCCGGTTGGAAAATGTTTGAGAAACTCTGGTCTGGTCTGCAGAAATATTTACAATTGGGCAAAAATTCTGGCATTCCAATCTTCAATTAATTTTCTCAATTCTTCCTGCATCCTTCTGGAGGGCAGAAGGAGACAGCCTGTCCACATGACCAGGGGGCCCACACAGGAGGCTTTGTTCTGGCCACCCCACACACCCACTCCAAACCCAAACCTAAGCCTCACCTGCAGTAAGTCATGCGGCTTAAAACAACCCCCCAGAATCCCCAACACAGAAAGGCAGGCGGGAACGTGCCTGACCCATACATAGCAACGATGCATCTAAGGCAGTGCTTCTCAATTATTTTCTGTCATGCCCCCCTAGGAAGATGAAAACATTTTTTGCGCCCCCCACGCGCGACTGTAAATAGTATCTTTATTACAAAACACTTTAACCTGCAAAACAAAAATAATTTGAGTTGATTTTTTAATCAGAGGTGATGTCTGGATGAATGGCTCCAATGAGCACGTTTTGCAATGCATAGCTTTTCGAAGCGGGGTTGGAAGCAGGACACAGCAACTCTCAGCTCCAGAGACATACAGAGACATAAACACGGGGCTTAGCTTGTTATGACAGTGCTTGCCGAGGTCAAACGCGGCCCCCCTTTACGGAACCCTTTGGGGGGCACGCCCCACTATTTGAGAAGCACTCACTGGTCTATGGTGAATACGCGGAGGTGTCAGGCCTCTCTCCCTTCTCGGCCACCAGAGGGCACGAAACCCTTGGCGTTTAACCCCAGGCACAGGCTCTCCCTAAATTCTATTGAACCTATAGTCTGGAGAAAGAAGGGGACTCACATACGGCTTCTAGAACTTTCTAGAAGATTGTGTATGTAAACAGCCTTGGACTGATAGAGAACCCGGTTTCAGGAGCAGCAGCAGGTCCAGCTCCCTAAAGTCAAGAGTGAAGTTGCAGGGCCGGAGAGATACCATAAAGGTAGGACGTTTGCCTTGCATGCAGAAGGACGGTGGTTCGAATCTTGACATCCCATTGGGTCCCCCCTTGAGCCTGCCAGGAGCTATTTCTGAGCATAGAGTTAGGAGGAACCCCTGAACGCTGCAGGATGTAACCCCCAAACCCAAAAGAACAACAACAACAACAACAACAATAGAGTGCAGCTGCTCTACCAGCTGTTTACCTGCCCACGGACACTGGATTCCTGCCACTGGGGCTGTCATGGGGGTGATGCCCAGATAAAATGCTCTGGCTTCTGGACTCATCTACACGTCTTTATGGGATGGTCTGGTCCCAGCTTTAAATGGCAATTTTGGGATTCCCCCACCTCCACTCACAAATGTCTCCTCCAGTGATCTGATGTAATAAAGTGACAGGGTGACCTTAGCCAGGACACTGACCAAAATGGAGTTTCTCCAGGGGATGACTCAACTCTGGAGCTGGTTATCGGGTGAAGCTGGTCCACGGGGGTCTCTGTGCCCTTCTTTCTTCTTGCAGGGGGGTCGGAGGAAGTCGGTTTTGGCATCTGCTCTCTAGGGAACCCCACCCCACCCCAAGGACAGGAAGGTTTGGATGGGTGTCTGGGGCACAATCCTACTGTTCTGACTTTGCCACAGAGATTTGGGGGAGTCTGTGATACGAGGGGAGGGTTCTGCTTGAGCCCATAGAAGCCCTGGCTGAGGAGAAAGCATCAGAGCTAGGCCTTTGAGGTGCTTCCCAGGGCTCCCCACCCTAAAGTGGGAGGAAGAACACCCAGAGATCTGACTCAAAGCCCCTGGTGTCCTTTCCCTGTTGGTCATCCCAGGTGGTATGCCCCTCCCCCCAAGCCCCCAGGGCCTTCAGCACCCCTGGTTGTGGCTCCTGATTTCTGAGAAAATAGTAATATTCAAGCATTTATCCTCCCAAGTCTCAAGATTCCTGGCTTAAAAATCTACCCACACAAGACAGGTGCCTTGTTCACTATAATCTTTCACTTTTTTTTTTTGGGGGGGGGGAGAATTTATGAGTTACACCTTGCATCGCTCAGGGTTTACTCCTGGCTCTGCACTCAGAAATCGCTCCTGGTAGTCTCTGGACCATATGGGATACCAGAGATCCAACCTGGATCCATCTACAGTTGGCTGCGTGCAAGGCAGAACTCTCTACCCCTGTGCTATTGCTTTGGCCCCAGAATCACTGAATGTTGCCCCCAGACCAAAATAAATAAAGTTGAATTTTAAAAAAGATTTGAAAAAAATGTTGTGAGGTCCCCACCTAGCAGTATTCAGGGCTGATTTCCTGCTCTGCACTCAGGGATCACTCCTGGCCATGGTAGGGGAACCATATGGGGTGTTGGGGATCAAACTCTGATCTGCTCTGTGCAAGACAAGTGCCATGCCTGCTATCACTTCACTCCGAATTAACTGGGCTTTCCCAAAGTATTACCCCAGGACACAGGATAGCCTGGGGTAGACAGGTCAGGGGAGAAAAAAAAATGGGGGCTGCATGGGTCCCAGGGCTGGCACTCCCAAGATGGAGAGTTCTGAGCTTAGTCCTGTTGGTCTTAACACTTGTGCCAGAGTGGTTAGGGAGAACTGACCTACTAACTGGGGCTCGAGGACTTACTTGGAGAGCCCCCGGCATAGAGGGGTTCAGCGGGGGTATTCCCAACCCCTCTCCAATCCTGCCTCTCTCTCTCTCTCTCTGAGATACGTATGAATGAAATGTCAGCAGTGGTCCTATATTTAAGACACAAAAATAGGGCTGTGGGAAAGAAGCACAGTGGAAAAGGACGCTGTCCTTGCACACTGCCAGCCAGGGTTCAATTCTCAGCCTTGTAGTGGGTTTCCCTGGGCCCTGCCAGAGTACAGATTCTGAACACACGAATTTACAAGCTTCGTAAACTTGGGTTTGATCCCTAGAGCACCGATGGAAGTGAGCTGGGAGTGGGCCCCGAGCACTGCCAGGTGGGCTCCAGAAACAAAATGATTAACTTAAGCAGTAAAATAAAACTAATCCCCCCACCGAATGGGGATGGTTCAAGTGGGGGGTTCATACCTGCCATGCATATGTTACATATACTCCCCAGATACCACAGATCTGAGCACTGCAGGCCCCTGGGGGCTGAGCACTGCCAGAATGGTTCAGGAGCCCCAGAATTGCTAGGAGACAGCCCTATAAAAAAAAACAAAATCAAATTCCTTGTGTTTGAAAGGTATATTGTACTCTTTATCATTATAAAGGGGATAATTGGCCTAGAGGTTTTATGGCAGCATGATTTGATGTTTATGAGTGTGGTAAAACAACCTCAAAGTAAGTCTTGTCCACACCCACCATCACACATTTCCATTCTTTCTCTGGCATGAGAACCTCTAGGATCCACTCAAGTCCACACAGCCAGGATTTCCCCTTCTTGGCATCTTTTTTTTTTTTTTTTTTTTTTGGTTTTTGGGCCACACCCGGCGGTGCTCAGGGGTTAACCCTGGCTGTCTGCTCAGAAATAGCTCCTGGCAGGCACGGGGGACCATATGGACACCGGGATTTGAACCAACCACCTTTGGTCCTGGATGGGCTGCTTGCAAGGCAAACGCCACTGTGCTATCTCTCCGGGCCCCCCTTCTTGGCATCTACCCTCCAGGGTCCAAACACTCGATTCAGAAAAGACATCTGCATTCCCATGTTCCCTGCAGCCACAATGTGGAAACTGCCCATGTGCCCGAGAACAAATGAGGGAATAAAATATACAGCGGAATATACTACTCAACTGGAGTTGATGAAATCCTGCAACTTGATACTTCATGAATGGAGCTGGAGGCAAATTCTTTTTTTGAGGGGGGGAACACCTGGAGGTGCTTAGGAGTTACTTCTGGCTCTGTGCTCACAAATCGCTCCTGGCTCGGGGGATTGTATGGGATGCCAGGAATCAAACCTGCATCCGTCCTGCGTCAGTTGTGTGCAAGGCAAACGTCCTACTGCTGTGCTACCACTCTGGCCCATGGAGGGAAATTCTTGCTAAGGGAAATGAGTCAGAGAGAGAGGCAGACACAGAATAATGCCTGAGGAGTGAGAGAGAGGAGAGGGAGAGAGAGAGACACACACACACACACAGAAGAGAGAGGAGGGGGGTGAGAGACAGAGAAAGACAGGGACGGAGAGAAAAGACAGGAGAGACAGGAGAGAAACAGAGAAGAGAGGAGAGGGACAGAGAGAGAAAGACAAAGAGAAGAGAGAGGAGAGGAGAGGAGAGAGATATAGAGAGAAGGAGAGAGAGAAAAGAAAACTGTCTGCCTTGGAGACAGGCAAGTGGGCAATTGGTGACATTGGTGGCTGGACATTGTATGACTAAAACTTAATCAGAAACAATTTTGTATCTGTGTATCTCACAATGATTTTATTTTTAAAGTATATAAAGTTTGGGGCCAGATTGATAGCATAGTGATTAAGGCTCTTGCTCTGCATGCGGCCCACCAGAGGTCAATCTCTGGCATCCCATCTGGTTCCCTGAGCACAGCTAAGAGTGAATTCTTTTTTTTTTTTTTTGGTTTTTGGGCCACACCCGGTGGTGCTCAGGGGTTATTCCTGGCTGTCTGCTCAGAAATAGCTCCTGGCAGGCACAGGGGACCATATGGGACCCCGGGATTCGAACCAACCACCTTTGGTCCTGGATCGGCTGCTTGCAAGGCAAACGCCGCTGTGCTATCTCTCCGGGCCCCAAGAGTGAATTCTTTTTTTTTTTTTTGGGCCACACCCGGTGACGCTCAGGGGTTACTCCTGGCTATGCGCTCAGCAATCGCTCCTGGCTTGGGGGACCATATGAGTGAATTCTTAATGCAGAGCCAGGAATAATTCCTGAGCACAGCCAGGTGTGCTTCCCAAACCTAATAATAGAAAATTAATATTTTAAAAATATTAAAAAATTATTTTTAAAAGAGTGATCTCTTGCATATGAATGAGGGAGTTAGTAAGAAAACAAAAATTTCTCTTTTTTTGGGGGGGGTTACACCCGGCAGCACTCAGGGGTTACTCCTGGCTTTATGCTCAGAAATCGCTGCTGGCAGGCTCGGGGGACCATTGAGATGCTGGGATTCGAACCACTGTCCTTCTGCGTGCAAGGCAAATGCCTTACCTCTGTGCTATCTCTCCAGCCCCAAAAACAAAAATTTCTTAAAGGCAACAAAAACAGTACTGGTTTGGAGGTAGCAGGAAGTGGGGCTTAGTGAGGGGCGAGGAGGGTGCTGGAATGTTTGATGCAGAAAACCAAAATAATAACAGTATTGTAAATTATGAAGCCTAAAATAAGGTTTAAAAAATCACTCTAGGGGGGCTGGAGCAATAGCACAATGGGGAGGGTGTTTTGCCTTGCATGTGGTAAGCCTGGGCTTAATCTCCAGCATCCCATATGGTCTCCAGAACCTGCCAGGAGTAACCCCTGGGCATACAGGGTGCCGCCCCAAAACTACTCTAGCTTGAACACTGATGGAGAGTTTGGGGTAAAAGTCTTGCCACAAAAAGAAAATCCAATAAATTTGCATTCATTGTCCAAGAGAGAAAGTAAAGCAGGGTAGGAACTCACCTCAAAATGGCCAACCTGAATTCAATCCCCTGCTCCCCAGAGAGTCCCCTGAATGCCTCCAGGAGTGATTCCTGAGCACAAGCACCACCTGTCCCAGACTCAGGGGGCCCGACGGGGTGTTGCTGGGGACTGACCCTGGGTGAACAGGCCTGAAGCAGGGGCTCAACGAGCATTAAGACAACAAGGCAGACATGAGAGAAAAGACTGTGGTCAGGGTGCTCATAGCCCTGACCCAGAGAGCTCCAATTTTCCTTCAAGAACGGTATTTCCTGTGTAGAGCCAGTGACACAGGAAGTTGCCTGTCTCTGCTACATTTACCTCATTGGGCCCGGAGTAGGTCATGCAAAAGTCTCTAGAGTCTTCCTCTGGGAGAGGGGCCAGGCAGGTCAGGGCCAGGACTCCCATCAATAGGGTGTTCTCTAGAAGTGCCAGCTTTCCAGTAATGAGAATGAAGGGTCCCTAAATCACCTTATCAGCTCTTCTCCTCACACCATCATCTTTCTTGCTAATTTCCTGGATTTCCAAAAGCGTCTTCAGGGTTGAACCAATCGAGATCAGCTGTGTGCAAAGCAAGTGAGTGCCCGACCCTTTACACAATTACACCAGTCCACCCCCAGTCTTTTTTACTCTAATAAAAACCAAAGTTTGTAGGACCAAGGGAGAAGGGGATATGAATTTCAGGGTGTGGGGGGAGTGTCCCAAATGATCCCTCCCTTAAATTTGGGGTCTTGGAGCTCCTGCAATCTTCAGCTTCGAGAACATTGTGGTCTGCTGTGATGGCCACATGGGAGGGGGGGGATGAGCAGATGAATATCGGGGAGCAGTTGCCAGTCCTGTGAGCTGTTATTTGCCTTATCGGAGGACAATCATCCTGCCCTACCCTGGGCAAGTCCGAAGTCCCTGTCTGGCTCAGCTCCTCTGTAAAGTATCAACAACTTGTTCTCCCCTGGAATAAAGCCAGTGTTTACCTGCAACTGTCAGAGCTGTGGGGTTGGGTAGCCCCCCACCATGCTGTCCAGAGACAGGACACGCATCCCCCACCCCAAATCTGGACATGCACCCAGCCCACCCTCCTCTACCACTGCCTCCTCCAGCACTACTCCGCAGTGGGGCTTACATTGTGATATTCTTGGGTTCCCAATTGGACTCGATTCTCTCTGTGGGTCTCTGATGGAAAAGGAGGTTCCTGCCTCCCCCTGGCCCTTTCTTATGACTATCATACCTAAGTGTCACACCAAGGTGAGAGGCAAGTGAAGGACAAGTAAGAGGCATGAATGTGGCATTTTAGAGGGATGTGGGAGGCACGTGATAGGCATGTGATGGGCATGAGGGTGGTATGTGATAGGCATCCGTGAAGGACAAAGCGACACATGACAAACATGTGAATGGTATGTGATGGGCACTAGGGAGGCACGTGATAGGCACATGAAGGGCACATGAAGGACACATGAGAGACACTTGATGGGCACATGAAAGGCACGTGAAGGACACATGAGAGACATGTGATGGGCACATGAAGGACAAATGATGGGCACATAAAAGCACATGATGGGCACATGAAGGGCATGTGATGTGTACATGGAGGGTATATAGAGCACATGAGAGGCATATAAAAGACACAGTTAGTGCACTTCGTTGCACTTGAAGGGCATGTGAAGGTCACAAGGAAGTAATCGAAGGGTCTTGTGATAGGCATGTGAACACAGGCATGTGCAAGGCACGTGCTGGAGATGTGAAGTGCAAATGGGAGGCACATGAGATGCACAAAAATGGGAACATGAAAGGCACATTGGAGGTACTTAAAGGGCACATAAGAGCATGTGGGAATCAGTGAAAGAACATATGAGAGGCACGTGAAGAACATGTGAAGACACATAAAGTGCACACGGTCTTTGAGTCACTTCCTACATCCTGCCTGTCCTGTCAGCATATCCTGAACTTAGAGGGAAGGTGGGGAGGCAGAGTTGAAGATTCCTAGCTATGCTCCCCCTTTGGAGAAGGAATACCCAAAGGAAGCAGAAAAAAAAAATCCCCTGTCAAAACCCAGGGAGACATTCTCCTTAGAAGTTTCTGAAAATTGGGTAGGGGAAGCCCAGAGCTAGATTACAAGGCCTAATCCTCTTCGATGGAGATTGCCAGGTGGTGTGACAAGGAAGCAAGAACTAATCAGCCAGTCAACTCCTTAGCAGTGATGGGGTTCTCAGGGGCATCACACTCCATCCAAGTACCCCTCCCAGGTCAGCCCTGGAGCCCAAAGTCCCAGAGCCCCAATCTGGCTCTTTTGCTCCTTTTTTTTTGGGGGGGGGGAGTACAACTGGTGAAGCTCAAAGGTTACTTCTGGCTATGCACTCAGAAATTGCTCCTGGATTGAGGGGCTATATGGGATGCTGGGGGATTGAACCATGGTCCCTTGGAACCTAGCGTAAGCAAGGCAGATAGATGCCTTACTGCTTGTGCCACCGCTCCAGCCCCTATGTTGCTCTTAAGGGTGACTTCAGGGAATAAAGCAAAAGAAAGCAGGGAGGATGCTCTACTTGCACATGGCTAACTCATTTAGTCTTCAGAGTCCCATATGGTCTCTCGAGCCTGCTGGGAGTGACCCCTGATTGCAGAACTGGAAGTTAGGCATTTCCTCAAAACAAACAAACAAACAAACAAACAAGCAAAAATAGTGTGACTTTGGAAGTTAATTAAACCACCTCTATGAATCTGCTTCTTCCTCTGAAAATGGGAACAGGAACACCTACCATGTAGGGGTACAACAAACTCAAATGTGATGTGGGGAGCAATAGGACAGTGGGGAGGGTGTTTGACTTGCAAGTGGCCATCTTGGTTCAGTTTTGGCATCTCAGGTGGTCTCCCAAATTCTGTCAGAAGTAATTCCTTAGAGGAGAGCCAGGAACAAGCCTTGAGCACAGCCTGCATGGCCCTCTCTCACCCAAAGAAATTCAAATAACCTTTTTTGGGGGAGAGGGGAATGTGATAGTGGGGCTAGCAGAGAGAATTCAGTGCCAGGAATGGAACCCATGACCTCCACATGCAAAGCATATTCTCTACTGCTTAAGTCACATTCCTGATACCCCCTCCCCAGTTACTTGGTTTGGACCCTCAATTAACAGTGCTCAAGTCTACTCTTGACAGTTCTGGGGAACTCGACTATGCCAGGAATCAAACCTAAGGTTCCCACATGCAAAACCTAGCTCCGGCACATTAAATTCATCTCCCATGACTCGGGGTTTGTGTGTGCGTGCGTGCGTGCATGTGTGTGTGTGTGTGTGTGTGTGTGTGTGTGTGTGTGTGTGTGTCTGAAAGCAGTGCTCAGGATGTCCTGGGCTCCTGGGGTAATTCAACCTGGACCAGTGCAAGGGCCCAAGGATGCAGTTCAATTCCTTTAGTGCAGGGGATGCCCAAGTCCTCCTGGCGGTGCTCAGAGTAGGTCCTATGCCAGGCTCAAGCCCTAACTACTATACTAACTCCCTTCCTGTGAGTAAACAGGATAAGGCACTTTATTTGCTCATGGCCAACCGGAATTCGATCCTCAGCACCCCATGTGGTACCCTGAGCCCACCAGGAGTAATCCCTGAGCACAGAGCATGAAAACATAGACCTTTTGGATGTTGACCCTCCTGAATGTTGACATTGAAATATGGGGTATGAAAGTCCCCAAGAAAAGTCATATCCCTGGATAAGAGTAATAAAACTTGGTCTGATTTTAGTACATGCCTAAGATACACCCTATAGGTATTGCCTCCCTGACTTGGGGGCTGAGCACTACCCCCACCTATTCTCCCACCCTTAAATGTCCCCATATACCGCAGATCTGAGCACTGCAGGCCCCTGGTGACTGAGAACTCTCAGGATGGTTAGGGAGCCCCAGCATTGCTGGGTGAGAGCCCCATAAAAATAAAATCAAAGGGATTGAAAAGGATATTATTCTCTTTTATCATTATTAACGGAATGATTAGCCTTGAGACGTTTTTTATTAATGGACTAATTAACCTTGAGACGTTTTTTATGGCATGATTTGATATTTATGGGCATGGTAGAATGACCTCGAAGTATATCTGTCCACACCCACCATCACACACTTCTGTTGTTTCTCTGGGATTAGAATGTTTAGGATCCACTCAAACCCACACAACCCTGCAATCCCCTTCTTGGCATCTACCCTCAAGGGTCCAAACATTTGATTCAGAAAAGACATTTGCATTCCCATATTTCCAGCAGCACTATTCACAATAGCCACAATGTGGAAACTGCCCAAGTCCTCAAGAACAAATGAGAGGATAAAGGAACTACACAAAAGTGTATCTACACAGCAAAACACTACTTGGCTGGAGTAGATGAAATCCCCCAGTTTGATTCTTCATGAATGGAGCTGGAGGGAAATTCCTGTTGAGCAAAATGAGTGAGTCAGAGTGAGGGAGCAGAGACAGAATGATGCCTGAGAGAGAAAGAGAGAGAGAGAGAGAGGAGAGACAGAGAAAGATACAGTAAGAGTGACAGAAACAGTGAAAAGAGAGGAGAGGGAGAGAGACGGAGATGTATATAGAAACAAAGAGACAGAAGGAGAGAAGAGGGAGAGAGACAGAAAGTAAGAGAGAGAGAAAGAGAGAAAAGAAAAATGTCTGCCTTGGAGGCAGGCAAGTGGGCAACTGGTGACATTGGCGGTGGGCAAAGTGCCCTGGTAAAGGGTGTTGCTGTTGGACATTGTATAATTGAAACTCATGAAAGAACAATTTTGTATGTCTGTATCTCACAATGATTCTATTTTAAAAAATATTCAAAAAAAATGGGGCCATAGTTGTTACGGCTCTTGTCCTGCATAGGGTTGACCAGGATCAATCTCCTGCATTCCATATGGGAATCCCCTGAGCATTGCTAGGAGTGATTCCTGAGTGCATAGGCAGGAGTAGCTCCTGAGCTCCTGAGCACAGTCACACACACCCGGTGTGACTCCCCAAAATAATATTAGATTAATATTTTAAAAAAGTCATTAAATTTTTCTTTAAAAGAGCAATCTATCACATATGAGGGAGTTAATAAATAAGGAAACAAAACATTTCCCAAAGGCAACAGAAACAGTATTGGTTTGGAGGTAGCAGAAATTGAGGGGACAGGAAGTGGGGCTTTGGTATAGGGGAGGGGAGGGTGTTGGAATGTTTGATGCACAAAACCCAACTATTAACAATTTGGTAAACAATAATGAGGTAACATCTCACACCACATCACAAAGAACAAGAACAATCAGTGCTGGAGGGAATGTGGAGAGTGAGGAATTCTCATTCACTGCTGGTGGGAATGCTGTCTAGTACAGTCTTTATGGAAAACAATATGAAGATGCCTCAAAAAACTGTAAATTGAACTCCCATATTATCTAGCCATACCACTTTTAGGGATATACTCTAGGAACTCAAAAGTACAATTCAAAATTTCCTTCCTCACACCTATATTCATCGAAGTGCTATTTACAATAGGTAGACTCTGGAAACAACCAAGATGCCCTTCAACAGATGAATGGCTAAAGAAACTGTGGTACATATACACAATGGAATATTATGCAACAGTCAGGAGAGATGAAGTCATTACAGTTTCCTATACCTGCATAAACATGGGATCTATTATGCTGAGTGAAATAAGTCAGAGGAAGGGACGTAGACACAGAATAGTCTTACTCAACTATGGGGTTTTAAGGAAAATTAAGGACATTATTGTAATAAAGCCCAGAGACAATAGAGATGAGGGCCAGAAGGACCAGCTCACAATATGAAGCTCAATCCAAAGAGTGGTGAGTGTAGTTAGGGAAATAACTATACTAACAACTATCATGACAATCTTAATGAGTGAGAGTAGTAGAATACCTGTCTCAAATACAGACAGTGATTGGGAAGGAGAAAGGGGTGCATTGTTATTGGGAATGTTGCACTGGTGAAGGGGGGTGTTCTGTTTATGACTGAAACCCAACTACAATCATGCTTGTAATCACGGTGCTTAAATAAAGATTTTATTTTAAAAAGACAAAATTGCTTTAAGTTAGTGTATAAATTTGTTGCTATATGACAGTATATATCTCTCTTTGCCTTTTGATGTCATTTATACTGATTAAAATTAATATAAAGGAAAAATTGTTTTGTACATTATAAAGCCTGAAGTATGGTTAAAAAATTACTCTAGGGGGTCAGGAGCAAGAGCACAATGGGGAGGGTGTTTGCCTTGCATGTGGTCAGCCTGGGTTTGATCCCCAGCATTCCATATGGTCTCCAAAGCCTGCCAGGAGTAACACCTGGGCATACAGGTGTGACCCCAAAACTACTTTAGTTTGAAACACTGGTGGAGAGATTAGGGTAACAATTTTGCAACCAAAAAGACCACTGAATGAATTTGCATTTGTTGTCCTAGAGAGATAGTACAGCGGGGAAGGAACTCACCTCACAGGTGGCCAACTTGAATTCAATCCCCTGTACCCCATTGGGTCCCCTGAATGCCTCTAGGAGTGATCCCTGAGCACAAGCACCACCTGTCCCAGGCTCAGGGAACCCTATAAGGTACTGCTGGGGACTGGCCCTGGGTGAATGAGCCTGAAGCAGGGGCTTAGCTAGGGTTAAGACAACAATGCAAGGGTTGGAGAAATAGTACAGCATGTTTGCATAGGGTGTTTACCTTGAATGCGGCAAACCCAGGGTGGACTAGGTTTTGATCCCCGGCATTCTATAATGTCCCCCAAGCCGAGTGATTTCTGAGCGCATAGCCAGGAGTAACCCCTGAGTTTCACTATGTGTGACCCCAAACCAAAAATAAATAAATAAATAAAGACAATAACGGGAGGCCAGAGTGGTGGCACAAGTGGCAAGGTATCTTCCTTGCCCATGCTATCCTTGGATGGACAAGTGGTTCAATCCCCAGAAGTCCCATATGGTCCCTCAAGCCAGGGATGATTTCTGAGCACATAGCCTTGAGCACGGCCAGTATAGCCTTGTCCTCCCCAAAGATATTCAAATGATCTTTTTCTTTTTTTTAATAATTTTTATTGTAACCAAAATGAATTACAAATCTTTCACAGTAATATTTTAGGTACATAGTGACAATTAATCAGGGGCATTACTACCACCAGTGTTGTCTTCCCTCCACCTCTGTTCTTAGCATGCATCCCATCCTTCTTTGGGGGAGAAGTGACCTAGCTTCAACATGTTAAACTCATCTTCCATGACTTGGTGTGTGTGTGTGTGTGTGTGTGTGTGTGTGTGTGTGTGTGTGTCTGAAAGCAGTGCTCAGGATGTCCAGGGCCCTCAAGTAATTCAACCTGGACCAAAGCAAGTCCCAAGGATGCAGCTTGGTCCCTGTAGAGTGGGGATGCCCAAGTACCCCTGGTGGTGTTTAGAGTAGGACCCATGCCAGGCTCAAGCCCTAACTGCTATACTAACCCCCTTCATGAGAGTAAACAGAATAAGCCACTTGCTTTGTTCATGGCCAACCAAAATTCAGTCCCCAGCACCAATATGGTGCTCTGAGGCACCAGGAGTGATCCCTGAGCACAAAGGATGAAAACATGGAGCTTTTGTGTCTTGGCCCTCCCAAATGTGACTTTCGGAATATGGGGTGTGAAAGTCCCATATCCCTGGAGATGAGTGATAAAACTTGATCTGACTTTAGTAGGTGCCACTATATGCCCACTATACCCCAATTCCTATTGACTCAGGAACTGAGCACTACCCCACACTTATCCCCCAACCCCTAAATGACCCCAGATACCACAGACCAGAGCACTTTAAGCACCTGGAGGCTGAGAACTCCCAGGATGGATAGGGAGTCCCAGCATTGCTGTGTGAGAGCCCCATAAAAATAAAAGTCTTTGTGCTTAAAAGGGACATTATACTCTTTTTTCTTTATGATAATTGACCTAGAAACTTTTTTGATGGCATGATTTGATATTTATGAGTGTGGTACAACAATCTTGAATGAGAGAAAAGCCAGGGGCCAGAGTGGTCACAGCCTAGTAGACCGAGAGCCCCAACTGTCCCTCATGTATAATATTTACTGTTTAGAGCCAGTAGATATTGGAGGAAGAACAAACGTTAACAGAGTTCCCGGTTTCTGCTACTCTAACCTCACTGGGCCTTTACATACCAAAAGGACCTGGAATAGCTCATGCAAAGGTCTCTGGATTGTCTTCTGGGAAATCGGGCATTCAGGGCAGGTCATAGGAGCCCCACTAATAGGGTATTCATAAGAGTGCTGTCTTTCTGGTAATTAGTAGTTAAGGGTCTCTAATTCACCTTGTCAGCCCCTCTCCTCATACCATCCTCTTTCTAGCTAATATCCTAGATTTCCAAGTGGTTCCCTGGGTTGAACCCAGGTCAACTGCATGCAAAGCAAGTGCCCTACCCACTACACTATTACTTCAATCCACTTCCCAGTCTTTTGTACTCTAATAAAAATGAAAGTTTGTTGGACTAAGGGATAAGGGGATATAAATTTCAGGGTGTGTGGGAGTGTCCCAATGGACTCCTTTGGCTTCGAGTACCTGCATCTCCAGCCACAAGAAGTACAGGACTAATGCCAACAGTGGGGCTCTCTGTGATGGACCCATGGGAGGGGGGTGAGCAGGTGGATCTTGGGAAGCAGGTGCAAGTCTTGTGAGCTGTTATTTGCCTTATCAGGAAGACAATCATTCTGCCCCACCCTGGGCAAGTCCCCAAGTCCCTGCCTGGCTCCCCCCTACCCCCATAACATATCAACAACTTATTCTCTTTAGGAATTGAAGCCAGTGTTTACCTGCAACCGTCAGAGCTATGGATGGGATAGTCTCCCTTCCTGCTGTCCAAAAACAGGACACGCAGTGCCCCAAATCTGGACATGCACCCGCCCACCATTGCCTCCTCCAGTGCAACCCTGCAGGGTGCTTGCATTGTGATATTCTTGGGTTCCCAATTGGATTCATTCCAACCCTGGGCATCAGGCAGTGGGTCTCTGATGGAAAAGAAGGTTCCTGCCTCCATCTACCCTCCTCAGATGCCTCCAAACTGCAGAACTGAACCTCCAGGGAAGTTCTTGCCTATTTATCTCAAAAATATGGGGCCAATTCCAAAATTAACGGCCATATTGGGGCCAGAGTGATAGCACTGTGGGTAGGGCATTTGCCTTACACAAACCTGTGTGGCCAACACAACAGGTTCAATTCCTGGCATCCCACATTGTCGACTGAAAACACCAGGGATAACTTCTGAGTACAAAGCCAGGATTAACCCTTTAGCACCACCAGGTATGCCTCCCAAACAAATGTACAAACAAACCAAAACACCAGCCGCACATGGGGTCTGTCTCCAAAAGCACAAAATATCGGTTGGGGTTTGGCTGTGGGTAGGGGCCAAGTTTGCCTGTAGGAGGTGACAGTTTTCATCCCTAGCAACACAAACACACACACACACACATACAGAGATTGAAAGAAACAACACCCCTTCTCTGTGACTAACACACTTAAGTGTCAAACCAAAGTGAGAGGCATGGGATGGGTACCTAAAGGTCAAATGGGTAGCACATAATAGGCATGTGAAGGGCACATTGGGAGGCATGTGAGGACACTTGAGACCACATGATAGGTACATGCAGGATACAAGATAGGCACATGAAGGACAAGTGAAGGGCATGCCAATAGTATGTGATGGCATGTGAAAGACATCAAGGAGGCATACGATAGGCACATGAAGGGCTTGTAATAGGAGCATGAAAGATATGTGAGGACACATGATAGGCATGTGATGGACACATGATAGGCATGTGAAAAACACATGAAGGACACATGACGGGTACATGGATGGCATATAAAGAGCACTTGAGAGGCACGAGACAGGCACATAAAAGACAGATTTAGTGCATGTGCATTGCACTTAAAGGGCATATGAAGGGCACATGATGGACCCATAGAGGGCACATGAGAGGCATGTAAAGGGCACATGATGGGCATGTGGGAGTCATTTAAAAGACACATGAGAGGCACATGAAGAGCATGCGAAGGGCACGTGATCTCAGAGTTACTCCCCACATTCCTGCCTGTCCCTTCAGCAGATCCTGAGCTTCACATGAAGGTGGGGAGGGAGGCAGAGTTGAAGCTCCCTAGCTTTGCTCTCCCTTTGGAGAAGGAATACCCAAAGGAAGCAAATAAATCCCCTGTCAAAACCCTGGGAGGACATTCCCCTTAGAAGTTTGTGACAATTATGCAGTGGAAGCTCAGAGCTGAACTCATAGGCTTCTTTCTAATGGGACAGATGGTGAGATGCAGCAATCAGACAGCAACCATTTAGTTTTATGAGCCCAGCAGGAAGCTGGCTACAGTCAGGGGCTGGCCAGAACAGCCCCTTCTTTTCTGCAGCCCCTCATATGGGAATGTGAGATATAAAGTTGACCACTAGGGGCGCCACTTCTTAAACTGTGCGGAAATGTCTACCATTTTGCTCTTGAAAGTCAAGTTCTAGCTCTGGGAGCTTGCTCTTGGCCCTACCATTACCCTTATCTCACATCCACTAAGCATGAAAGGAGGAGAGCTGGTCTGAGGATGGGAGGAAGAAAGAAAGAAAGTGAGGCTCTGGGGGGAGACACGAGCTTGTAGGGCTGGGCAGGTATTTTATCAATGAATAACGCTGACCTTGGGCTGAGCTGGTTTGCTTCTCGACTTCAATCACAAGATCCAGCAGACCCAGGAGAAGCGAACAGATTGCTGGGAACTGGAACCGTGACAGCCAGGCTGCATGGCAAGGAGGCAAGAACAAAGTCAGCCAGTCAACTCCTTAGCAGTGATGGGCTTCTCTGGGGGCCCACACTCCATCCAAGCACCCCCTCCTGGGTAAGCCCTGGAGCCCGAAGTCCCAGATACCCAACCTGGCTCTGTTGCTGTTAAGTGTAGCTTCAGGAAAAAAGGAAAGTGGGAGGATGCTCTACTTGCACGTGGCTGGCTCAGTTTTAATCCCCAGAGTCCTATATGGTCACCTGAGTCTGCTGTGACATGCTAGGAGTGACCCTGATTGCAGAACTGGGAGTTAGGCATTTCCCCAAAAACAAATAAACAAACAAACAAAAATAGCATGATTTGGACAGTTAATTGAACCAGCTCTACAGATCTGCTTCCTCCATTGAAAATGGGAACAGGAACACCTACCATGTAGGGGTACAACAAACTCAAATGAGGGGCCAGAGCAATAGGATAGAGGGGAGAGTGTTTGCCTTGCACATGGCTAACCCGGGTTCAGTCGCTGGCATCTCAGGCCAAGTTCAAGTAATTTTTTAGTGCAGAGTTAGGAACAAGGCTTGAGCACAGCCAGGTGTAGCCTTTCCCCTTCCCAAAGAAATTAAAAATAAAATTCAAATAATCTTTTTTTGGGGGAAAGAGGGGACTGTGATAGTGGGGCCAGTAGAGAGAATGTAGTGCCAGGAATGGAACCCATGCCTCCACATTCAAAGCATATGCTGTACTGCTTAAGTCACATTCCTGTCACCCCCTTCCCAATTTCTTAGTTTGGAGCCTCATCCAACACTGCTCAAGGCTACTCTTGATGGTTTTGGGGGAACTTAATGATGCCAGAAGTCAAGCCCAAGGTCCCCACATGCAAAACCTATTTTAAGCACCTTAAACTCATCTCCCATGACTTGGTGTGTGTGTGTGTGTGTGTGTGTGTGTGTGTGTGTGTGTGTGTGTGTCTGAAAGCAGTGCTCAGGAAGTTCAGGGCTCTCAGGTGCTATTTTACCTGGACTAAAGCAAGGTCTGAAGGATGTAGCTCAGTCCCTGTAGTGTGGGGGATGCCCAGGTCCACCTGGTGGTTCTCAGAGTAGGACCTAAGTCAGGCTTGAACCCTAACTGCTATACTAACCCCTTTTCTGAGAGTAAACAGGATAAGGCACTTGCTTTGCTCGTGGCCAACCAAAGTTTGATCCCAGTACCTCATATAGTGCCCTGAGCCCACCCTGAGCACAGAGGATGAAAACACGGAGCTTTTGTATCTTGGCCCTCCCAAATGTGACATTCGGAATATGGGGTGCGAAAATCTCCAAGAAAAGGCATATCCCTGGACATGAGTGATAAAAATTGGTCTGAGTTTAGTAGACGCCCACTATACGCCCAATACATATTGCCCCTCTGACTCGGGGCTCAGTGCTCAAAGAATAGCGAGCAATCTCTGGGTCAGCCCAGTTTCCTCTGGAGGACCTTTGTCCAGTCCTCGCCCAGTTGTGGGAGAAGGACAGTTGGACCCCACCTTTCTCCCATCATCTTGCTTCTCTCGACCAGGCACCAAGCTTTATTGCCACCTGCCCCAGGATCCTTGACCCTTCCCACTCCCCACTCACCTCTTCTAATAGGCTCGTAAAAGAAAAGGGGCAGGCCTGAAAGGGCCATAGCAGCCAATTGATGGAGGGCTGGGGCGGGGCCAAAGTGGACAGGGGGCGGGGCCAAATTACAAAACTGACCCAGCCTGGGCTCTCTGCAGGATTGTTCTGGGGGCGACTCTAATTCGACTAATCATATAATCATGCGGTGCTTTCTGGGCCCTGCAAGCGTTGGATCCCACTCTTCCTGGAGGTGGCTGCTTCTCACAGGTGCGTGAGGGACAGTGGCTTCCCCCAGGGGCTGGGTGGGGGACAGGAAAGGACACCCATGGGGTCGAAGTTTCCATTTCTCTGAGTCTGACAGTGACACTGGAAAGCTGAGACAGCTGCCGGAGACCAGTCTGGTGACCCCTTTCACAAAGTAAAGGGGGCTCGGAGCAGGAGAGATTTTTCTGATCCAAGATCACAGAGCTGGCCAGGGAAGCACTAGAATTCAGGACCTGCCCAGCTCTGGCATCTAGAAAACCCCTGGGTCCCTCCTAGTGTCTGGGGGACCATCCACTATTGAGGAGGAGGATGAGAGGAGGAAGACACAGTCACAGTCATAGGGATGGTGGATTTCTTTGTGAAAGTTTGTTAGTTTTTTTTTTTTTTTTTTGTATGTTTGCTTGTTTGGGACCAAATCCAGTGGTCCAGAGGGGTTGGGGAAAGGTCACTCACTGGGGTGCTGGCCTCTCCCTTGGGGTGCCGAAATGAAACCCAGGGTTGGTGCATGGAAGGCACGAGATGAGCTCCAACTCTCTGAGCCACTCATGGCTCCCACACATTGTGTTTTAATTTAGTTAATTTATTTTTGCTTTTCGGGGTCACATCCAGTGTTGTTCATTGGTTACTCCTGGCAGTGCTTACTGCAGTGGTCCTCAAAATATGGCCCGCGGGCCACATCTTGTATTTGTATCTGTTTTGTTTCTTCATTGCAAAATAAGATCTATCAGTGTGCATAAGAATTCATTCATAAATTTTGTTTTTACTATAGTCAAATCCTCCAATGGTCTGAGGGACAGTGAACTGGCCTCCTGTTTAAAAAGTTTGAGGACCCCTGGCTTAGGGGATCATATGGGATGCTGGGGATCAAACCTAGGTGGGCTGCATGCAAGGGAAATACCCTACCCATTGTGCTATATTGCTCTGGAGGTCCCCACCCCACTATTTAAACACTCCTTCCTGACACACAAACACACACACACACACATACACACATATTAGTTTTGGGGTCACATCTGACAACGCTCATGGGTTACTCCCTGCTCTTCACTTGGGAATTACATCTGAAAGTTCTTGGGGGGACCATATGGGATGTTGGGGATCAAATTCAGGTGGGCTGCATGCTAGGCAAATGCCCTACTGGCTATGTTAATGGCTTGGCCAATCCCACTTTTAAAATTCCCATTTTAAAAATGTATGTGTGTGTGTGTGTGTGTGTGTGTGTGTGTGTGTGTGACTTTTTTTTGGGTACATCCGGCAGTGCTCAGGGATTACTTTTGTCTCTGCACTCAGAAATCACTCTTAGCAGTGCTTAGAGGACCATTTGGGATACCAGGGATTGAACCTGGGTCAGTCATTTACAAAGCAAAAGCCCAGTACTACTGCTCCAGCCAGTAGATACATACATATGTGTATGTGTATGTGTATATATATATAAATATATATATATGGATATATATATATGGATATATATATATATATATATTTGCTCTGGTGATGCACATAGTCGCAGGTACATCACGCTGCAATGCCTGCACCTCAGTCACAGCACTCACACAGATTTGCACCCCCTTAGTTACAGGGTTTCTTACAAGCTCATCCGGTCTGAGGCAAAAAGGTGTCTGTGGCACTCACATCTTAACCACTAGGGGCGCCCTTTCTGGCTTGGGCTGAGAATTTTTTTGTTTTTATTTTGGGGGGGGGTCACACCCAGCAGCGCTCAGGGATTACTCCTGGCTCTACACTCAGAAATCGCTCCTGGCAGGCTTGGGGGATCACATGGGATGCTGGGATTCGAATCACCGTCCTTCTGCATGCAAGGCAAAGGCCTTACCTCCATGCTATCTCTCCGGCCCGGAGGGCTCAGAATTTTCTTAGTTGTAGTGCTCGCAGGGCGCTACAGCACTATTTTTTTTGGGGGGGGGCACACCTGGCAGTGCTCAAGGCTTACTCTTGACTCTGTGCTCAGGGGTCACTCCTGGCGGGTCTTAGAGGACCACATGAGATGCCGAGGATCAAACATGGGTGGGTTAAGTTCAAGGCAAGTGCTCTGCCCCGAGCCCCTTTTAAAAATGCTCACACATTGGAACACTCTTAGGGTGCAGAGATAACAGATGGCCAAGCTGCCAGGGCCATGTGTGGCACATGTGGGGCGCCAGGGATTTGGACCCGAACCCATACACTTGCAAGGCACCTGCTCTAAAGGCCCTGGGTGATTTATTTAGGCCCTACATCTTTTCCTATCTCTTTTTTGGAGAGGCACACTCAAATATGCTCAGGAGTCATTCCTGGCAGTGCTATATGAGCCCTATTCCATAGCAGGGGAAACTGAGGCACAGATAGGTTCTTTGATCTCTGTAGGCCACATGATGGAAAGTGACAGGATGAGTTGACCCCAAGATCATGCTCCCCACCCCATATCCAGATAAATTCACCTCTCCAAGAGACCTTTTATTTGGGAAGTATTGATGTGTGTGTGTGTGTGTGTGTTTGTTTGTTTGTGTGTCTGTGTCATTGTGTGTCTCTATGTGTCTGTGTCATTGTGTGTCTCTGGACAGTTTTTGGGCCATACCTGACTGTGTTCAAGGATAACTTTTTTAATTTTTAGGGGATCCTATGCAGTTCCTGGGATCAAATCTGAGGTGGCTGGTGCAAGGCAAGCTCCTTACTCTCTGACTGTCTCTCCAGCCACTATTCACTTTGATTGGAAGGCCAGTTCAGGGGCTGAAGTGACAGCACAGCAGGGAGGATACTTACCTTGCACACAGCAAATCCGAGTTCAATCCCTGGCATACCCATAAGGTCCCTGAACACATCAGGAATGAGCCCTGAGCACTGCTGGCTTGTGGCCTCTCTCCAAAATTTCAGTCTGGTGTCATGGTAGAGTCCCCCAACCAAGTCTTGCCATACCCCAGTGTCTGTCACCGCAGAGAGCAGTAAGGGCTGGAGCCACTGTGCCTTGTCCCTAGTGGTGTGTCTGTGTGTGTGTGTCTCGCCCCTTCCCTACCCAGAACCATGGCCAGTGCCTGCAATCTCTGGGCAGAGGGGCCAGTGGGTACAAGCAAGGCCACAAGAGACTCAGTTTGTCTGCTGGACCTGAGCCTTCAGGGTCGGGGCCCAGGGCTCCACTCCCTGAATTAGAGGGTGTCCCGGGGCTCTTGTCACCAGAAATGCTTCCCAAGGCACTGTAAAATGTGCAGTTGAGGGGCTGGAGAGATAGCACAGTGGTAGGGCATTTGCCTTGCACGCAGCCGATCTAGGATAGACGAAGATTCAAATCCTGGCATCTCAAATGGCCTTCCTCACCTGCCAGGAGTGACTTCTGAGTGCAGAGTTAGGAGTAGCCTCTGAGCACCACTGGGTACAAAAAAAGTGTCCAGCTGAGGTTTCCCTAGGCTCTTAGGTTGCCAGCCAAGCAGACTGGCCCCCAGGAATCCAACACATCTTTACTGTGGCCCCAACATTGGAGAAGCCACCTCTACCTGCCCCCAAAAGCCACACCTGCCTTTCTCCTCCTGCACATGAGTCAGTGCAGAGAGGTGAGCTGGGGACAGCAGAGCAGGAAGGGTGACAAGGAACCCCAATTGCAAATGGGGTCCTTTCTTGGGGGGGAACCACACTCCATAATGCTCAGAGGCTATTCCTATCTCTGTGCTCTGGAGAGACCTAGGTAACACTCAGGACACTCTAAGTGGTGTCAGAGATTGAACCGGGACCCCCAAAGATAATTCTAAAACTCTTTACTTGCTGACCTCCCATAAAATGAGAAAAAAAAATCACACCAAAAAGCCCATCTCGGGGCTGGAGAGATAGCATGGAGGTAGGGCATTTACCTTGCATGCAGAAGGACGGTGGTTCGAATCCCCGCATCCCATATGGTCCCCCGAGCCTGCCAGGAGTGATTTCTGAGTGTAGTAGAGCCAGGTGTAACCCCTGAGCATGGCCGCGTGTGATAAAAAAAAAAAAAAAGCCCATCTCTCCCTTGGATCTGGAGGTCAATAGTGCCGTGCCTCAGTTTTCCTGCCTGAGAGACAGTCGAGGGCCAACCTCAGTAAGGGGAACAGATGGGTAAGGGAGTGTCTGTCACAGTCTCTGGTACCCAGTCAGCTGTTCCTGGGGAGCCCCCATTTGAGCCTGCTTGGCCCCCAAGAAGCAAGTACAGCAGGGAGGGTGTTTGTCTTGCACACAGACAACTTGGGGTCCATATCTAGCATCCCATATGGTCCCTCGTGCACCCCAGGAGTGATTTGTGAGTGCAGAGCCAGGAAGCTTTGAGTATTGCTGGGTGTGCTCCATACCCCTCCCTGAGAAAAACAAAGTTGGCAAGCTGCCATGGTCACAGTTGTGTCCCGAGTGTGTATGACTGCTTCTGCTATTAGAAACCTGATGCCTTTTTACCTTTATTTTTATTTATTGTGGTCTTTGGGCCACAACTGGCAGCACTCAGGGATTACTCCTGGCTCTGTGTCAGAAATTGCTCCTGGCAGGCATGGAGGACCATATGGGACATTGGGATTTGAATCACCATTTGTCCTGGTCAGCCGCTTGCAAGGCAAATGCCTTATCGCTGTGCTATCTCTCCTGCCCCTGCCCCTGCCCTTTTACCTTTAAAGGACAAATTTGTGATGTCTCCACCTGCTGTGGCTGCAAGGATGGTCAAAGGCCCATTACAATGTGGCATTTATCTGTGAATCAGCTCTCCTACACTGTTCAAAGTACTTTTTTAAATATGTTGTTTGTTTATTTTGGGGCCACACCTGGCAATGCTCAGTGCTTACTCCTGGCTCAGCGCTCAGGAATCACTCCTAGGCAAGGCACCCCATATGGTCCCTTGAGCATTGCCAGTAGAGATCCTGAGCTCAGAATAAACTCAGGAATAAGCCCCTGAGCACTGCCTAGGTGTGACCCCAAAACAAAACTGCAAGAATGAATGTTTTACAGCATCTCTAGCCTCCACCCACTAGAGGCCCTCACACCCATGTTGACTTCCTAAAGGTTTCCCAGAAACTGCATCTGAGTCCTCGAGGGTTTGGGGTGGGGAATGGAGAGAAGGCCGAATGATAAAATTGTCCCCTGGCTGAGTCACCGAAGGTGAATGACCACATTATGATTCCTTTTTTGTTGACTAGAAGACTGAGGCTCAGAGGGGTTGAGAGGGAAAGTCATTGTTTCTCCCAGAGCCCCCACAGCTAATTTGTTTGGGGGGACTTCTACATTGGCACCCCAGTTCTGGAGCCTGGAGCCTACAGCTCATGCATTTGTGTGGACACATGCTTGCATGTACATAAAAAAACAGCTAAAGGGGGACCAGAGCTATAGCACAATGGGGAGGGCATTTGTCTCCCTGGCATCCCATACGGTTCCCCTGAGCAATGCCAGGAGCCATTCCTAAGTGCAGAGCAGGGAGTAATCTCTGAGCATCACCAGGTGTGGCCCCAAAACAAAACAAAAGACTGAAGAGTCAGAGAGATGGTTCAGAGGCAAGACCCCTGACCTAGTATGTGCCTCTGTGAAACTAGTTCGAATCCAGGCACCACCTATACACCCCAAGTATAGCCAGGGTGACTTCTGAGCACTAACCCAGGTGTGGCCCCTAAACAAACAAAAAGACAATTAAGATCCTAGTTTAAGATCCTAGTTTAGTTTAGGGCAGGGAGATAGTTCAAAGGCCTGAATAAAATACCAGTCCCCAGAGCACCACTGGGTGTGGTTTCAAAATGAAAAATCAAAAAATAACCTAGTTTAGGCAATCAAGGAGTAGCTGGTGTGCTCAAGACTCCAGTTCAATCCCAGGCCCCACACGGCCCCCAAACACAACAGGGTTTATCTCTGCTGGTCTCCAATACTGCTAAGTATTGGAGAGTATTGGGGTATTTGGAGTCCCCCCAAATTATAACAGAGTCTAGCTGGCCAGAGAGAGTGCTTGTCTTGTACATGGCTGATCTGGGTTTGATCTCCGGGAGCCCATATGGTCCCCTGAAACCCTGCAGGAGAGATCCCTGAACGCAGAACCAGTAGTCAGTCCTGAACACCGCTAGCCCCCCAAACAAACAAACAAAAACAAAGAATCTAATTTATTTAGGGGTGTTTGGCCATATTGGCAGTGCTCAGAAAGTACTCCTGGCTTTTTACATGGGGGTTGCTCTGGGCAGAGGGGAGAGCATATGTAGTGTCTGGGGCCCTACCCAGGCAAAGCCATTTGGGCTGCCCAACCCCACCATCAAGTGTGGGACCAAAGAGAGCAAGCTGTGTGTGACCTTAAAAAAAAGCTTTATCCTCCAACTTCTAATGTTTCAACGGCCAAAAAAAAAAGGGGGGGGGTGAGGAATGGGTGGAGAAGCCAAATAAAAATAACCTAAATAATATAACCCAGTTACACTATTTTCTTTCCTTTTAAATGCTTCATACTGGGGCCTAGGGCACTAGTATAGAGGGTTTGGGCATCTGCCTTGCACACAGCTGACCTGGGTCGGACCCCCAACATCTCATATGGTCTCCTGAACACCACCAGGTGTAATTTCTGAGTGCAGAGCCAGGGTGGCCCCAAATCAAAAAATTTTTAAAGTTTCTTACCTTTCTGAACGGATTCTACATTTTGACGATTCAGATCTCAAAAGCCTCTACAAAAAGTCTCATTTTTTTTTCTCTTCCTAACTTTCCCAAGGTCTCGTATTCGCAGCCTGTGCCTGCTGTGTCTCCACGGAGCAGAACTCCTTGGCCCAAAGAATAGAGACCCCCCTCTTCGGTAGCACGGATGACTCTCAGTCTGTATCTTGGGGCCACGGGACTGAAGACACTCCGTTCTACGGGTTCGAAGACACTACGCCCGATACTGTCTGGTCGAATCAAGACTCAGATGGTCACTCAATGGGTTTAGAAGCCCGCATGGAGCCCAGGGTCGCCAAGGCCCAGATCGGCATTCGTGGTGAGTGGATCACAGTGAGAAGCTCTACAGGGGCATGTGATGTCCTGGGGACCCATGTCCAAGCAAGGGTCACCCCAGTCTCACTACCGCAGCACCCAAATGCTTTTGACCCAACTGCTTGCAGTTCGTGCATCTCTATATCTTGGGGTGTCCCTGGGTGCTGCTGGGCCTGATCCTCCTGCATGCATGTGCCCTAAGTAGTTTGGACACGCGGTCCAGCCTGCAGCCCTCGAGCCTGGGCATGGTGTCACATCGGCCATCATTGATTGGTCGGAGCAAAGTCAAAGGATTGGGTCCTGCTGGAAGTGGAGTGGGCTGGGCAGGAATAGGCTGCACCCCCTTGTGAATTTCTCAGCGGCCAAGTCGTTTTGGGTTTTTCGCATCGTCCTTTTCCATTGGAGATTGATGGATTTTTCATTCATCGTCCATGGGAGAGGGACAGAGGTTTGCAAGGAGCAAGCCTGCAAACTCTTGAGGTCTGAACTTGAGCTTTGAGATCTGAGCCAGTCAAACAAAGCCTTGAGGACCCCCACACCATCCTCCTAACAGACCATAGGCAATGTTGAAAGGAGCATTTTAAACTGTGGTGCATTATTGTTTTCATAGTCTTGGTGTGTCTGTCTTCAAGATTGAGAGGTTGGCTGATTTGTTCTCTTCCAGGACCCTCTGTCTGCGCTCATTGAAGAGGCAGAAAATTCTTTTTCTAGGTCTGCTATTACTGTGGTCTCCTTCTAATTCAGTGCTTCTCAATTATTTTCTGTCATGCCCCCCTAGAAAGAAGAAAACATTTTTGCGCCCCCCCCCCCGCGCAACTGTAAATAGTACCTTTGTTAAAAAAATCTTTAACCTGCAAAACAAACATATATAAAATAATTTGAGCTGATTTATTAATCAGAGGTGATGTCTGGATGAATGGCTCCAATGAGCACGTTTTGCCATGCATAGCTTTTCGAAGCGGGGTTGGAAGCAGGACACAGCAACTCTCAGCTCCAGAGACATACAGAGACATAAAAAAGGGGCTTAGCGTGGTAGGACAGTGTTTGCCGAGGTCAAATGCACCCTCCTTTTTGGAGCCTCGCACCGGGCTGTGCCCCACTATTTGAGAAGCACTGTTCTATTCCCAGCCAATTGGTCACTTGGGTCCCCTCCCAGCTATTGCTTCCTCCTCAGTCTCTCTCTTGTCTCTGTTCATCTCAGCTCCCATCTCCCTCTGGTCCTTGGTTCCTATTCTTTTTCCAGCCATCTACAACTCTCCTGCCTTGCATCCTCCAGAAATCTGTGCCACGAGGACAGAGATAGACATACAGACAGACAATATAGAAAGCAGGGTGCTTGTCTTGTGCACCCAGGTTCAATCCCGTCACCGCTACGGTCTCACGAGCCCCACCAGGAGTGATCCCTAAATGTAGAGCCATGAGTAATCCCTGAGCACTGCCAGGTGTGGCTCCCAAACAAAAAGAAACTACACTAATACCACCTCCTCCCTGAAGCCTTCCTTGATCCAACTTTCTAGGACGGGGTTACACCACCGCTGGCTGAACCTTGATCCTCTTCCCTTTTGTCATAGAACTTATCAGACCCCTGTACCCACCAAGGCCAAGGCCAGGGAGCCTAGGTCAGTCCTTTGGAAGTCTGTCCACCCCTCCTACCCACCAACATGCACTTGTTATTTATTCCCGGCCATGTTGAATGCTGCCCCCTTGAGCTCTATGGACAAGCACAAGGCTTCAGGCCACAGAGGCAGTATTGGAGGAGGGAGGTGAGGCTAGTACTCTCCCCCCAAATGCTCCCTGAACTGTATGTAGCCTCCTTTGGCCCCAGAAACCTAAACCAGGCACCAGGTGCCAAATGAATGATTTTGCACATCTGGGCTACACCCAGCGGGACTCAGGAGCTATTCCTGGTTCTGTGCTCAAGAGTGCCCCCTGCTGGTATTCAGGGCTCTATAGATGATGTTGTGGTTTGAGCCAGAGCAGTTAGTTGCCTATAGGGCAAGTGTCTTACCCCCACTCTGTTTCTTTTTGCCCTCTGATTCTGCTGAATGAATGGATGAGTGATGAGGTGAGTGCACAGCCTCCCTGAGTGGTTCCCACCCTCACCCCCTGTGGTCCCAGCTTCCTCCTCCAAGTTTTACCTGAAAACGACTCCAAGTGCGGTGGATGGCGTCATCCAGAGTGAAGCGGGCTATTCAGTGGTGCTAAAGTGTCAGCTTATAAACAGCTCCACGGCCGTGCTGAAGTGGACCTTGAATGGGCAGCCCTGCCAGGCCGACGAGCTCCTGATCATCCGGCGACTGGCCCAGGAGCATCTGGGCACCTACGTGTGTGAGGCCAAGAATGGCACGGAGCACTTCATCTCATCACCTCTGACCCTCAAGCTGCTGGGTGAATCTCCTGCCCCATCCCAGACCCCTGCACTCCCAGCTCAGGGACCAACTAGACAGATCCTATTATTTAGGGGCTCCCAGTGGTATTTTGGGGGGCTGAAAACCCATCCCAGTGATGCTCAACCAACCGAGAGAATGGTTCAATGCAAGGACCCCAGGAGACAATGTTTCTCAGGGCCGCACAGTGCTCAGGAGCCTCCAGGGATAGCTCTGGTGAGGCTCAGGGGCCAAGCCCTAGTGGGGGTCAAATTCTAGCCAGGTGCTATTTTTCCTGCCTCTAGCCTGCCTGAACCCCTTGAGTTACCTTCTGTAAACAGCTGCCCATGAGACTCGGTGTGACTCAGATCACCACATCCTCCCACCAGCTCCTTGTGGTGCTTCTTAGCCCATTTTACAGATGAAAGTCCATGGCCCCAAGCCTCAAGCTCAAAAAGTGCTTGGTGGGGCTGGAGCAGTGGCGCAGTGGTAGGGCGTTTGCCTTGCAATTGTCTGACCTATGACGGACTGTGGTTCAACCCCCCTGCGTCCCATATGGTTCCCCAAGCCAGGAGCAATTTCTTAGTGTATGCCAGGAGTAACCCTGGGTGTGGCCCCAAAACCAAAACCAAAACAAAACAAAACAAAAAAAGAAGTACTTGGCCCTAGGGCTGGAGCCCTAGTCCAGCAGAGAGGGCATTTGCTTGTTCGGCATGCAGTTGACCCAGGCTCCATCCCCAGTACACTATATGGTTCCCCCACCCCTATAAAAAAAAAAAGAAAAAGAAAAAAAGAAGAAGGGACTAGAGACTGTTCTGGTCTCAGTTCCTGCCTTGTCCTGGCTGTGTGTAAAAAAAAAAAAAAAAATTGGGTGAGGGCACACTCAGCTGTGCTCAGGGCTCATTTCTGGCTCTGCATTTAGGAATTACACCTGGTGGTTCTCAGGGTCCATCTGGATGCTGGAGATTGAACCAGTTATCAGGGTGTGATCTTGAGAATTGGGACACCCCCTCAGGCCTGCTCGTAGGCAGAAGGAAGCATAGTTGTAGTTGATAATCATTGAACTTAGTGGTTTCAAGAATTGGCTTTGGAACCCAAGTTCTGGCTCCAGTGTTTCATGGCTGTGGGACTTTAGAGCAGTGCTTTCACTTCTCTGTGTCTCCTCATCTGCAAAATATTGTGTATGTGCGTAATAGGGAGCATTCATGGTGTCCAGTAGGGGTCACTTAGAATAGAGATTTGAGCTATTGAGTACCATCCTGGCTCAGTAAGGGAAAGTGGTGGTGCTGCTACCATATGCATGATCAGTGTTATTGTTAATTTTGTGTTGATTACCCTGTGCATTGGCATGTTGGAAGTGTCAAGGTACCACAGAAACAGGGCTGGATAGACCAGATGGAACTAGATGATATATGTATGTCTTACATGCCTAAGACCTGGCTTTGGCCCCCAGCAATGACAAAAGAAAAAGAAAAGGGAGTAGGGAGTCAGTGGAAGGTGAGGTCATTTCCTTTTGCTGTTGTTGTTTTGTTTTGTTGGGACATACCCAGCTGTGCTCAGGGCTGACTCCTGACTCTGTGCTCAAGGATCACTCCTAGAGGTGTTCAGGGGACCATATTGGATGCTGGGGATCAAATCTAACTGCCCACAAGGCGAGTGCCCTCTGGTGTGCCTGAGCTTCATTTAAGACAAGTGAATTTCCTTCTTGAAGCGGGTTTTCTCCTGCGCATAAAGTGGGGTGACCTATATGCTTCTACATATAGGGAAGAGAAGGAATGAATTCAAGGGTGGGGCTAGAGAGTGCTCAATGGGCTGAGTACAGGCTTAGCTTGTTGGACGATCATGTTCAATCCCTGGTACCACAGAGTCCCCAGAACACCTCAGAGCATGGCACCTGAGCAGAGCTGGACACATTTCCTGTGCACTGTCAGATGTCCCCCTAAACAGAACAAATATTATTTTGAGAAATGTTTATTGAGGGCTGGAGCAATAGTACAATGGGGGAGGTGCTTGCCTTCTACATGGTCAATTTGGATTTGACACCCCCCCCCAGCACTCTATATGGTTCCCCAAGCCCCATTAGTAGTATTCCCTGAGCTCGGAGTGAACCCAAAACCCCCCATAAAAAAATAAATGTTTATTGAGCATTAAACTGTGTCTAGTTCATGCTCTGTGATGCTGGGATCCTCTGGTGACTGAGGTGGCCCTAATCACTTTCAAAGAACTCTTTTTTTTTTTGGTTTTTGGGTCATACCCAGCGGTGCTCAGGGGTTACTCCTGGCTGTCTGCTCAGAAATAGCTCCTGGCAGGCACGGGGGACCATATGGGACACCGGGATTCGAACCAACCACCTTTGGTCCTGGATCGGCTACTTGCAAGGCAAACGCCGCTATGCTATCTCTCCGGGCCCTTTCAAAGAACTCTTAATCCATTGGGGGAACAATGGAGCACTGAATTCACGAGGGAAGTCAGTCAGCCAGAGTTTCCTAGAGGAGGGGGCATCTGAGAGAGATTAAAATGCATCAAAATTACCCAGGTCTGGGCTGGAGCGATAGTACAGCAGGTAATGCATTTGCCATGTACACAACAGACCTGGGTTTGATCCTCAGAATTCCATATGGTCCCCCAAGCCTGCCAGGACTGATTTCTGAGCTGAAAGCTAGGAGTAACCTGAGTACCACTAGGTATGGCCTAAAACAAACAAACAAAAATAATCAACTCAAGGGTGAGAGAAAAAAAAAGGCATGTATGTTCTTCTGGAAATAGGAAAGAGACAGAGAAATGAACTTAAAAACTTTAGTAGAGGGGCCGGAGCAATATCACAGTAGGGTGGGTATTTTTCTGGTATGTAGCTGACCCGATTCAATCCCCAACATCCCATGAGCACTGCCAGGAGTAATTTCTGCAAAACCAGGAAAAAACCCTGAGCACCACTTGGTGTGGCCGCCCCCCAAAACAAAAAATCTTAAGTAGAACAGGATAGTGTTTGTGTTACAAAGCAGGGGGACATGGAAGGATATAAAACTGGTCTTTTGAGGGAGGTCAGGGATTTGAAGAAGTTGAGGACCTTCTCTCTGGGTGTCAGAGGGAGGGAGGTACAGAGTCAAGCAAGAAATTTGGCTTCCATGGGGTAGACTGAGTCACGAGAGTCAGTGGGTGAGAAAGAGGCATCCCCCACAGCTGCACCTTTTCTTTGTCTACAGAGGGGGAGCCAGTCAACCCCAGGGACCCCGACCCATTTGAAAACTACTACATGAAGGAAGGAGCAGCTGTTGCCGTGATCGTGGCAGGAGTCCTGGGGTCCCTCGCGATGATTTTGGCTGCTGTGTTCTTTGCCAAGCAGTGGAATAGGTACTTCCTGCCCTGCTCATGACACATCCTTGCCATCTTCTCATGGGTGAACCTAGGATCTTGGGGCTCACTCAGAAAGGATGGGGTAACAGTGGGGAGGATGCTTGTTTTGCATATGGTTGACTTTGGTTTGATCCCAGGCATCCCATTGGGTCCCCCGAGCACTTCAAGGAGTAATGCCTGAATGCAGAGCCAAGAAGAACCCCTGAGCACTACCGGACATGTCCCCAAAACAAAAGAAAAGAGAGAGACAGGGCCCGGAGAGATAGCACAGCGGTGTTTGCCTTGCAAGCAGCAGATCCAGAACCTAAGATGGTTGGCTCGAATCCCGGTGTCCCATATGGTCCCCCGCGCCTGCCAGGAGCTATTTCTGAGCAGACAGCCAGGAGTAACCCCTGAGCATCGCCGGGTGTGGCCCAAAAAACCAAAAAAAAAAAAAAAAAAAAAGAAAAGAAAAGAGAGAGACAGAGACAGAAAAAAAAATAATGGTGACTTCAGAGGGTCAGAGCAAAGAGGAACTGAGGTGCAAGGGAAGGTTCCGTCTCCTCTCAGGTCTCAGTGCGTCTATCAGTAAAATGGGGACAACACCTTCCCAGAGCCCCATCTCCAGGCCTATGGAGAGTTTTCCCTTTTTCCTTCATGGTTCAGAACTAAATCCAGTGAACATGCTCCAGGCTCGAGCCTAGCCTTCTGTGCCTGAAGCCTGGTCCTTTAGCTCTTCCAGGAGTGAATTTTTCAAAAGCTTCTAGAGCTGGTGCAGAAACCACAGAAATCTCTGGGGGCAGCCCAAAGAGGGTTCATCAGTCCTGTTCTCATTGACACCTTTTACCTGTGACAGATGATGAACCTGATAGAGCCCTAGAGATGGTGCAGTAGGCAGGGTACTGGCATTGCACATGACAGGCACTGTTCCATTCCTCACCAGCACCCCATAGGGGCCCCGAGTCGCAGGAGTGATCCCTGAGCGCAAATCCAGGAATAAGCCCTGAGCACCACTGAATACCCCCCAGATCCCAAAATTTCAGTGAATTTAAAATAGGCCTGGTAGGGACCAGAATGATAGCACAGTAGGGAGGACATTTGCCTTGCATGTGACTTATCCAGTTTTATTTCCAGTATCCCATAGGGTCTCTTAAGCGTACCAGAAGTGATTCCTGAGCACAAAGCCTAGAATAACTCCCAGCATTTCTTCAAAACAAAAAACCAAAAACAAAAACCAGGCCTGGTGGCTTCAATAAGCTGGGCAGGGCCTTCCCGTGGAGGGGAACATGCCTGGCATCTGTGAAGCTGGAAACGGCTCCTGATGTTGGGTCAGAAGCCCAGGAGACCCTGACACAAGCCATAGAAATTTTTTTTTTTTTTTTTAATTCTTGGCTGTTTGTTTTGGGGCCAAACTCAGCGATGCTCAGGGATTACTCCTGGCTCTGCACTCAGGAATCATGCCTGGCAGGATTTGAGGGACCAGATGAGATCTAAGTAGATGAGTCATTTGCAAGGATATGCCCTCACCTGCTGTACTAAGTCACTCTGGCCCCAGCAGGGATGATCCTGATTTTTTCTCTCTCACCCAATTCACAGAAGGAGAAATAGAATATAAATCAGTGCTCTGGAAATGGAAGCCCTTGTCTGCCAGCCCAAGATGTCAGCGTGAAAGGAGAGCCCCAGACTGAGACAAGATCCAGTTCCCAGAAAGCTTGACTGGACACCCTTCCCTCCTGATTTTCTGATTTCCATCTCTTTGGGGGCTGTTGGACTCTCTCTTATCAGCTACCAACACCCCTTCTCTGCTTCTCTCTATTCTCAAAACTCTTGGGTTCCAAGCTAGGGAAGATCGCTGATGGATTCAATCGTAGGGTCTAGAATGTTCTCCAAGAAAATAAAAGAACCATTTTTTTCATAATAAGCTCTTGCTGTGTCATGAATAACCAAACTTTATCTCTTAAAACATCAACCATAGGGACTGAAGTAATAGCACAGTTGTAGAGAGTTTGCCTTGCATGCGCTAACCCAGGATCGACCTGGGTTTGATCCCCGGCATTACATATGGTTCCCCCATGCCAGGAGCAATTTCTCAGCACAGAGCCAGGAGTAACCGCTGAGCATCACCAGGTGTGTCCCCAAAACAAACAAACAAACAAACAAACAAAAAATCAACCATAGCAAGTAGGGTGCTTGCTTTGCAAAAATCTACCCAGGGTTTGATCCCTGGCCCCCTATGTTGGAACCCCGAACACCACCAGAAGTGATCCCTGAGTGCAGAGCCAAAAGTAAGCCCTGAGCACCGCCAGGGGTGGTTCCCCAAACAAGCAAAAATCAAACATCAGATCCTGATTTTGCTCACTTTTCAACCTACTGATCAGGACTGGGTCTAGTGGGGAATGTCTCTCAGCCCTGTACTCCTAAGCCACTGTGGTTAGTTCTCAACTTGCTGAGGGGCTGTGTGGGCTGTGGGCCATCCCTCCTCATCACTCTAGCTGCTGGGTTCTCATGGCAGACATGAGATTCCTGGTGCTGCCAGGCCCTTTTGAACTCAAGTGAAGAATGATTGATAGAGCATTTCTCCTGCCTCCTGCTGTGGGAAATGTCGCTGCATCACTTTCATCACATCCCATTAGTCAAGAATTGGTGGTGGGAATACTGTACAGGTAAAAGGGGGTGTTCTTTTTATGACTGAAACCCTACTACAATCATGTTTGTAATCATGGTGCTTAAATAAAGATATTATTTTGCAAAAAAAAAAAAGATTTGGCACATCATTTCTTCTGCACATTCTATTGGCCACTGTATGGATACATGTAGACAAATGCGGTGAGGATAGGGAATCCCAGGAAATCCCATTCGCTTCTCTTTCTCTAACCTGCAAATGGACACTCGAAGCTTCTCTGTCCACCTGGTAAATAAAGATTCTGTCCTACAGCTTCCAAGTCCTCGATTACACCACTCAAGGAAACAGGCAGGATGGCCAGAATCTGTTTTCTCAATACCTGGGCAACTCTAACACCCAACCTAAGTAACTGTTGCAGGGATAGGAGAGAGCGGTGACAGGGGTTAAAGTCTCTCTGTGGCTGAATTCATGTAATCCTCTATATTAAATATGGTCTCCCAGCATTGCCAAGAGTGACCCCTGATTACCACAGGTGTAGCCCAAATTCCTCCCTGCCCCTTAAAATGAAAATATCTTTCTGCCCCCCACCCAAAAAAACCCCAACTATTCAGGCCTTGTAATGTAACTCAGCAGCAAAGAACTTGCCTTACATATTGAGGCTAGACTAGAACCCTGGTTATCAAACACATTCGAAATATTTTGTAGGGTCTAGAGAGAGTACAGCAGGTTAAGCACTTGGCTCTGCACATGGCTGACTAGAATTCAATTCCCCAGAACCCCATATGTTTCCCCTGCCTGCAAGGAGTAAGCCCTGAGCACAGAGTCAGGAGTAAGTCCTGAGCACCACTGGGTATGACCCCCAAACAAAATAAAAAATTTTTTTTTGGTTTTTGGGTCACACCCATTCGATGCTCAGGGGTTACTCCTGGCTATGCGCTCAGAAATTGCTCCTGGCTTGGGGGGACCATATGGGACACTGGGGGATTGAACCGCAGTTTGTCCTATGCTAGCGCTTGCAAGGCAGACACCTTACCTCTAGCGCCATCTTTCCGACCCCCAAAATAAAATATTTCAAGTTGGATTGTATAGGAGTAAAGCATTTGCTTTGCATTGCCGGAGACTCCAGTTTGATCCGCCTGTACTTTATAGCCACCCCCACCCCCAGCATCGTCAGGGTGTAGGAACACAAAGACAGGAGTAACCCTTGAGCAATATAAGGTGTAAACCAACTCTGTGCCACAAAATATCTTTCAGGGTCATGGAAATAGGTCAAAGGGTTGCATGCTGGAAGCCTGGGCCTAATCCTGGCACCACAAGGTCCCCTGAGCACTGCCAGGAGTAGCCCCTGAGTCCTGGGCAAAGCCTCAACTATTAAGGCTCCAGTGATCAACCAAAATCCCCCTGGAGTAGTGCCTCACCTTCTTCTTACTCACCTCCGTCAAAAGGGAAGTTAAGTCATTTCTTGCCTTGGAGAAGCCCATGGCCAAATCCTGTCTGGATCTCAGCAGCTGCTGCATCACCTGCCAAAACAGACAAACGCTCACACAAAAGCATATATTTTGAACAATGATCTATTAAACACATATTGCATTTTGCCATTTTGAGTGAGGGTCAAAATCCTGCAGTGATGGTGAGGGTGTGCTGCGTCCTCCACACTAAGAACTAACGGCAAGATGGGACCCAGGGCCCGGAGAGATAGCAGCCGATCCAGGACCAAAGGTGGTTGGTTCGAATCCCGGCGTCCCATATGGACCCCCGTGCCTGCCAGGAGCTATTTCTGAGCAGACAGCCAGGAGTAACCCCTGAGCACCGCCGGGTGTGACCCAAAAACAAACAAACAAAAAAAGATGGGACCCAACAGGTGACACACGGGTCCCCCGCTCGCTGGCCCGTGCAGTTGTTTCGGAGGGATGGGAGACGGGATTCCGCGCAGGAGATCTCTCCTCAGAGGTCCCTCCTCAGAAGCAGCATAACAAAATCCAAACTTGGCAATGAGCCACAGTATTCAAAATAATGATAAGAGGCAAAGAGCCGCATTCATTTTGCTGGGAGCCGCATGAGGCTCGAGAGCCTCGTGTTCACCACCCTTGCTCTGAGCACTGCTCTGCTCTCCTGCCCTAGAGCTCATTGTCTCTTCTGCCTGGGCCTCAGAACATGGAAGCGAGAATGTACATCTCAGACCGTGTGTAAATGTTGATGGGTTCAGGGAAGGAGGAAAGGATGGATGGATAGATGGATGAGATGGAGGGATGGAGAGATAAAGAGATAGAGTGAGGGCCCGGAGAGATAGCACAGCGGCCTTTGCCTTGCAAACAGCCAATCCAGGACCAAAGGTGGTTGGTTCGAATCCCTGTGTCCCATATGGTCCCCCGTGCCTGCCAGGAGCTATTTCTGAGCAGACAGCCAGGAGTAACCCCTGAGCACCGCCGAGTGTGGCCCCCCCCCAAAAAAAAACACCAAAAAAAAAAAAGAGAGAGATAGAGTGAGAGATGGAACGATGGAAGAAGGGATAAAGAGAAGAAGAGATAGAAGGATGGAAGGAGGGAGGAATGGAGAAATGGAGAGAGGGATGGAGAGATGAAAGAGTGGATGGAAGGAAGGAAGGAGGAATAGAGGGATGGATTAATGCTAAATGGAGGATCCAAAGTCTCAGAAATTGGGGCTGGAGAGATAGCACAGTAGTAGGGCATTTGTCTTGCACGCAGCCAACTCAGGAAGGAAAGTGGTTCGAATCCCAGCATCCCATATGGTCCTCCTTGCCTGCCAGGAGTGTTTTCTGATGGCAGAGCTGGGAGGAAGTGTGACCCCCCACCAAAAAAAAGTCTCAGAAATTGACATAGGAACTAAGGAGAAAATTCAAAGGACTGGAGCACATGTCTGCAGTTCACGGTTCCAAGTTCAATCCCTGACATGGTTCCAAGTACTAACCACATGACTCGAGTGACACCCTAGTTTGGCAAAGCCTTATCAGCAGATAGTTTCGTGTTACCAGGAGTGGCCTAGGAGACTTTCAACTTAGCCTAGGAGATCAAAGGAAACCATAGGATGACAAGGCTGGCAACCCTTTTTTCCAAGCTGGGGTTTTTCAAGAAAGAAAATGTGAAACCAAATTCCTTTCCTTTCTCTGGCAGTAAAAATAGAAGAATCCTATTATCTCAGCAGTAGGCACACAAAGAATAAGAGGAAAAGAAAAAGAAAAGATCTCGGGGGCCGGGGAAGGTGGTGCTAGAGGTAAGGTGTCTGCCTTGCAAGTGCTAGCATAGGACGGACAGTGGTTTGATCCCCTGGCGTCCCATATGGTCCCCCAAGCCAGGGGCGATTTCTGAGCACATGGCCAGGAGTAAGCCCTGGGCGTCAAACGGGTGTGGCCCAAAAACCAAAAAAAAAAAAAAAAAAAAAAAAGATCCCATCAGTGAGATGTGAGAGTTTTATGAATGATTTACAGCACAGGTCTCTGGCATGTGTGTGTGGGCAGGAAAGGAATGTGGTGGCTGGATCCCAACAGCTATTTTGGATCACACTGAGCAGAGCAGAATGATGAGTCAGAAGTAAACTAGTGAATCAGTGCCAGTTCAGATAGTGTAACATAAGACACCTCTATTTAGGGGAGCCAGGCCCACCAGATGTATCTATTGATTTTCCTGGAGCAGTGAGCTGATAAATTCCCAAGAAATATTTTAGCCAGCAGGTTCATTAGTGGGCTTTAATTATACCCCCTACATGGATTTCTGGCAATATTTCGGAAATTCATGACAGGATACTGACATCACAATTTCTTATTATTTGGCACATTCTCTCCCTTGTAAAAATGACAGGCCAAAATACGGCCTTAGTCAATGACTCAGCTCAGGGAAATTTCAGCACCAAAAGTCTACAAAGAGTTTCCCCTCTGGCCAAATAAATCTGCATTTCTAAAGCAAAAGGGCCAGCTCAGATGCAAACCCCCTTTTCTGATCTCAGCTTCTAAGTAGTAAACAAATAGTTTCTACCTTCCTTGCTAGTTGTTTTCTGGGTCAGCCCCCAAATTGTAGCAAAACAAGTTTTTCATCTTTTGTCATAAGATCTTCCTTTCTAAACTAGCTACACCCCTTCTCCTTATACTACTTCCTCCTTCCAAGTGTGGGATTCTATCTACCTGTATTGATTAGTTTTGATATGTATTTTTAGGGCCTACTGTCATTGTGTCCTTTCTTCTATGACTCCTGCCTTTGGTCAATGCTGAAATTCCTTTCATAACAGAGACTGGTTGATTTTATATATATATTACCAACATGGAAGAGTAAAAACTGTCTCACGTCAATTGAAGATGTGAGTCCCCATACAATTTATTTTGTGTTGGTTTCATTATTTCATATTTTGCCACCCATGCAACCCACTCTCCCTGAAGCGGATTCATCAAAATCCCAGTGGCGCTGTAGGACAGAAGCCACCTTCAGCACACCCCCCTTTTAAAATTTTTTTATTGAGACCATTGTGAATTACAAGTCTTTGACAGCTATATTTCCGGCATATAGTGACAGTGAATTAGGGCATTACCACCACCAGTGTTGACCTCCCTTCACCAGTGTTCCCAGCATTCATCCATGCCTCTGCCCTTAGCCCAATGGACTGCTAGTGTAACAGGTACATTTTGTGATTAGCTTGTTATAATTTGGGTCTCTTGATTCTATCTGGTATTTAGTTCTGACCTTTATTTCCCCACTCAATACACCTGAGACCCTTAGATAGCCCATTTTTAACACACTCCCTGAAAAATGGACATACAAAGATTTCAGAAAGTCCCCAAACTATCCTGCCTTTCACTTAATTTTCATAGTTTCAGGAATCAAACCTAGCATGCAGATCTCCAAGACTACCAGGGCCCAGTGCTGCAAAGCTCACAGGGGTCCTTGGACCCTGCTGGCTGCTGGGTGGGGCTTCATGTCTACCCAAGAACACCAACTTGTAGCCACTACCGGTCCGGGACTGAGAGGACAGAGAAGAACTGAGTATATAATTTTTATTCCTCTTGGTGTCTGAGGCATGCTGTTACACCTGGGACTTTCAGAGAAAGGAAAAGAGATAGATGAAAATTCACCATACAGAGGTGACTGGGGGAGGCCTGAGTTTAAAGAAAAAAAAAAGAGAAAAAGAAGTAGATACAAAGCAGATAGCATCTCTCTGATGCTTTATCTCTGGTCCCCCACAGACCAGCAGGCCTGCTCTGGTCACTATTCTGAGCACGCCTGCAAGAGTCCAAGTTATTTCTTTTATACCCCGCATGACAAGGAGTATAAAAGGAAGGGATGGAAACATGAAAGGGTGGATGGGAGGAAGAAGCATGTCCAGGGAGCGTGTTCAAATCCAATTGCCAAGTGATGATATCCAAGGGGTATATCCAAGTCCATCTGCCATACATTTCCATCTTTTATGTTTTTTTGTTTGTTTGTGGGCCACACCCGGTGATGTTCAGGGGCTACTCCTGGCTATGCTCTCAGAAACCACTCCTGCCTTGGGAGACCATATGGGACTTTGAGTATCGAACCCAGCTCTGTCCTGGGTCAGCCGTGTGCAAGGCAAATGTCCTACCGTTATGCTATCTCTCCAGCCCCCATCTTTTATATTTAGATTTTTTTGGTTTTTGGGTCACACCCAGTGGCACCCAGGGGTTACTTCTGGCTCTGTGCTCAAAATCATGGGAGCCAATATGGGATGCCAGGATTCGAACCACAGTTCATCCTGGATCAGCTGTGTGCAAGCCAAATGCTCTACTGCTGTGCTATCTCTCTGGCCCCTAATACTCTCACACACACACACACACACACACACACACACACACACACACACACACACACACACACACAATTATCCTCAGTGGCCAGTGGAATTCATTCAGGTGATAGTCTGCAAAAGCCATGCTGGTTGTCTGCTGCATTTCCCTTCTTGACAATTCGTTTAGAAGCTCCAAAGCCAAGATACAGGTATAGGGAAGAAATGAAACAGTCTTTAAGAAACAAAACTTCAACTTTATAGCTTTTTATCCAATCTATGCCTAGCCTAAGAAAGTGAAAAACTCCAATTCTTTAGGGTAAAGGGCAACAAAATTCTTTTTTTTTTTTTTTTTGGGCCACACCCGGTAACGCTCAGGGGTTACTCCTGGCTATGTGCTCAGAAGTTGCTCCTGGCTTGGGGGACCATATGGGACACCGGGGGATTGAACCGCGGTCCGTCCAAGGCTAGCACAGGCAAGGCAGGCACCTTACCTTTAGCGCCACCGCCCGGCCCCAACAAAAATCTTAATGCTGCTTCCTGCTGATAAGGGACAGTTGTGGGTTATCAGTTTTTCACTTTCTTTTCTAGTAAACTTCTAAGAGGTCAATATCCTCTATTTACAATTGTTCTTTGTCTGTTTCTGTATCTAAGTCTCTCTCTAAAAAAAAAAAACAACAAATTCCTTTACTCACTTTCTTTTGTCTGTCTTTTTTCTCTTTGTCTAACTCTTTTTATTCTCTATGTAATAAACCTTTTAAACTTTTTTTTGTTTGGTTTTTGTTTTTGGACCACACCCGGCGGTGCTCAGGGGTTACTCCTGGTTATCTGCTCAGAAATAGCTCTTGGCAGGCACGGGGGACCATATGGGACATCGGGATTCGAACCAACCACCTTAGGTCCTGGATCGGCTGCTTACAAGTCAAACGCTGTTGTGCTATCTCTCCGGGTCAAGGATCTTTTAACATCACATACTGCCCCTGCTCTGCCTCCAATACTACTGGGTATAGCCCTGGTACAGAACAGCAACAACAGTCCAGGCAGATTGGGTATCCCCAGACTCCTGAAACACTGCTCAGGAGTAACACAGACACACACGAAGAGGGGAAAATAAAGGTTTGGTCGGAGAACCTCCCCATTGGCTTATTTTGGGGACAATATCTAGCAGTGCTCATAGCTCACTCCTGACTCAGGGGTCACTCCTGGTGGGTTCTAGGGACCATAGGGGGCCAGTCGACAGTGCACAAGGCAAGTGTACTTTTTATTTTGGGGGGGGGCCACACCCGGCAGCACTCAGGGGTTACTCCTGGCTATCTCCTCAGAAATAGCTCCTGGCAGGCACGGGGGACCATATGGGACGCTGGGATTCGAACCTAACCACCTTAGGTCCTGGATCGGCTGCTCGCAAGGCAAACACCACTGTGCTATCTCTCCGGCCCTGTCATAAACTTTTTTGCTCATTTTCTCTGTTTCTCTGTCTGAATAGTTTTATCTATATAATAAATATATTTTTCTATTTTTCTCAAATTCTCTCTCTCTCTCTTTTTTTTTTTTTGTTTTTTTGTTTTTTTTTTTTGTTTTTTTGTTTTTGGGCCACACCTGGCGGTGCTCAGGGGTTACTCCTGGCTGTCTGCTCAGAAATAGCTCCTGGAGGCACGGGGGACCATATGGGACACCGGGATTTGAACCAACCACCTTTGGTCCTGGATCGGCTGTTTGCAAGGCAAATGCCGCTGTGCTATTTCTCCGGGCCCTAAAAGAGTTTTTTTTTTTTCTTGGGGTCAAATTCTCTTTTTTAATCATTTCCCCCCTCTTAGTTCATTTCTCTCTTTTTCATTCAATTTCTCTCTTCAACATTGCAGTTTTTTTTACTTTCTTTTTTTTTTCTTTTTTCTTTTTCCTGAAATCCTTGTAGAAGCCAGGGTTCACTTGTTCTGTTAAGGGTGTTATTTATTAAATGCAAGGGCCCAACTATCCTCCTTCTCCTCTCTTGCTCCCCCCAACAGCCCAAGTTTTTCCTTTTATACTCGGCAAGATGGGTGTGTGTGTGTGTGTGTGTGTGTGTGTGTGTGTGTGTGTGTGTGTGTGTGTGAGAGAGAGAGAGAGAGAGAGAGAGAGAGAGAGAGAGAGAGAGAGAGAGAGAGAGAGAGAGAGAGAGACCAGGTTCAAAGGTCATCATTGTAAGAATATCCAAGTGGTGTGTCCAAGTCCTGAATTAGGGCCTCACCCAAGCAAAGCAAGTGCTCTGCCTCTGAAGTCCCTCTCCAGAGCCTCATCTTGTCTTGTAGTTCTTGTCTGTCAGTAATCCTCAGGATTATTGGTATGAGAAAGTAGAAAAAACTTTCATTTAGGGAGATGGTACAAAGGGCTGGGATTTAGCAGGCAAGAATTCCGAGTTTGGTTCTTGGCACTGGGAGAGTCAGCACTGATGGGAATGACTCCACAGAAGATAATAAAGACGGGGAGCTAATGGGGTGAGAAAAGGTGAGTTAGGCATGCCAGGTTGATGGGACAGAGTGTGCAAAGAAGACAGTGGCAGAAGAAGACTTGATACATTCAAGCTCAAGAGTAAGGGAAGTGGTCATGGAGAGACAACACAGGGGTTAAAGCAATACAGGGGTTGCATGTGTCCAACCCGGGTTTGATCCTGACACTGTATGTGGTCTCCTCTCTAAGCACCACCAGGAGTGCTCTCTAACCACAGAGCCAGACATAAGCTCTGTGCATCACTGGGTGTGGCCCCAAAACAACAAACTAAATATATATATATATGTATTATATAATTTTAGGAGCAAGAGAGATAGTAGAGTGGGGAAGGTGTTGCCTTGCATGAGGACAACCCAAGTTTGATTTCCAGCATCCCATATGATCCCCCAAAGAACCAGGCTTGTTTCTTGCTCCCAAGTCATTCCTGAGCACAGAACTAAGAATAATCCCTGAGCACTGCTGAGAAAGTCAAAAAGAGAATTAGGGGATAGGGAGCTTGCCTTACAGGCTCACCATAATAATTTGATTTCTGGCACTGCATAGGGTCCCCCAAACATTGGTAGGGGTCATGCCTGAGCCCCCTGAGCACCACAGGATGTGGTCCAAGCTGCTACCTCAGAAAATAAAAAAAAAAAAAAAACAGTCAGGGAGTCTGATTTTGCAGTTCCTAAAATTCATTTCCTCTCCCAACAGTGAGGCAGGATGGAGTTTGTCAAAACCGTCCTGCAAAGTGAGTCATATGACTCAGAGGGATTAAGACAGGGCTCTGAAATCACTCTGAGGGTGATTTTTGCCCCAGATCTCAGAAGCCATGGAGGCAGAGTGATAGCACAGTGGAGAGGGCATTTGCCTTGCATGTGCCCGCCCAGCACTCTATATGGTCTCTGGAGCCCTCCAGGAGTAATTCCTGAATGCAGAGCCAGGAGTAACCAGCTGCCAAGTGTGGCCCGACAAAACAAATACAAAAAAAATCTCAGGAGTTGCATAGTGAGATTGTGTGAAGATTGGTAAGATTGGATGAAGTAAGTCTCACTTCCTCCCCTGGGCCTTGGGGTTTGTAAAGAAAGCAGGAGGGGAAGAACTCCTGACAGGCATCCCAAAAGACCAGACAGGAGTGAAAGAAAGTGTAAACTAGGCCAGTAGTGAGTGACAAAAAGGTGGGGTGACCATCTTTTCCTAGGGGTATTAGGGGATTTTACCAACCCCAAGTGCCATTCATGATTGCTGCCACATATTCAGCGGGTCAATAAACAATTTTTTGGAGCTCGAGAGATAGCACAGCAGTAGGATAGGGTGTTTGCTTTACATCCGGCCAACACAAGGCAGACCCCAGTTTGATTCCTGGCATCCCATATGGTCCTCCAAGCCTGCCATGAATGAATTCTGAACACAGAGCCAGGAGTAATCCCTGAGAGCAGCCAGGTGTGACCCAAAAACCAAAACAACTTCACAACTAAATAGCATCTTAGGGGCTGGAGCAACAGTATAGAGGGCTACATAGTACAGTGCTTGTCTTGTATGTGGCCGACCTAGGTTTGATCTTAGCATCCCATATGGTCCCCTCAAGCTCTGACAGAATAATTCCTGCATGCAGAGCCAGGAATAATAAGCCCTGAGCACTGTGGGGTGTAGCCCCAAATCCACAAGGCTCAGGGGGACCATATGGGATTTAGGATGGAACCTGGGTTGACTGCGTGCAAGACAAGCACCCACCCTGTTGTTCTTTCTCCAGCCTTGTATAAGTATCCTATAGTATCCTTAGGATACTTTTAGGATCCCCATTTTTTAGTTCAGAAGAAAGAAGGCAGGACAATTGATCACTGGTGCTGGGGATCATCAGTTATTGATGGGCGAAAAGAAGATTTGAACCAAGGGGTCGCAGGCTGGACCCCTTCCCTAACCTCAATCCCTATGTCCTGGTCTTCATCTTGTTCCTCTCTACCCTCTCCTTCTCTTCCCCCATTTTTTTTTTTCTGTGGCTTTTGGGTCACAGCCCGCAGTGCTCAGGGGTTACTCCTGGCTCCACGCTCAGAAATTGCTCCTGGCAGGCACAGGGGACCATATGGAACGCCGGGATTCGAACCGATGACCTTCTGCATGAAAGGCAAACGCCTTACCTCCATGCTATCTCTCCGGCCCCTCTTCCCCCATTTCTTTCCTCCAACACTCTCCCCACCTTCCTTCATTCCCCTTCCTCTTTGCCACTTCCCTTCCTCTAGAACTTTTTTTCTCTCCCCACTCCAGATCTCCCCTTACCCAAGCCCCTTGGGGGGTGCAAAGTATCAAAAAACTTTGGTTCTTGTGTCTGGTTTCCCCATAGGAAAACACCCACAAGGTCCCATTTTGCGGTCAACAGCTTCCCAAATCTTTGGTATCTGTTACGTGTATGGGGTCCCCTCCACCAGTTTTTAGCAGCTTCACAAGGCAACAGGACCCATCATGGGAGGGTGTGGATCAGAACCACAAACTGCCAGTGTCCAAAGGGCTGGAAACTCCCCAAGGTTCCCCCAACTGCTGAGTATTCCTGGCACAATGAAGAACAAACACATGAGCAATGAATAAACGAAGGAATGAATGAGGCTGTTGGCTTGCAGCAGAGAGGTAGGTTAGGAATTCTTGAGATGTACTAAAATCGAGAGACAGACTTTGGGGGAGTCACTTGGCCACTGCAGACCCAGAGAAGACTGGACCCCCATCTCTGAAGAAGCTCCAACAGGCCTGGAAGGGAAGAGCCAAGACTAACACTTATGCCCCCTACCCCCTGGCAACCACCCTAGCAATAGAACTCTTACCTGGGTGGGAAGCCCAACTCGGGACAATTGGGGAAACCCTATAAAGATAGAATTAGAACAAAAGGAGGGGGACACACATATGCTGCTGAGTACATGGTGCTTGAACACATGTTGTCCACACCTCTCCTCCTGAGATGTGAGATGTGGACTTTACGACTTTCATGCTGGGATGTGTACCTGGGTGTTCTCTCTCTCTCTCTCTCTCTCTCTCTCTCTCTCTCTCTCTCTCTCTCTCCCCTCTTCCCCCCCTCTCCCTCTCTCTCTCCCTCTCTCTCTCCCTCTCTTTCTCTCTCCCTCCGTCTCTCTGTTTATTTTATTTTTGGGCCACATTGACGGTGCTCAGGAGTTACTCCTGTCTCTGTGCTCAGGATTCTCTCCTGGCAGGTTTAGGGGGGACCCTATGGAATGCTGAGCATCTACCCAGGTTGGCCCTGTGGAAAACAAACGCCTACCTGCTGCACTATCGCTCTGGCTCCTATTCTTCTTCCTTCCTTCCTTCCTTCCTTCCTTCCTTCCTTCCTTCCTTCCTTCCTTCCTTCCTTCCTTCCTTCCTTCCTTCCTTCCTTCCTTCCTTCCTTCCTTCCTTCCTTCCTTCCTTTCTTTCTTTCTTTCTCTTTTCTTTTCTTTCTCTTTTTTTGAAGGGGCACACTTGGTGGCACTCAGGGGTTACTCCTGGCTCTGTGCTCAGAAATCACTCCTGGCAGGCTCAGGCCCCACAAGATGTCAGGAATCGAATTCAGATCAGTCCTGGGTCGGCTGAGTCTAAGGCAAATGCCCTACTGCTGTGCTATCTCTCGAGTCCCATCTCTCTTATCTTCTCCCTCAACTTCTTCAGTTAAATCACCTCCAAATTAAATCTATTTTGACTTCCCTGCTTGTCTCCCTGAAATTCTTTTCTGTGAGGGTTGGTTCCTCAGGTCACGGTGGAAAGCTGCAGCTGGTGGGATGAATTCCAGGAACAGAGCAGTGCACCCTGGCACCCACCCACCCACCCTTCCATACCTGGCTTGAGAGGGAGACAGGGATGCAAGGGGGAAGCCCCAAACCAGACTGGACTTTCCTTCCTGACCTGTGGTTCCTGGCACTCTCCCACACCTCCTTCTCTCTCACACCAGGACCTGAGCTTTGTTGCAGAAAAGGAGAAGCTTCTCACTGCCTACACCCTATCTGGTACAAACGCCAAGGGGTTCTGCCTCCCAGAACCCCTCACTTCCTCCCCTCTTTCCTGAACTGAGCTCCCTCCCTCCCTCAAAGCCCCCACTACCTGAATCTAATTAAAATGAAACTGCATAGACGGGAGAGATTGCATGGAGGTAGGGAGTTTGCCTTGCATACAGAAAGACGGTGGTTCGAACCCCGGCATCCCATAAGGTCCCCTGAGCCTGCCAGGAGCGATTTCTGAGCGTAGAGCCAGGAGTAACCCTGAGCACTGCCGGATGTGACCCCCCCCCAAAACCAAACAAATAAAAAAACAAAACAAAACAAAAAGGAACTGCATTCCAGTTCCATGGCATCAATTCTTGTCTGTATTTTTGTTTGCTTGTTTTGTGTTTGTATTTGGGCCACACCCAGCAGTGCTCAGTGGTCATTCCTGTCTCTGTACTCAGAAATCACTCATAGCAGGTTCAGGGGACCATATGAGACTCTGAGGATTCGACCCAGGTTTGCTGCAAGCAAGGTAAATGCCCTACCTACTGTGATATTGCTCTGGCTCCATTTTCTGTATTTTTTTGTTTCCTTGTTTGCTTGGGGCATGTTTATTTTGGTTTCTAGGCCACACCAGTCAGTGTTTAGGGGCAACTGTGGGCTCAGTGTTTGGGGGTCACTCCTGTGATTGCTCAGGGAACCACACTGTTGGGGATCAAACTCAGGCCTTTGGGGGCCAGAGTGATAGAGGGAAGGGTGCTTCATTTCACACACAGCCAACCTGGGTTCTCTCCCTGGCATCTCATAGATCCCCAAGCTGGTCAGGAATGATTGCTGACCACAGAGTCAGGAGTAAACCTTGAGAATCACTAGATGTGGCCCCCAAACAAAACAAAACAAGACAAAATAATAAATAGGGCCTCTTTTATGCAAAGCTGTGTACAGCCCACTGAACTCTCCCTCCAGCCTGCTGACCTCTGACCTCTGATCCTCTGCTCTTTAATTTATGGATCTCTTTCTCTCTCTCTCTCTCTCTCTCTCTCTCTCTCTCTCTCTCTCTCTCTCTCTCTCTCTCTCTCTCTCTCTCTCTCTCTCTCTCATCTCCTATTTGATCACCCTGATCTGACCAAAAGTGATCCCTGAGCTCAGAGCCAGGAGCGAATCCTGAGCACCACTGAGTGTGGTCCCAAAGCCAAACCAGCCAACCAACCAATAAATCAAAATGTAGAACATGAGGGGCTGGAGTCCATTGCACAGTACCTTGTGTGTTTCCTTTGTATATGGCTGACACAGGTTCAATTCCCAGCACCTCATATGTCCCCTGAATCTTTCAGGAGTGATCCTTAAGCACAAAGCCAGGAGGAGGCCCTGAGCACCACCAAGTGTGGCCCCAAAGCAAAATAAATAAATAAATAAAATAAAAAAATAAGAAAAGTAGAACATAAATCTAGGGTGCACCCTTAGCTCAAAATCTTCGAAATCTCCTATCCCCCGAAAAATATTAACTGCATTGCATCCCACCAGCAAAGAAACAAGCAAATAATTTGCCAATTTTACAGAGATGTGGGAAACATAACTTTGATGCCCCCATGTTCTCTGACTGGGTCCCCAACTCTGCATATTAAGCTGGTCTCTGCCTCAGGCCTTTTGCTCATGCTCCTGAAAATGGAAATCTTCTTTTCCTCAGTCACTTGCCCTTAGGTCTTGATTGATGATATCTTTTTTTGTTTGTTTGTTTGTTTTTGTGCCACACCCGGTGACACTCAGGGGTTCCTCCTGGCTATACACTCAGAAATCGCTCCTGGCTTGGAGGACCATATGGGATGAATTGTGGTTCAGCCTAGGCTAGCACTGGCAAGGCAGATGCCTTACCGCTTGTGCCACTGCTCAGCCCCTTCATTGATGATTTCTTTGTCCATCAGTCCCACCAACTTTTGCAGCCCATAGAAACACCGAAGTCTTCCATCCCCCAGAGCCTGGGGTGCAAGAGGTAGAGAATGGAGAGAGGTGGGCCTCAAATCTAAAATGTAAATCTCACTTAAGGAGAGTCATCCACTGCACAGAGAGAAGGCTCCTGGGGGCATTTTAGGAGGGAGGAAGGGGAACCCCAAAGAAGAAAGCCTGAGCTAGGAGGAACAGAACAGCCAGACAACTCAGCAGCCAGGGCCCAGAAAATCCAGTTTTCCCAAAACCAACTACATTTTTTCATTGGGAAATTCATTCCTGTACTGGTGTGTGTGTGTGTGTGTGTGTGTGTGTGTGTGTGTGTCCGTCCACCCCAGCCCTTGTATCACAGGGGACCACAGGATCCAAATGAGAAAGGGCAGGGCAAAGCAGAACCTTCCCCAAGAGTCCAGAATTCACACCGGGGAACTTTCCAGAAAAATCCAGGGGTGTTCCAGAGTAAGGGGCAGAGTTGCTAAGGCACCAGGGGGAAGATGACCACTGCAGAGAACCGAGAAGTCAATAAGGGGTACCTGGAAGTCTCCCCAGTTCTGTCACTGAGTGTAAGATTATCTGTCCCTAGGGCCAGAGTGATAGCACAGCGGTAAGGCATTTATTTGCCTTGCATGGAGTCAACACAGAGACGGCCCTGGTTCGAATCCCAGCATCCCATATGATCCCCTGAGCCCGCCAGGAGCGACTTCTGATCGCAGAGCCAGGAGTAACCCCTGAATGCCACCAAAAACCACCCCCCCCCCAAAAAAAAGAAAGAAAAATATTATCTGTCCCTAGTACAGCAGGGGAGAGTGCATGCCTTATATAAGGCAGACCCGGGTTCGAATACCGGTATACCATAGGGTCCCCCTGAACATACCAGGAGTGATTTCTGAGTGCAGGGCCAGGAATAACTCCCCCTCTCCCAGAGCTTCACCAGGTATGGCCCCAAAACAAACAAACCAAAGAAAAAAAAGTCCCCACCCTGTTCCTCTTAGCCCTCAGTCGGGCTCTTTGATGTCCTTTTCCCCAGAGCTTGGGAAAGTAATGTATGATCTGTGAGTTCCCACAGGGAATGGTCTGAGTAAAGGGTAGTTTCTGCTGCAGCCCCTGCCTGTCCTCCCAATACGCCTGGGATGAATGACTCATTAGCGTGCCGATAGCCTCAATACCCTGATTGAATTTGGGGTGGGGGTGTTTCCTGACCGAACCCTGAGTGCAGAGCCAGGAGCAACCCCTGAGCACCGCTGCTGCCCAGGTGTGACTGAAAAACAAACAGAAAAACAAAACAAAGAACAATCAATCAATAAAATAAAGTTTAAAAAAAGTGGGGGGGGGGGGGAGCAGGATTCAGCCTTACAACGCCTCCCAGCCCTCCTCCTCCTCACCCCGGAGTGGACACTTCCAGGAAACCATGTGAGTAACTTTAGGCTCCCTCCTGGCTGCTGGCAGTGAAGAATTTGAAATCTGTGCCAATGCATGTCATAGCAGCTGCGAGCTATGTCACGGGCTGGAGGCGAATGAATGAAACTTCCCTTTCCTCCCCCTGTCCTGGGCCCCGCCTGGCCCTCCCCAGGATCTTAGAGGGATCTTGGAGCTAGTAGTCGCAAGAGGCCAGTTGCCCCACGTGTGTCCACCACCCAGCATGGCTCGCGTCCTTTCCTTGCCGAGGCTGCTGCTTCTGCTGCTGTGTCTGCCGCTACCGCTGAGCAGGGCCGGTGAGTGACCCCGACTCCCCCTTTCCCTGCAAACTGGGAGCCCCAAGATCCTTCCCTGGCTGCCTCCCATCTAGGCCCCCCACTCACGGCCAGAGGCGTGGCCACTTGGGTCCCCTCTTGCTGGGCGCAGTCCACCGAGTAACTTGCCCGGGCAACTCCTTTGGGGCGCTCCCTGCCCTTTCCCCGTTGGGTCCGGGGACATTAAGAAAGCCAGGTCACTTGTGCCTCCAAATGTGTGGCTCCGGGGGTGGGGATTTCTGCATGCACTTCAATATTTCCCCCCTCGCGGTCACCACCTGCTTCGGGCAGCCTGGGCGCAGAGCAAATTCGGAGAGAGGGTGGAGAGCAGGGAGGGAGCCCTGCCAAGGGAACTTCAGGGGCTCCAGGGTGAGGTGAGAGACTGGGGTGCAGTGAAGGGGCCATCAGACTGACAGGAAAGGGGGCTAAGATGCTAAATTGAGTGGGACACACACACACACATACACACACACACACACACACACACACACACACACACACACACACACACGGCCCCTCGTCTCTCCCATGTCAGACTGGGGTGCAGTGAAGGGGCCATCAGACTGACAGGAAAGGGGGCTAAGTTGCTAAATTGAGTGGGACACACACACACACACACACACACACACACACACACACACACACACACAGGGCCCCTCGTCTCTCCCATGTCAGTTCTAGAATATTGGGGGCTTTATGCGCAAACGGGGCCGGGGGAGAGACAGAGACAGAGGAGAGAGCAGAGAGAGGCTGGGCTGAGATCTGGTGGGACAGAGGTGGGGCTCTTAGTCACTCTAGGGATGAGTCAGACACTTCCTTTCACCCCAGATGAAGCTGATTGCAAGAATCTCAGTAACCAGAGGAAAGAATCCATTCCTCCCCTGCTCAAAGGGGCTACTCCAACAGAAAGTGGGGGAGGGATGGTATCTGGGTTTAAAAGTTCCCAGAGGGGGGCCCGGAGAGATAACACAGCAGTGGGGCATTTGCCTAGCAATCAGCCAATTCAGATTCAGGATAGAGGGTGGTTCAAATCCGGGCATCCCATATGGTTCCCCGTGCCTGCCAGGAGTGATTTCTGAGTGTAGAGCCAGGAGTAACCCCTGAGCGCTGCCGGATCTGACCCCCCCCCCCAAATAGTTCCCAGAGGGGCCTGAGGATTGTACATGGTTGCCTGTGGCCAACCCGGGTTCCATCCCCAGCATCCTATATGGCCCCCCCAAACCTGCCAGGAGAAACTAGAGTCAGGAATAACTCCCGGGAACAGCTGGGTGTGTTCCTAAAACAAACCAAAAAATTTCCAGAGAGTCACCAACTGATGCCCCCCTAAAGGGTGGTGCCACGTCTGAGCCCTGTTTGAACCCCATTTATGGAGGAGGAGGCAGGCACAGAGGGACCCAGTTACTGGCCTAACATGTCCTGTACTGGATCCAGAGCAATAGCACAGTGGTAGGGCATTTGCTTTACACACTGCTGACCCAGGACAGACCTGGGTTCGATACCCGGCATCCCATATGGTCCTCCAAGCCAGGAGGAGCGATTTCTGAGTGCAGAGCCAGGAGTAACCCCTGAGCATCACCGGATGTGGCCCCCAAATAAACAAACAAACAAAATGTGCAGTACTGACAGAATAGGGTAGGACAGAAAGTGGGGCCTCTACCTGAGTAGGAGAGACAATATTAGAGAGCCTGAGGACTGGGTGGGGCAAGGTCTGAGTCTAAACTCAGATTAGCTGTTTAGCCTGCTGGCTTGTGGCTAGACCAGAGGTTCCATTTAGAGAACCTAAACAAACTATTAGGCGTTGGGGCAGGAGAGATAACACAACAGGAAGAGCACTTTCCTAGCAAGTGGCCAACCAAGTCTCTAATAAACCTAGCTTCACATAGGGTCCCCCAAGCACAACCAAGAGTGATTCCTGAGTGCAGAGCCAGAAGGAAAGCCTGAGCATTGCCAAGTATGACCAATATGTTCCCCCCAATAAAATAAATAAACTATTTGGCTTACTGCCCCCCTTTCAGGAAAATAAATCACTTGGTACCCCCCATAGAAATCTCCCTTATTTTTTCTTTTTCTTTTTTGAGGGAGGTTACATCGGGCAGTACTCAGGAGTTAATAAGACTCTGCACTCAGAAATTGCCCTGGCAGGCTTGTGGGACCATATGGGATGCTGGGAATCAAACTCAGGTTGACTGCGTGCAAGCAAATGCCCTACCGCTGTGCTATCGCTGTGGCCCTGACATTTCCCTTCTTATGTGTTTATTTGGAGCAAGCTGAGGCAACCCTTTACAGTGCTCAAGGGTAATCTCTGGCCTTGTGCTCAGAAGTGACTCCTGGTGGGGCTGAGGAAACTGGGGTGCTGGGGATTAAACCAGAGGTCTGGCACATGCGAGGCAAGCGTCTTACTCCCTGTCCCACCTCTCTTGTCCCAATGCACTTTTCTTTTTTGCTTTTTGGGCCACACCCGGTGATGCTCAGGGGTTACTTCTGGCTATGCGCTCAGAAATCGCTCCTGGCTTGGGAGATCATATGGGACGCCAGGGGATGGAACCGCGGTCTGTCTAGGTTAGCACATGCAAGGCAGATGCCCTACCGCTTGCATCACCGCTCCAGCGCCCAATGCACCTTCAGGATTGCAGATTCCTTCCACCAGTAGATCCTCCCAGTGGCTGCTATCGGGGCAGTATCACCCAATTTGGGAAACACTGAGCTAGAGCTTCCAGGTCACCTGCTGGCTGAATAATGGATAAAAACCCACTTGAGTCCAGAACCATAGTACAGTGGAGAGGGCGCTTGTCTTGCATGTGGCCAAACTGGGTTCGATCCCTGGCATCCCATATGGTTTCCCAAACACCCATATGGTTTCCTGAGCACAGAACAGGGAGTAACCCCTGAGCATTGTCAGGTGTGGCTCCTCCCCAAACCCTCTCCTGCAAACTCCTGCTTACCTCCTGGGGCTTGGGGAATGATGGGAGGTGGCCGGAGAGAAGGGAGCATTTGGTATGTCTAAGAAAGCCCAGAGAGGGAGATTCACTTACCCAGAGTGGCACAGCAGCTAGGCATCAAGCCGGCTGGTTTTGGGGCCACATCTGGCGCTGTTCAGGGGTTACTCCTGGCTCTGCACTTATGAATCATTCCTGGCAGGCTCGGGAGACCATATGAATCATACATACTACAGTCAGTCTGCAAAGCAAAAGTGTTACTCACTGTATTACAGCTCTGGCCCCATGGCCTGGATTTCTCTAGCCCCCCTGAAGGATAACATCTGGCACTTGTCTTTGTCCTTCTGACTGATTTCCTGCCTCCCCAGACCCATCTCTGTCTGAAAGTCAAGGTTGGGTCTTTGCCCAGAGCCCACAGCTTCTGAAATATCGTCCCTCTGTGACTGGGCACTTGGGCTGTTGCCAGCTATGACCAACAGGTGTGCATTTGCAGTTCTGAGTTTCTTGGCCAGAAGCTAGGTGTGACCTTGCTGGATCAGTTCTATTTTTAAGTTTTTTGTGAACTGGCTTTGTTGTCTTCCAGAGAAGCTGAGCCAGTTGACACTCCCCGCCAAGGGTGGAGGGAGAATGTTCTTTTTCTCTACATGCCCTGCACTTGCTGTCACTGACCCCTAACTACAGGCCATGCCTATCCATAGGCCATGAGATGCCAAATTCTGAGAATTGCCAATTTCTTTTTCTTTCTTTCTTTCTTTCTTTCTTTCTTTCTTTCTTTCTTTCTTTCTTTCTTTCTTTCTTTCTTTCTTTCTTTCTTTCTTTCTTTCTTTCTTTCTTTCTTTCTTTCTTTCTTTCTTTCTTTCTTTCTTTCTTTCTTTCTTTCTTTTTCTCTCTCTCTTTCCTTTTCTCTCTCTTTCTTTCCTTTTCTCTCTCTCTTTCCTTTTCTCTCTCTTTCTTTCTTTTTCTCTCTCTTTCTTTCTTTTTCTCTCTTTCTTTCTTTCTTTCTTTCTCTCTCTCTTTCTTTCTTTCTCTCTCTCTTTCTTTCTCTCTCTCTCTTTCTTTCTTTCTCTCTCTCTTTCTTTCTTTCTTTCTTTCTTTCTTTCTTTCTTTCTTTCTTTCTTTCTTTCTTTCTTTCTTTCTTTCTTTCTTTCTTTCTTTCTTTCTTTCTTTCTTTCTTTCTTTCTTTCTTTCTTTCTTTCCTTTCTTTCTTTCCTTTCTCTCCCTCCCTCCCTCCCTCCCTTCCTTCCTTCTCTCTTTCTTTCTTTTCTTTTCTTTTCTTTTTTTGCTTTTTGGGCCACACCCAGTGACGTTCAGGGGTTACTCCTGGCTATGCGCTCAGAAATCACTCCTGGCTTGGGGATGCTGGTGGATCCAACCGAGGTCATCCTGGATTGGCCACATGCAAGGCAAACACTCTACCACTGTGCTATTGCTCTAGCCCCAAATTGCCATTTAAAAAAAACTTTATTTATTGATTGATTGATTGGTTTTTGGGTGACACCCAGCTGTGCTCAGGGGTCACTTCTGGCTCTGTTCGGCAGGCTGGGGGACCATATGGGATGCTGGGAATCGAACCAGGTCCCTCCCAGTTCGGCCACATGCAAGGCAAATGTCCTGCTGCTGTGCCATCTCTCTGGTCCCCCAAGTTGCCATTTTTTTGATGTGCATTTCCCTGATCATCTACGAGAGAGCATTTTTCGCCAATCTCTGGGCATTTGCGAGATCTCTTTGGACAAATGTCTGCTTGGGACACTGGAGCACTCTGAGCACATTATAGTCTCCAGAGCCTTGGAGCACTGCCTGGTGAGACCCCAAAGCCAAACCAGGAAATGTCTGTTGAGTGTTTCTTCCACCTTTTTATTTGAGGGGGGAAGAAGAGGAACACACCCAGCTGTATTGTACGTAAGAGTATCCTGACTCTGCACTTAGGAATTACTCCTGGCAGGCTTGGGTGACTATATGGGATACTGGAGATCAAACCTGCAAGGAGTGACCTTCCAAAGAGAGCCAGGAATAATGACTAAGTTTTGCCTGGTATGGGCCAGAAACCAGAATAATACCCATATCTAGTCCAAAATAATGAGAAAGAGGTGTGCACGACAAGGGCCATACCCATTGGACTATCTCTCTGGCCCCCTTTGGTGATTTCTTTCTGCTGCTGAGTTTTGCTACAACAAAGGTTTCCATAAGCACCTGGTAGATGAGAGTTATGGCCCTGGGTCAAAGCAACCCAGGCCCTTCCATGTTGTGTGACTGCAGCAAAGGACCTTGTACCTCCAATTCCCCTTCTATGAAAGGCATCTGACAGTAGCACCTGACTCAGAGAGCTGCTGAGAATCTAAGTACTCAACTGTGGGGGGCCCTCAGAATAGCCCTGAGCTAGGGAATCAGCATGTGAGTAGCCGCTGTGTGATATGTATGGGTTAAATCGCACTGTTCTCTGTTTTTAAATTAAGAAATGTCTTATCTTGGGGCCTGAGAGATAGTACTGCAGGGCCAGGGCACTTATCTTGCAATGACCAACCTACTAATCTCGGTTAAATCCCTGAAAACCCCATATGATCCCCTGGGCATCGTTAGGAGTAATTTCTGAGCAGAGCCAGGAGTAGCCTCTGAACATTGCCTGGTGTGGCCCCCAAACAAACCAGCAAGCAAGCAAACAAACAAACAGAAATGCCTTGTCTTGTTCTGGAAAGTTAGAAACATGAGCAGGTAGCAAAGCACAGTATTTAGGGAGGCAACCAGAGGCTAGAGCTCTGAGAGTGATCCATCTGGAAGCTGGTAGGGATGAACAGGGCCTAGAACTAGGTGGCGAAGAACAGGCCACAGAGCTGGACAGAGTGCCTGGAGCCAGCCCTGGATGAATGGGCCTGAAGCAGAGGGCCCAGGAGGATTAAGAAAACAAGGCGAACCTAAGAGAGGAAAAACTTGTGGTCAGGTAGCTCCCAGTCTTGTGGACTAATCCTTGTATTCTTCACACATAATGTTTATTGTTCAGAACCAGGAAGCACAGAAGAGAAGCAAACTTGAACAGACTGTTACCTATCTCTGCCCATCTAACCAGGCCAGGCTTGGAGTACTAGTAATGCAAAAGTCTCTCAATTGTCTTTTTCTGGGAGAAGAAGGAGATAAGAGACCCCCCCCCACACACACACACCAGCAGGGCATTCCCTAAGAGAGCTAGCTTTCTGGCAATGAGTAATTGAGGGTCCCTAACTCACCTTTTTGGTCCCCCTCCTCAGACAGCTGGGCAGAGAGGATCAGGTCAGAGAACTGGCAAAACTGAACTCCAGAGGCTGGAGAGATAGCACAGTGGTAGGGCATTTGCCTTGCATGCAGCTTACCTGGGAGGGACCTGGTTCGATTCCCAGAATCCCATTTGGTCCACCAGCCTGCCAGGGGCGATTTCTGAGTGAAGAGCCAGGAGTAACCCCTGAGTGCCACTGGGAATGACCCCCAAAACAAAAACAAAAGAATAAAATCCTCCCGGGTTGGCTGCGTGCCAGGCATAAGTCCTATTGCTGTGCTATCTCTCAGGCCCTCTTAGTTCCTTTTTTTTGTTTGTTTTTGGGTCACATCGGCAGCACTCAGGGATTACTCCTGGCTCTATGCTCAGAAATTGCTCCTGGAAGGTTCAAGGTGGGGTGGGGAGACCATTTGGGATGCTGAGATTCAAATCACTATCCTTCTGCATGTTAGACAAACGCCTTACCTCCATGCTATCTCTCTGGCCTCCCTCTGAGCCCCCCCACCCTTTTAAATTTTATTTATTTATTTTTTGGTTTTTGAGTAGCACCCGGCAGCTCTCAGGGGTTACTCCTGGCTCTATGTTCAGAAATCACTCCTGGCAGGCTCGGGGGACCATATGGGATGCTGGGATTCAAACCACCATCCTTCTGCGTGCCTTACCTCCTTGCTATCTCTCCGGTCCCCCTCTTAGTCCCTTTTAATTGATTAAGACAAAGAACCAGAGAGGCTCCGGAATCTACTTCAGGTCCCACAGCAGAATCTGAAGATTATAAACTGTCCCTTTTCATGGCAGGCCCCCTGATCTTCTTCCATCCTTGGTCTTCCTGGGAATAACATTCCGCATGTCACCTATGTCACTGATTCTAAGACTGAGACCATTGTTCCCTTGTAGCCCTCTCAGTGAATACACCGAGTCTCAGTGAATGAGAGTGTCACCCCCCTGAGAACTGCCTCGTGAGCAGACTGACGAGCTCTGTGTACAGAGATGGTCTCAATCCGTGGTTTCCACCTTTATTGTTAACCTCTGTTCACTGCTAACTGGTTCGCAGATGGGAATTAATAACCACCAGGGGAGATTGGTGGTTTGCAAACTTCTTTTGCCTGTGAATCTGTCCTTATTCAAGTTATAATTAATTTTAGGAACTGGAGTGACAGCGAAGTGTTAAGACATTTGCCTTTCAAGGTGATCACTGAGGTTCAGTCCTATTTATCTCACATAGTCTCCTGAGAACTGCCCTGAATGATTCTTGAGTGCAGAGCCAGGAGTGACCCCTAAGCACAGCAGGGTGTGGCCGAAAAATCAAGCAATAAAAGTTACATTAATTAAAAAAATTAACTACTAGGACTGGAGTGGTGGCACAAGCAGTAGGGCATTTGCCTTGCACATGGCTGACCCAGGAAGGACCTGGATTGGATTCCTGCCGTCCCATATGATCCCCCAAGCCAGGGGAGATTTCTGAGTGCATAGTTAGGAGTAACCCCTGAGCATCACTGGGTGTGGCCCCCCCCCCCAAATTTACTACAATATTCTCACAGGGCCAGAGAGATAGCTCAATGGGCTGAGTGAAGGCTTTTCGATCAGGGGCCCGGGTTGTTGGATCCCTAATACCTCATAGGTACCTTGAGCACTGCCAGGAGCACTCCCCAAGTATCCTGCCTGGAGATGCTCCTGAGCTTTCTGAAGTTAAATAAACTAAACACTTCTCACAATTAAAAATACTATTGTTGCTGTCATGGAGGAAATATGGTATTGTGGGGCCGGAGAGATAGCATGGAGGCAGGGCATTTGCCTTGCATGCAGAAGGACCGTGGTTCCAATCCCAGCATCCCATATGGTCCTCCGAGCCTGCCAGGAGCGATTTCTGAGTGTAGAGCCAGAAGGAACCCCTGAGTTCTGCCGGGTGTGACCCAAAAACTAAAAACCAAAACAAAAATATGGTATTGTATTTTGTAACCCTGCAGAGTCGCCAGGGTACCCAGGCTGTCTGCCCACTCACCCCCACTTCCACCCTGTTCCCCAGCCCTGCTCCAGATGTCTGCAGCTGTCCCAGGGGTTCCTCCATGTCTAGATTCTGATCTAAGGTATGGCTCTGAGAATCTTTTCCCCTCTTCTTCACGGCAGGAACCCAGATCGTCCAGGTGCAGGGCAACCTGGGTGACACTGTCCAGCTGCCGTGTCACCTGTTACTTTCGAACCCCAAGTCCACCTTGACCCAGATAACCTGGATTCGGCAGGAGCGGTCTGGGAGATCCAGCACAGTGGCAGTCTTCCACCCGCAGAGGGGACCTGACATCCCTGACTCTGACCGCGTGACATTCGCGGTCCTCCTCGAAGGCCAGGACCTACAGCAGAACACCTCGCTGAACGCATCGCTCAATGTACAGGACCTGCGTGCCCAGGACGATGCCAACTACACCTGCGAGGTCGCTCTCTTCCCTGATGGGAGCAGGAGCTTGCCAGTCCAGCTCCAAGTGATCTGTGAGTGCTACAAAGGGGGGTGACTAGAAATGGTCGTGGCACAAAGGGTCCTGGTCACAGGGGTTCGATTAAGTGGGTGTGGCTTTTAGGGCCCGGGAAGATAGCACAGCGGCGTTCTTGCAAACGGCCGATCCAGGACCAAAGGTGGTTGGTTTGAATCCCCGTGTCCCATATGGTCCCCCGTGCCTGCCAGGAGCTATTTCTGAGCAACAGCCAGGAGTAATCCCTGAGCAATGCCGGGTGTGACCCAAAAACCAAAAAAAAAAAAAAGTGGGTGTGGCTTTTAAAATAATGTCTTTATTTAAACACCGTGATTACAAATTTGATTGTAGGAGCCAGAGTGGTGGTGCAAGTGGTAGGGCATCTGCCTTGCACATGCTAACTTAGGAGGGACCATGATTCGATTCCCCAGCAACTCATCTGCTTCCCCCAAGCCAGGAGTGATTTCTGAGTACATAGCTAGGAGTAACCCCTGAGCATCACTGGGTGTGGCCCCAAAACAAACAAACAAAAAACAAAGCAAACAAGAAAACACCAAACATGATTGTAGTTGGGTTCAGTCATACAAAGAATACCCTCCTTCACCAGTGCAACCTTCCCACCACCAAGAAACCCTATCTCCCTTCTCCCTCACACCCTGTCTGTATTCCAGGCAGGCATTCTACTTCTCTCACTCATTAACATTGTCATGGTAGTTGTTAGTGGAATTATTTTTCTAACTACACTCAACACTCTGTGTTGAGCCGGTCCTTCTGGCCCTTATCTCTGGACATTATAATAATAATGTCTTTTCTTTTTCTTTTTTTTCTCTCTTTTTTTTTGGCCACACCCATTTGATGCTCAGGGGTTACTCCTGGCTAAGTGCTCAGAAATTGCCCCTGGCTTGGGGGACCATATGGGAGGCCAGGGAATCGAACCGCTTGAGCTTGCAAGGCAGACACCTTACGTCTAGCACCACCTCACTGGCCCCGTGTTTTATTTTTCTTAAAACCCATAGATCAGTGAGATTATACTGTCTCTCTCTCTCTCTCTCTCTCTCTCTCTCTCTCTCTCTCTCTCTCTCTCTCTCTCTCTCTCTCTCTCTCCCCCCCTTTGGCTTATTTCACTCAGCATAACAGTTTCCATGTCCATCCATGTATAGGAAAATTTCGTGACTTCATCTCTCCTGATGGCTGCATACTATTCCATTGTGTATGTGTACCACAGTTTCTTTCGTCATTTATCTGTTGAAGGGCATCTTGGTTGTATCCAGAGTCTGGCTATTGTAAATAGTGCTGCCATGAATATAGGTGTGAGGAAGGGATTCTTTATTACATTTTTGTGTTCCTTGGGAGATCCCTAGGAGTGGTATGGCTGAATCATATGGGAGCTCAAGTTCCATTTTTTTGAGGAATCTCCATATTGTTTTCCATAAAGGCTGGACTAGATGGCATTCCCACCAGCAGTGAATAAGAATTCCTTTCTCCCCACATCCCCACCAGCACTAATTGTTCTTGTTTTTTGTGATGTGTGCCAGTCTGTGGCGTGAGATGGTACCTCATTGTTGTTTTGATTTGCATCAAATGGGCAAGGTTACAAAGGGGCTTGGCCACAGGGGTGTGATTGCAAGAGCATGACTTTGGAGCTCCAAGTGGTCTGTGAGCGAGGTGGGCGTGGCCACAAAGGGCATGGTCTCTGGGGGTATGGTTTGGGGAGGGTCGTTTGTGGCATGGTCCAAGGATAGGGATATAGGCTTGGCTTGGGGCATGGCTATTGGAGGAGATGGGGGGCAGAATACAAAATCAGGAGGGGAGGAGAGGTTTTCCTCCCAGCTGAGATTTTTTATTTGGCCCCCTCCTTTTCTTTTTTGGTTTTGGGACCCCACCCAGCAGTGATCTCGGGTTCTGCACTCAGAAATCACTCCTAGCAGGTGCAGGGGGACCCTCTGGGGTATCAGGGATCGAGCCCAACTTGGTTGAATGCAAGGCAAGCGCCCAAAAGAATTTTCTGTAACTAATGAATGACCTAGTGGTGAAGGAGCTCTGTGGAGCCTCAGGTTTGGGGATCCCCACCCAACAGGCTAATTGAGAGGAAGTTGGGATTGGCCCAATCTTCTGTAAAAGTTGTTGACAAGTATGTAGTACTGTTCAGCCGGTTCCTTCCCTCTTCTTGGAAACCCCAGAAAGATAGGGCGGGGCATCCCCATCCTTGGTATGTCATTAACTGGGGGAGGGGGAGGGCAGCGAAGTACTGAGTCGTCTCCATGGTGCCCTTTAAGTACAGGGGACCGTGGGATCTCATCACCTGGGATCCTATCATCAGCCCTAGTGCACAGACAAGGAAACTAAGGCACAATTATGCCAGTGATCACTTAACCTGCTCAGGGTTCGAGCTGGGATGGAGCCTGGCGCCCCTGCACCCCCAGAAGCTGATGGCAAGTAAGGCTCACCTGACGTGTCCCCTATGCTCCTCCCCACAGCAAAGGCCCAGAACAAAATTCAACCCCTGGAGGTCACCCAAAGTCCGGAGCCCATGGCTGTGGCCAGCTGCATTTCCACTGGGGGCCGCCCGCCTGCCAACATCTCCTGGATCTCGACCCTAGGCGGGAAGAACAACCAGAGCCAGGAGCCAGGGCCCCTGCCTGGCACAGTCACCGTCATCAGCCACTTAATCTTGACTCCTTCGAGTGAGCTCAACAGCAAGACAGTCATATGCCGGGTGGAGCAGGACAAGCAGGATCCGGTTCAGTTGTCTGTGAATCTCAGCGTGTTTTGTGAGTGCACCTGGCCACCCCATGACACTACCCCATGGGACCACCCCCAATGTCTACACCAGAGTCCCCCACAGTGAGAGATACTGCAGGAGAAATGGAGATGAGCACTGAAATATTGATTGAGGGGCAGTGGTAGCCTTGGGAGCAAACTAGAGGTACTTTCTATTTATTTGCTTAAAGAAGGCAGTTTCCAGGTTAGGAGCCACTGTTAATTTTTTTTGGGGGGGGGCCTGAAAAGGGGCCGAGGCCAAATAAGCATAGGAATCTCTAGTTTGTAAAGTTACCCCAGGCCGCTTTCAACATCATCCCTGTATTCTGTATCTGTCCCCCACTATTGTCTACACTTGCCTACTACCACTCACGCCACCAGCAACACCCATTAGGAGCTTCTACAGGGCTCAACTGGACACTCCCCACCCCACCCCCCGCCCCCGTCCTCCCACACAGTCTACACTGCAGATTCAACACTCCTGTGGAGGGGTAGTGGCTGCACTGATTCTCATGGACATCACCTATACTGGACACTTGGTTGTAGAGAGGAAAGGGAGCTCCAAGGACTGCCCACTGCCCCCTAGAAGACACACAGAACCCCACTTCTCAGAGGCTCCTTGTCAGAGGTGATGTGTAGAAAAACATTAATTATTGAGTTATGGCTGGAGGTGGATTGCGATGGGATGAATGGAGAGGTCTTTCTCTGCTGTCCTGGGCCACACGCCTGCAATTCCTTCCTTCCAGCTTCGGGTCTTAGGGTGGCAGCGAGGATATGATCCACAGTCAGGTTTCAGGAGACATGAAGCTTTATTCAAGGCCCTAGCCAACACGTGTGACCCCTAAGCTTTAAAACCTTTTACGCCAGCTCCACGAAGTAGCTCTGCAATCAAGCCTGTCTCTTCTCCCTCAATCTCCCACTGAATCCCCCAAATCAATCTCCTTACCTCTCAGGCAATCCTTTTGCTACCTACTAAAGACCCCTCCCAGAAATGGGCTGGTCTTACCATCAGGTAGGGTTACGCAGGAAGATGGAGGTGGGGGTGACAGATACTTTAGAATGACATGTAACATGGAGGTGGGGCACTCATGGCTGGAACTGCAGGACTCATCAGAACCTTTAATGTGACTAGATGTGAGGAAGGTCCTGGCCTTTCTTCATGGCCAGGCTCGCTGCCCTCCACACCTGTTTCTTAGGGGCTCAGGGGCAGGGTCCCCTGAGCCCTTCTGTGCCTTGCTGCCTCCCAGCCTCATAACCCTCAAGCTTCTGTTCTCCCAGGGAACTGACCCCTGTGGAACCTGAACCCTACATGCGTGTGTGCCCTGCGGGGGTCTCCTTTCTCTGAGTCTGTCTCTGTTTCTTTCAAAGATGTTCCCCAGGTCAACATCTCCCAAGCCAATGACATCGAAGAGCAGGCCACCCTGACCTGTGATGCCCACGGCAACCCAGAGCCAAAAGGCTATAACTGGAGCACGTGAGTGGGGCCTGATGTGGGTCTGAGTGGGGACTGGGAATGGAATCCTGGTCTGAGGGAGGAGGCTGGGAAATAGAATCTTGGTCAGAGGGAGGAGCCTGGGATGATGGAATCTTGGTTTGAGAGAAGAGGCTGGAGGCTGAAATCTTGGTCTGAAGGAGGAAGCTTTCAGGGATGGAATTCTGGTCTGAGAGAGGAGAGAAAAAGTAGAAGAGATACAGAGAAAGTACCCTTTGTTTAGCACAAAGATGACATGACATGTGGGCAGGAAGCAGAGCTCAGGGGCTCACTTATCCCATAGCAGTAACAAGACTTTCCAATGAAATTTTTTTTTAAAGTATTTTAAAAGTATTATACATGGGGCCTGAGAGATAGCATGGAGGTAAGGCGTTTGCTTTTCATGCAGAAGGTCATTGGTTCAAATCCCGGCATCCCATATGGTCTCCCGTGCCTGCCAGGAGCGATTTCTGAGCGTGGAACCAGGAGGAACCCCTGAGCACTTCGGGGTGTGACCCAAAAACAAAACAAAACAAAAAAAGTATTACACATACTTTCAGAAGGGATTAGGCCAGGCTGCAGGTATCCCAGATTTTTAGGGTAGCTGCTTTGTGCCTGGTTGTACCCTCCCCACACTCTCGTCTTTGCATTAAGCCATGCTCAGATCAAAGGTCATCTGCACCCCAGTAGGCGAGTCATTTTCTCAGTCACAGCCTTGAGAACCAGAGCAGAGGAGATGGGAACTGGTAACGAGATCTCAGGAACCAGGGCAACTCAGGGAAATTGCTTTCTTCTGAGCAGAGCAGAAGTTCTAGAGGTGCTGAGGCTGGTGGAGGTGTTGTTGGGGGGGGGGGTTTGTTCCCGCAAGAAAATTGTGCAAGTATTTAAAAAGAAATTGGGGCCATGTATCTGTGTTAAGATTTCCTGGTAATAAGAAATAATTGATCTATACATATTAACATATTAACATTGTAAGACATTCTAGGTAAAGAAAGATATTTATGAGGTCAGAGTGATAGCACAGTGGGTAGGGTGTTTGCCTTGCATGTAGCCAACCCAGGTTCCATCTCTGGCATCCTATATGGTCCCAACCCTGCAGAAGTGATTCCTGAGTGCAGAGCCAGGAGTAACCCCTCTTTCCTTCCTTCCTTCCTTCCTTCCTTCCTTCCTTCCTTCCTTCCTTCCTTCCTTCCTTCCTTCCTTCCTTCCTTCCTTCCTTCCTTCCTTCCTTCCTTCCTTCCTTCCTTCCTTCCTTCCTTCCTTTTGGTTTTTGGGTCATACCCTCTTGCATTAAATAATTAGAGATGGTGCTGGATGGCAATGGATGGAGAGATTCTTCTCTCTGCCACCCCAGGCCACGTGGCTTCGCATACCCAATTCAGCCGGCGGGTCCCAAGTTAGGCAAACGGCGGAATCAGACTCACAGGCAGGCATCAGGAAGCAACAACTTTATTCATGCCCTATCCACCACATGTGTGTGGCCTACTCATAACCTTTCAAGCACAGCAATACTTTGCTAGCCCTGCGTCTTATCTCCTGTTAGCCATCTTCCCTTTGGGCTCCATGCTGGTCAAAGACCAGAACACAGAGGCCCAAAAGCCAGAGCGCCCAGCAGCGCAGAAAGGGGCCGAAACCCCTCGGTTCAAGGCTTATCTAACTTTTCCAAGACCCCTCCCAGGAATGGGCGGGGTCTTGCAGGTAAGGTAACACCTAATATTCAGTTCCCAAGACCCCTCCCAGAAATGGGTGGGCCTTAGGTATCTACACCAAATCCAGGGTCTCAGATAGGTACACCAACAATACCCGACCTTGCTAAGGGCTTACTCCTTGCTCTGCACTCAGAAGTCACTCCCGGCAGGTTCAGGAGACCATACGGGATGCCAGGATTCGAACTGGAGTCTGTCCTGTATTGGCCGCATGCAAGGCAAACCCTTTACCGCTGTGCTATGGCTCCAGTCCCTAGATTCATCAATTTTCATACGGTCTTTTTCACACTATCACCTGGAAACTCTGCAATAAACAGTACTTGCTGTATGTTAAGTTAAATAAAAGGTCCAGTGGTAGACACAGGAAGGAGCAGAAGGGGAAGGGAGGGTCTACACAGGCCTGAGAACTAAAGATTCTGGATGGTCTGAGGTGGAGCCTCAGGTCCTCAGAGTGGTTCTGGGATTGAGAGGCACAGTTGCGCGAGGGGTACTCCAGGGATCTCTGACCGTGGGGCACAGATGCAGGAGGTTTTGTGGGGTCCTCAGTCCCTGTTCCTCTGGCTCCAGTTGAGGCAGCGCTCTTACCCCTGTTTATTATTAATATTATTTGGTTTTGGGGTCACAACTGGCCACGCTTAGGAGTTACTCCTGGGTCTGCGCTCAGAAATCGCTCCTGACTGGCTCAGGGGAATTTATGGGATGCTGGGATTTGAACCGCCGCCAATTCTGGGTTAGCTGTGTGCAAGGCATACTGTGCTATCTCTCCAGCCTGTCTAAATGATGCCATTAAGGCAGTACTTCTCAATTATTTTCTGTCATGCCCCCCTAGGAAGAAGAAAACATTTTTCGCGCCCCCCCCATGTGCGGCTGTAAATAGTATCTTTATTTAAAAAACTTTAACCTGCAAAACAAAAACATATAAAATAATTTGAACTTATTTTTTTAATCAGAGGTGATGTCTGGATGAATGGCTACAATGGGCACGTTTTGCAATGCATAGCTTTTTGAAGCGGGGTTTGAAGCAGGACACAGCGACTCTCAGCTCCAGAGACTTACAGAGACATGAACACGGGGCTTAGATTGTTAGGACAGTGTTTGCCGAGGTCAAACGCGCCCCCCTTTACGGAGCCTCGCAGCCCGCCTGGGGGGCGCACCCCACTATTTGAGAAGCACTGTATTAAGGTCAGATCCCAAGATGTAGAAGTCGCTGATAAGGTCGGATCCCAGGCTAAAGTAGAGCCCTCACAAAGAAACATCCACAGCCACTTCGGGGAAAGAAACTCTGTTTATTGGAAGTGAGAAATGGCTATTTATATTAGGGGAGAGCAGGGTGTGGGCTCTGTGTCAGCCAATCAGGTAGGCTGTGAGAGGGGATTAAACCCGGGTGTGTGTTTAGGGTCATGGAGTAAGGATGATTAGGGAAAGCAAGGTGTGTTCTTTGGTGTTAAAACAAGATGTATGCTTAAGATGATTGACATCCCTGTGTTTCCAGGACCACGGGGCCCCTGCCCCCCTATGCTGAACCTCAAGGTGCCCAGCTCCTGATCCAGCGCTCAGAGGAACCCATTAACACCACCTTTATCTGTTGTGTCTCCAACACCCTGGGGATGGCCCAGGCAACAAAGAGAGTCGATCTACCAGGTGAGGAGCACAGTGGGGAACACAGACACCCCAGGAGGTGACCAGCAGGATTGCCTCTAAGAGAGGGCGGGGGTCCCTGGTGAGGAACCCCTCAGTTGCCAGAATGCTCACTCCCTCCCTCCTAATGCCTCTTCCATCTCCTCAGAAAGGTCTTTCCCAGGATGATGCGAAGCACGAGCATTGCAGCTGCTGGAACATACTTCCAAGTTGGCCTAGAAAATGGCTCATTAGGGAAAAGGTCCCTTTTGTTTGATCAAAACTAGGTGCCTAGATTGTATGTGTAATCCAGGGTCTTTATTTTCTCTTCATTTTTTCACAAGGCAGTGGACCTGCAGGTTCCCATCACACTGTTAAGTAACAGGGCGAAAAAGAGAACAACACTTTGAATATAGGTCTGCCCAAAGTCCCAGGGCTGCCTTTCATTGGTGAGCTCAGGTCACATGACCCCAGTAAGCAAACACAACAGCCAAACAAAATGGAATCCTCTGATTGGCCATTCCTATGGTCAAGTCTTGAATAATAGAGACCTGGAATGTGAGTGGGGTTATTGAAAAGGATGAGGGGGGGATGGGCCCAGAGAGATAGCACAGCGGTGTTTGCCTTGCAAGCAGCCAACCCAGGACCAAAGGTGGTTGGTTCGAATCCCGGTGTCCCATATGGCCCCCCGTGCCTGCCAGGAGCTATTTCTGAGCAGACAGCCAGGAGTAACCCCTGAACACCGCCGGGTGTGACCACAAAACCCAACCCCCCCCCCCAAAAAAGAAAAGGATGAGGGGCTATGTTTGCTGGGCAGGGGGAACTCCAAAATCTTCTGTCCTAAATTCCTGCTCCTTCTTTCCAGGATTACCCGGAGAACAGTCACAGTCGCCCTCATATTTCACAATCATCCCTTCAATTGTTATAGTACTTGTGGTCCTGGCAGGGATTGGATTCCTGATTTGGTACTGCCGTTTCAAAAAGTCACGTAAGTGTCTCCTCTTTGGAACATTCCCCACTTGCCTGTCTGGCCTGAACCTCCCAAATCCCCTCCTGAGCCATAAGGCCTATGCTGGTTTCTCCACTTGATCCTTGTCCTAAATGGGAAGGGGAGGGGGACCCCTTAATCCTGAGGTCCCAAGCTCCAATCCCTGACAGCCTATGACTTCCTGATGCAACCTCTCTCTGTCCCCAGGTCAGAACCGACACAACATCTCGGAGAACGGGGTAAGTGTGGTGTGGTGTTCTGAGGTGGGGTGAGAGGTCAGTACAAAGTACCCCACATTGTGGATGTTTCTTCCAAGAAGCACTCTTTCTGGTGCAATCAAAACCTACCCTTGTGCCTACAGACACCACTCCCCACCCTGGTTATTTAAATGTCAGGGTCTCTTCTGCCTGATCTGCCCTGGTACCTGGGCAATAATTGTTTTACTTTTGGGGCCACACCTGGTGTGCTTAGGGGTAACTCCTGGATCTGTGTACAGAAGTCAGTGCTCAGGAAACCATATGATATTCTGGGGATGAAATACAGGTCAGCCACATGTAAGAGAAGTGATTTAATGACTGTCCTGTGGCGGTATGTGTTTTAATGAGCACCCCTGCTGAGATTCTCATGCCCACATCTGGAGTAGCTGCCTGGCTTCAGAGAGAAGGACCTTCAGGCCTGCACCTCTGGGACACTGGGCTCCAGGGACAGTCTGGGTGGTTGTGTCTGAAAGGGCCTCGCAGGGGCTGGAGAGATAGGACATGGGGAGGGTGCTTGCCTAGCACAGGGTTGGACCCCTGGCATCCAATATAGTTCTATGAGAATTGAAAGGAGTGATTCATGAGCACAGACATAGGAATAATTTCTGAGCACCGCTCTGTCAAGTTTAGGGAAAAATTCAAAAGGAAAACTCCCCTGAAAGGGCTTTGCAGTGAAATTGGCACCTTCTCTCCTGCAGGTCTCCTCTATGCTGTTGTAAGCACTGCAGTCGGCACTACCTGAGTCCGCCGGTAGAGGGCGCGCGGTGCTGGGACTGACCTGAGGACTCTGGGGCTGTAGCTGTCTTGGGACAACCTCCCCCCCCCCCCCCCAAAGACTGACTCCTGCCCCAGCCAGCCCTCAGTGGCTCCCCTCTGCCTCAGGACACAGTGGGCATATCCCATCTTGGGGTCTCCAGCACCACTTGTGAACTCTGTCTGGGCTAGAAGGACTCACAGAATTCAGCAGGACTGTGCTGGGACCCTGTGGGATCAGGGTCCACAAAGGGAAAAGCACAGTGGGGTTCTGGGGAGACCAGCTCGGATTTCTGCTGGTTATCAGGTGGTTTCTGCAGCGTCCCAGCGACCTCTTTCTCCAGAACCCTTCTCCAGCACCTCAACCCACTCTTCCTGACTAGAGATTCTACTGGGCTCAAAGTAGATGGCAGGAGACAGACAGTAGGAAGGGTTCCTGCTTTGCACATGGCCAAACTGGCTTCAATACTGGCACCCCATTTGGTCTCTAAGCACCTCCAAGAGTGGTCCCTGAGAACAGAGCCCGAAGTATCTCTAAACATTTCCTGGTTGGGCCAACCTTGGCTTCAGCCCTAGCTCAATCCAACTGACACACTTCACCAGGCGCCCAACATCACACAATGGGTGTAAACTATGCACTGTGATCCCCAGTTCCCTTCCCTGTCCCCCTAACCAGACTCTGCTATGAAGTGGGACATTCCCAGGGTTAGAGTCAATGCCTCAGAGCCAGTCAAGATTAATTCTTCCTATTAGAGCTTGTTCTATGCAGGGAAGCTCTAGAAATTGGACATCAGGGGTCTAAGGGGGGGTGTCCCTGGACTGAAGCCCCTGCCTTAAAGCATGAGGCCTGAATCTGATTCTTGGGTCCCCCCCTCCATGCCCTGAGCTGGGCCCAGTGACTCTGCTTACTCTGAGTCCTCCCTGGGTGACAACACTGGCATGATCACAGGGTACAGCCAGGGTGGGATTAGCACAGCTAAAGAATGGGGCCCAGGTGAGTCCCACCATTCAGGACCCCAAACACTAAAAGGCCCCAGAGTCAATGAACACCTGTGAACACCACAGCAAACTTGAGCCGCACAACCAGCATGTGTGGTACCCCCCACACTTGTGAGCCCTACAACCTGCATGTATGGAATATCTCACCATGTGAGCCCCCAAACCAGCACATGGGGGCCCTATCCTGCTCCACCAGGTCAAACTGGCAGTCCAGTGCCCACATGTGGGAACCGTGGCCGGTGAAAAGTGGCACATACACAGGGACGAGGAAGTTTCCTTTTCTTCATCTATTTTCCACCACTCTTCTGAGGTCCCTTTGCCCCTGAGGGACCCTGTGAGCCATCTCAGTACCAAGTCTTCTCACCCGTGGAACCTTGACTCAGCCCTTTTACCTCAGTCCCAGCTAAAGACTCCGTTAAAGACTCAGGGGGGCTGGAGCAGGCAGCACCTTGGGGAGGGCACTGCCCGCATGCAGCTGAAGTAAGTTCAATCCCTGACACCCAGATGGTCCCTTGAGCCCCTCCAGGGTGATCCCTGTCTCAACCAGCAGTAAATCCTGAGCACAGCATGGGAGCACAAAAACCAAGAATTATTTTGGGGATGACTGTGGAATGCGGAGTCTGAATCACCAGCCCAGCTGCCCGGGACAATGTGGGATAATATTTATTTTGAGTTGTTAAATTATAAAGATTTAATTTATGTATGATATATATGAGAGACAATAAACTAGTGATCTGACTTCTGACCTGAAGTTTCTTGGCTCTGCGCCTGTAGAATCAAATAATTAATGATGGAGCTGGATGGAAGTGGATGCCATCCCAGGCCACGTGGCTCTGCAACCCCATCAGCCGGTGGGTCCCAGGCTAGGCGAACGGCGGAATCAGACTCACAGGTAGGCATTAGGAAGCATCATCTTTATTCATGCCCTGACCACCACAGGTGTGTGGCCTATCTCATAACCTTTCAAGCACAGCAATACTTTGCTAGCCCTGCGTCTTATCTCCTGTTAGCCATCTTCCCTTGGGGCTCCATGCTGGTTAAAGACCAGAACACAGAAACCCAAAAGCTAGAGTGCCCAGCAGCGCAGAAAGGGGCCCGAATCCCCTTGGTCCAAGGATTATCTAACTTTTCCAAGACCCCTCCCAGGAATGGGCGGGGTCTTGCAGGTAAGGTCACACCTAATATCTGGTTCCCAAGACCCCTCCCAGAAATGGATGGGTCTTAGGTATCTACACCTAAATCCAGGGTTTCAGATAGGTACACAGGGCATGAATAAAGATGATGCTTCCTAATGCCTGCATGTGAGTGATTTCGCCTTTCACCTGGGCCTGGGACCCGCCGGCTGGATGGGGGATGAAGCCACGTGGCTGGGGCCTAAGCACAAAGGCCTCCATCCTTCGCCATCTGGCCCATCCTTAATTATTTGATACAACATGCGCCTGTCCATTCCACTGCCCCATTACTAGCAAGGGCTGAGACTGTTGGTGCCATATCCGGACTCTCCTTTCCCTCCAGTCTCCCTCCTAGCTGTATAAGGACCCTGGGTTCAGCCATCAAGTCCTCCAAGACAGCCAGGAGAAGTTCCTGACCCCAGGCCCTAAATTCATTGTTCTGCAAAGGCCTTTGTCCATGTCAGAGGCTGTCACAGGCTCAGAGTTTAGGGCCTGGATATCTGGAACTATCTTTGTACCCCACTGCCCCCCAGAATCTGCACCCCTGCAGGAGTTGAGACTCTCCCCAAGGAGAATGTTTCTGCACAGGGTGCAAGAATGGTGGGATGGGGGCAGGGGGTAGGCAGACAAATGCTGCAGGTAGAGAGAGAAAGAAAAGCAATAAGGGAAGAGGGTTAGATGAAAAGATGATGGAAAATGCCTTGGTGGATGAGAGGGCGGGAGGATAGATGATGGGCAGCATGCTGATGGAAGCTGGTTGGCTGGATGGACAACAGAGGTAGGCACAGCATTCAGCGAGATCAAGGATGGTTGGATATGATTCACAATGATCAGAGATGGACACCAGGGCTTCTCAGAGTAGAGACTATCATTTTCGGGGTGCTGGGATGATCTGGGATAGTTTAAAAAAATAATTATATCCTTGGGTGGGATTGAGGAGGTTCTTTCCTTTTTTCCTTTTTCTTTTCTTTTTCTTTTTCTTTTTTGTTTAAATTTCTCTCCTTTTTTTTTTCTACATATTGTGATGAACAGGTTCACTCCTGACTCTGAGCATCACAGATCACTCCTGGCAGTGCTCAGGGGACCATAAATGATGACAGGGATTGAAACTGATCCATGAGAGAGTTGGAACTTTGAACTGATATGCTCAGATCCTGTCTCCAACATGGTGACAGCTGCACTGCTATTACCAGCACCTCCACCACCCACCACCATCCCTCATGTGTACACCTGGGCCACCTTCCTAGCTGGCTTCTTCACTTCTTGCATCAGATAATTCTTTTGGTTTTAATTTTGAACCACACTCGGTGGTACTAAGGGGCTCCTCTTAGCTCTATGCTCAGTACACTCATCGGAGCTCCCTGTGCTCAAATATCTGGGGGATTCAGGGCATTTGTGGCAATTGTAGATGAGCACAGAAGAAGAAATTCCTGAGCATGCTAGTTTGCAGTACTGTGATGATCTCAGGACAGTTTGAGTGACTCTGAATTCTCCCAGGTCCCCAAGACCTGCTGCCCCCTCTCTTCTGCCCTTTGGGTTCACTTATTTATTCCCTGTGGGCACGGGCTCTTCCTCATCTATATGGGTCCTGCAGGGACTCTTGTTTCTGAGCCTGTCCCTGTACCCTTCAAAGATGCACCCCCAGGTCTCCATCTCTCTGTACTATGAGACTGGACTGCAGGGCCACAGAGAGACCAGCCTGAATTGTGACACCTGCGGCAACCCAGTTATAACCCAGTTATAAGTGGAGCATGTGAATCCTGGGCCTTTCACGAGGATGGCAATGGACTTCAGGTCTGAGGGGTGAGATGTGAGATCCTCATACTAGGGAATGACATCAATTCTGGGGCAAGGGAGAAGCAGATAAGATCCAGAGATTTTGGCTCCTATTCAAATGTCTTGGGTCCAGTGATCATAGAGTGGGTTGGACATATGTCTTGTACACAATCAATTTGGTGCCAAATCAGTCCTTGGCATCCCATATGTTCCCATTAAGGAGGACCGATCCTGGAGCACTGAACAAGGAGTAAGGCCTGAGCACCACGGGATCTGGTCAGAAAATGAAAGAAAAAAAAAGTCTTGCATTGAGAAAAATAAGTCAGCTCAGTGGTGGGACAGGCACCCACTAGATGAGACACGGGTTCAAGCTCAGCTGCCACATCCACAGTTACTTTCCATCAAATAAAGATTCTGCACACACGGTTTCTGGGGGCATAGCCAAGGTGGAAGAGCCCCAGCTCTTCCCAGGCCTGCTCTGTGCCCATTCTACCCTCTTGCCTGCACCCCACTCTTCCCACTCAGCACTGGGCCATGCCAAGGTCAACAGTCACCATTGTCCCAATAGCTGCATCAATGGCTCCTGATGAGCCAGAGGCCAACTCATTGTCCTTAGGAGATGTAATGGTAATTGAAAATTGGGGTCTCAGGAGAAGGAAGTAGGCACCCCATCTAAGAAACTGACTTTCCTATTGAGAGCCAGAATTCTGCTATCAACAGAAAGGTCATGGGCTGTGTTCTAGAAAGTTCTCTAGGGTCACCAAGTAAAGACAAATTGTGGGTGAAGGGGGGACAGGAACCAGGAGAAGCAGCCAAGATGGGGCTACAAAGGCCTAAGGGCCTTAGGTGTGACCAAAGAAAAAGAGAGAGTCACATCCCAGAGAGAGAAGAGACTTTTCCTAAGGTGTAGAGAGTCCAGGGCCACATCCCAGAGTTCAAGAATGAACTTTCTGATCTCAGGCGGGAGATATGGGTAACAGGTGCAGCACCAGTGATACACTGAGGGCAGGATGGGGTTTTCACTGAGGGGAGCAGGGATGGAGCCCCTGTGGGAGGGATGGACTCAGTACAACTGGGCTAGGGCGCAGGTGCTCAGATGGCAGAGGTGCCTCAGGGCAGGGAGTTAGGGGACAGATATGACAGTGCCCTTAGCGACTGACAGAACCACCGCTGCACTAAAGGGACACCATCACATTTACTCAGGGCATGTTTTATTATGTTTATGAAAATGGCATACTTTGTCATGTTGATTTTCAACTTTTCATTGTTATTTATTCTGAGCCCCACCATGCGATGCTCAGGGATCAGTCACTTCAATGCTGGGGTCACCCCAGGGATTGCTGAAGTGGAGTAGGACTAAGACTGACCAGAAGACACCCCCCAAAACGTCCTCACCCCACCCTTCCTGATCTTTAAATGAACCACCGAGACTAGAGAAACAGGAAAGCAGGCAGAGGGTTTACAGGGTTCATCCCCATCACCCCATATGGTACCCTGAGTCTGCAGAATTAATCCCGAGCACCGAGCTGGGAGAAAACACTGAGCATTATTAGCTTTAGTCCATGAACCAGAAACATAAAATAATCAGCATGTGTCCCATCAGAAATCATATTGTTGGAGCTTTACCAGAGTGGTGGGGGGAACTATATTAAAGAACTTAGAGGCATAAACCTCACTCACCTCAGTAGCTCTGCAACCCAGAGGTAGAAACTTGGTCTTTTGGGGCTCAAGTTCAGCTGAGTGGAGCACCATCAGAGGCCCAACAGCAGACCCCACCCCACCTCCCTTCACCTGCATTCCTGGCTATGCCCAGCACCTCCCGTTGTTACCATTTCAGGAGCCACATCCCGTCTCTCATCTCTCTCTAGCCTCCCTCTCCCCTGTATAATGGATAGCCTGGAGTCAGCCATCAAGGCCCCCCTGCCAGAACATCCAGGAGAAGGTCTCATCCCAAGACCCCAAATTCTTCCCCTGCAAAGGTCTCTGTCCATCTCAGGGATTAGGACCCGGATGTCTGGGACCATCATTGTACCCCACTTCCCCTGGCCTCTGCGCCCCCACAGAAATTGAGACTCTCCTTGAGGAAGGTATTTCTGCACAGGATGCAGGGATAGGGGACAAAACATGGACAAACAAATTGGGATGATGAAGCGTGAAAGAAATGCCTGGATGGATGTAGAATTAAATATTAATAATTGAGTCCATGGATGGATGAATGAATGGTGGGGCCTTTCTTGGCCAGGCCAGGAGCCTGCACCCCTTCCAGCCTGCGGATCTGAAGGTTGGTGGTGAAGAAATGATCCATAGAATTCATGAAGAAGTTCAGGAGCTTTATTACCGGGACCTAACCACCACATGCATATCTCACATGTCTTCTAAATTAACATTTAAGCAGCCCCTTTCGGCTGCCCTGCAACTATTCTGTCTTTGGCCTCCCTCCATCTTGCTTCCTTCCTCATGAGGCTTTTCTTCCTGAATCTCCCTCCATCCCAGTCTTCTCCCATTCACCCCTGAGGCAACCCCTTTTTACCAACCAGACCCCTCCCAGGAGTGGGTGGGGTTGGCCATAAGGTTAGATTAGGCAGGAAGCCAGGTGAGGGGCTACAGGTGGAAGATGAAAGGAAGGTGATGGGGTGTTGATCACAGCAGAGGGACAGAATCAAGATCAATGACAGATATGAGGAAGAGACACAGTTATAGAAAATAGAGTTCAGGCTGGTCCAAGTGCAGTGGTGTTTACAATTAATTGATCACAGCCAGTTACAGATTTCTTTGTTCCTTCTCCACTCCCACTGCTTCACTTGACTAGCCTAAGGGGAAAAAAAAAGAAAATAGGGTTCAGGGCTTCTCAAAGTGGAAGCTACCATGTTTTGGGGTGCTGGGATGGTCCAGGGAGGTAGATATAGCCTTGTGTGCAGTTAAGGGATACTTTCTGTTTATTTTCCTAAACAAGGCAGGTTTTGGGTTCTAGATCTAGTACAGCAGGTTGTAATTTCCTTGCACACTGCTAATCTGGGTTCAGCCCCAGAACTGCATTTAATTCTGCATTGCTTTCTGACCAGGAGTCAATCGTGAGTCCTGCTGGGTATGGTCTCCAAACCAAAACTAAATGGTAAGACCAAGATTCCCCGGGGGACTGTAGTAAATCCTTCCTGAGAACCCAGGATTCAACTCAAAGACGGCAGGTGGAGACCAGAACTTACCCCCATCCCATTCCCCACCCAATGAAGAACTCGGGGCTGGAAGGACAGTTCACTCTGGGGCTGCCCTCAAGGTGGGAAGCACTAGGGAGGGGACAGCAAGTGGGGTGTAGGTGGCCTTGTGGGGTGCAGGAGAAGTTTTATGGGTGCTGAGGCTCAGGATCTCAATGCAGGGAGGAGGAAAGGACACCAGGTTCCATCCAGGTCTCTTCCTTGGCCCTGCCAGGGGACAGGAGGTCAGCCTGGGGGCTGTGCTGGGCCCAGCCTAGGAAAGGATTCATGTGGCCCTCCACAAAACACAAGACAGTATAGGGACTGAGCAGCCTGCACAGAAGCGACCAGAACCTCAGACACAGGGATGGGGAGGAGACAGAAAGGGACGACGAAGGAAAACCTGTAGCCATAAAATCAAAGATTACTGAGAATTCAGTTATGAAACTTTGTTCCCCTCAAAACTGAACTTCTTGTGAACTTTTTCAATCTCTGTTTTCTCAGGAAGGAGAAAGTTTGAAAGTAAAACGAAGCAAAACAATAAGACTGTGGGCTCCATGACCCCCTCCCTGATGCTTTCACTTCACTTGCTACTCTACCTCCTAACAAAGTGCTCAGTTAATGATCCTTGGTGCTCCCTAACATTCTTCTGGGGAGCACAGGAAATAGGGACAGATGCTACCTGGCCCAGGTTCTCATGTCTTATTGTACTGAATTGGGACCAGGTCCGTTACAAGTTATATATATTATCAAAGGGTCAAACAATGGAGCCACACCTCTTGCCCCACCTTGCACACAACTACAAAGGAAAGATACTCTTTTGGGCAGGAACAACCACTTCCAGTAAACCAAGTGACATCCCTGCTCAGAGAGGCAGGAGAGAACATTCTAGGCCTTCCAGGCACGGGTTGTTATTTCCTGCCCAGAAGTGGATTTTATTTATATATTTTTTTTGAAGAACTCACTCTATCCAAAGTCCAAACCCAAGTCTCAGGCCTGTCCTTTTGCTGCCTCAGAAAGCACTTCAGGAGGGAGGGAGGGAAGGAATCATTCTCCAGAAAGTCCAGGCAGAGCCCGGCTTCCTCCCCACCACTGAGACTTCCTCTGTTGTCATCATTTTGGCTGTCTACAGGAGCTGGTGAGTCCCAGTTTCTCCAGCCTAGCCCAGGCCTCACCCGGCACTTGCCAGCCCATAGGCAAGATCAGAGACCCTGTGGGTCCTGCTGTAGCTCTCAGGAAAGGGGAGATTCCAGCCATGGGAGTCAGTCACCTTACAGAAGGAGCACAACACCCCACAATGGTCCTCAGAAACCAGTGGTTCTAATGCGCCCATTTGCCAACACCCTCGAGCATTGAACCCTTTCTGCCCCCTCAAATGTCCCAGGATGACACTCCTGCGACAGCCTGAGTTCAGAAGAGTCTCAAGTATTAGAGCCCTGGAAACGTGCCTTTGTTGTTTCCAGAACATGCTGGAGAGTGGGGGAGCTAGACACGGTTGGAGGCTCCTATGGGATCAGGAGCTAGTCTTGGGAGGCTGAGGATCAAGGCTCAGTTCTGAGCAGGTGCTAGGCACCAGGTTCTCTAAAGCCTTGGATGGAGTGGGAGTTACCAACCCTCAGAAATCTGGAGGGCAGTCTGGGGGGAGTGAAAATTCCCTTGGGGATGGGGGAAAATGGGTGTTTCTGGAATCATCAGCAGAGGGTGCAAGTTCTCTGACTAGATGCCCAGCAGTGTGGATATTGGATCCCCTATTTCTAAATCTGGGAAACATCTCTACAGTTTCCTTAAGGGGAACCAGATGCAATTGTCCCCCTGATGCTTCTTTTGCTCCCCATCCCCACCAGCACAGGGGGGTGGTGAACCTTCCCCATCATTTTTCTGTGCATGTCCTAAGAACCCATCTGTGCTGAGGTGAGAAACACTCCCCAGACCCCAAAGGCCAAGAAAGGACCTGGCAAAAAGGGTGGTCAAGGAGCTTTCTTTCTTTTTTTTTTTTTTTTTATCTCCAAAGAGTAGATATGCCAGAGGCAAGAACAGCCAAAGGGGCCAGAACAGGCCCAGAATGAGTTCAAGACATTGGGAAAGCTATTGCAGGCAGCACCACAAGGAGGGCACTGCTGTGCATGCGGCCAACACAGGTTCCATTCCGGACACCCCAGATGGTCCCCTGAGTCCCACCAGTATGATCCCTCAGCTCAGCCAATGGGTGACAAAAACAAAAATAAAGAACTAACTTGGGGAGGACTACCTGAGCTGCCTGGTACCTTCGTCTAAAAACCTTTTAGGAGGGCCGGGGTGATAGCACAGCAGTAGGGCGTTTGCCTTGCATGTGGACGATCCAGGATGGACCCGGGTTCGATCCTTGGTATCCCATATTGTAGAGGAATGCAGCATGCATGACTCTTTTTATTAAGTAAGCACGCACCAGACGTGGCTTTTGGCTTTCCTGGTGCAGTGCCTAATTTTCCTCCCAAAAAATATCTGCCAGAAGGCCTCATGGAGAAGTCAATTATTGACCCTTGCATGGATCACTGGCAATATTTCTGTCATATTTCTTAAATGGTAGTGACTTAATATTTTCCCTTTAATTTGTTTCTGCTATACTACAGAAATTCGGCCTTAGTTATCCTGCAGTCATAAAGGAATTTTAGTACCGAAGAAAGCCCCACTGGCTAGTTTATTTGTAACTCTTAGATCGAGTATAGCCTGGCGCCAGCAGCTTGTTTTTCTGAGTCTAGCTCTATGGTAGTAAACAATAATTTCCATCCCCCCAATTTCTCTTTTCCTTTTTTACCTGCTTCTTTCCTCCTGTTTCTTGAAAAAGGTGTTTTTTGCTAACTCCAAAAAAACATCTCCAGCTCATGTTTCACATTATCTCTAGCAGGGCTCTTTCTCACCTACATTGGTAGTTATTTTATATGTAGATTCTAGGGTCTGGTACCATTGTGTTGTCCCTCCTATGGATCCTCTGCCCTTTGTTTTCCCTGAAGACACCTTGCATACCAGAGTTGTGCTTAAAATGTTATCAGCTGAACAGTAAAATTTGTCTGCCATCTCATAGACATGGGTCCCCATACAATGCAATCTGTGAGGTCTCAATTATTTCATATTTCATATTTGTTCGCTTTGTGTACCCGCTCTCTTCCAGTGAAGATTTTCTGACCCCACTATGGTTTTGCTTAGGGACACAAGTCGTCTGCAGCACCATATGGTCCCCCAAGGCTGCCAGGAGCTATTTTTGAACTCAGAGCCACGAGTAACCCCTGAGCTCCACCACATGTGACCCAAAAACCAAAAGAAAAAAACCAAAACAAAAAACTTTGTAGGCTAATATTTATTTCAAGAGGCTAAATTATACAGATGTAATTTACATATAACATATATGGGGAGAATAAACTTGTAAACCTGACCTCTAACCTGAAGTTTCTAGGCTCTGCTCCTGTCAAACCCGCTGCCCTATCACCACCAGATACTGAGGCTGTCCTGGAGACACAGCTGCTCTGTCTTTTCCCTCTTGCCTCCCTCCACCCTGTACAAGGACCCTGAGTTCAGCCATCAGGTCTCCCCAGGCCATTTAGGAGAAGTTCCCAACCTAGTGCCTTAAATTCATTGTCCCGCAAAGGACTTTGTCCATGTCAGAGGCTGTCATAGGCTCAGGGATCAGGATCCAGATGTCTGGGACCATCATTGTACCCCCACTGATCTCTGACCCTGCACCCCTGCAGGAGCCAAAACTCTCCCCAAGGAGAGTGTTTGTGCACAGGTGCAAAAAGGGAGGGATGGGGGCAAAGGATAGGCAGACAAATGGTGCAGACAGAGGGAGAGAGCAATAATGGAAGATGGGTATATGGGTGGATGAATGGATGATGGCCAGATGCATGGATGTATGAGAGGACAGGAGAATAGATGATGGATGGGCAGATAAATGCTGGTTGTTCGAATGGACAACAGAGGGAGAGAACAGAAGAGAGCAAGATCAATGATGGACAAAAAAAAGATATACTTGATAGGAGACGATTCAGGACCACTCAGAGTGGGCACTATTGTGTCTTGGGTATTCTGGGATGGATAGTCCAGGAGATTAATTTTACCCTTGGGTGCAACTGGGTAGGGCTCTTTCCTTTCTTTTCTTTTGTTTGGATTTTTTTTCTGGCTACAAACTGCCAAGATCAGGGTTTACTCCTGGCTTTGAGCTCAGAGATCACCCCTGGCAGTGCTCAGAAGACCATTTGCAATGATGGGATTGAGCCTGACCCTTGAAAATGAGGAACAGGGGGCTGGAGAGGTGTCGCTAGAGGTAAGGTGTCTGCCTTGCAAGCGCTAGCCAAGGAAGGACTGCAGTTTGATCCCCTGGCGTCCCATATGGTCCCCCTGAGCCAGGGGCAATTTCTGAGTGCTTAGCCAGGAATAACCCCTGAGCATCAAATGGGTGTGGCCCAAAAAACAAAACAAAACAAACAAACAAACAAAAAGAAAATGAGGAACAGGAGAAAAATGTTCAAGGGCACTTGGTAGTGAGGCTCAGAGGAAAGGGCACTAGGTTCCACTGGGTCTCTCCTTTGACATTGCCAAGGGGCAGGAGGTCAGTCTAGGGAGCTGTGCTGGACCCCAGCACAAGGAAGCGTCCATGTGACACTCCACAGCACATGGAACAGTGTCATGAACCCAGGAGCCTGCACAGACCTGGCCAGAATCTAAGACCTAGAGATGGGGGAGGAGATCAGGAGGGACAAGGAAGGTGTCTGAAAATATAAGGGGCGAAGTGCAGAGAAGACGGTTATTGAACTTTGTTATCTCAAACCACCACTTCGTTTGAACTCTTTTACATTTGGACACACCCAGTGGTGCTCAGGCATGACTTCTGGCTAGCTCAGGAATCATATGGATTCTGGGATCAAAGCCAGTTGGCCTGATCCAAGCCCCCTAACTGCTGATTTATTGCTCCAGCACTCTTGTGAACTTTTTATTACTTCGATTTTCTCAGGAAGGAGGGAGTTTGAAAGAAAAAGCTGCAAAACAAAGAGAGTGAGTGTCTCCCATAGTTAGGGTTCAAGTTACACACGTTGGTGCTGAAAGTCAGAGACCATCTTAGATAATGCAAGATGCAAAAGGGAGTTTATTCGGCTAGCTGAGGTCCAGTCTCCCTGGCTCCTATCTCCCCCATAAACTAAACATGCTCTTTGGTGCACAACAACCACCTTCTAGTAAAACCAAGGACAGTCATGAAAGAGAAGCAGGAAAAATGTTCTAGGCCTTCCAGGCACATATTGTTTGTTGTCTCAGACCCCGAAGAGGCTCTGTTGAAAGGCACCTTGTGGATAGTGCGATGGGTGCTGCTTGGGAGGGGCATTGTCATGTCCTCATGTACACCTGGGTCCCAGGGAGTGGGCCTGGGTGTTCTCCAGTGAGCACCCCAAAGAACCATGTGGGAGCACCAGAGCCACGTGATGAGTCTCCCCACAGCATCACAGCACCACAGTTACATGGAAAGAGGAGACAGTACGAATGAGAAGAAAATGCCAGAACAAAATGTTCTCTGTGCTGGAGTGGTGGCACAGAGTGGTAAGGCATCTGCCTTCCTGGGGCTAGCCTAGGATGAACTGCGGTTTAATCCCCCAGCGTCCCATATGGTCCCCCAAGCCAGGAGCAATTTCTGAGTGCATAGCCAGGAGTAACTCCTAAGCGTCACCGGGGGTGGCTCAAAAAACAAACAAAAAAAAAAAAATAGCTGCAAGTTTTTACCAGAATTTATTGGGCACGTTTGTGCAATCCCTCCTGCCCTCCATTTGATTCTGTCTGTACATCTTTCTCTATCTCTCTTCCTTTGCTCTCTGCTGCTTCTTGATTATTAGATATTTCAGATTTGATGATGTTCAGATCAGAGAAAAACCATAGTGGGCAGGCATCTACCTTACATCCAGCTTACTCGGGAGCCCCACAAGTTCCCCTCAAGTCTCTCAGTAGTGATGCCTGCCTGAGCACAGAGCCAGGAGTATGATCTGAGCACTGTCACACGTGATCCACACACAATCCAAAACCCCAAATAGCCCTGAAGAAGTCTGTGGGTTCCCATGGGAAGTCCCTGGGCCCCTCCTCTAGACACACCTGGCAAAAATAATCACAGGATATCAGCTGTGACTGCTGTACCCAGCCTGGAACCATGGAGAATGTCCAGTGTTATCTACTGACCAAGACAACTGTCCAGCAGCAGGAGCCCCAATGGTCTAGCAGCCGGGACTGCCCAGGGACAGGCCCCAGAAGCCAACATGGGGCTGAGCAGGAGCAGTTCTGGGGGAGCCTTTCTCTTGCATTTGTTCCTTTCACAGCTTCTATGTTTTCCAAGTTTCTCCTCTTCCCTCCTGACAGGTTCAGACTGATCTAGGGGGTTCCAGGGGCAGGCACCAGGGAGAGTTTTGTTTTTCCCGTTTGGGTGTGAGTGTATTTTGCCACCCCCAAGTGCTGAGTTCTGGCTTTGTGCTTAGGGGTCACTCCTGGAGAGTGACCTCATTCAGGGCCTCATTCAGGGGTGGAAATCTCTTATGGTTGACCAGAGCCTTCACCCCTAGACTGTCTGTCAGCCCCTGGGTCTGTTTCTGCCTGCAAAGTGCTGAAGTTCATCCATATCCAGGAGGTTTGCAGGAAACTTGCACATTCATGAGGGAGGAAGGAGCCAGGCATGGAGGAACATACAAAGAACAGACATCACATGGAGCAGGAAAGTCTTGCAGTGTTGAGGAGAACGATGTGGGTGGAAAATTGCATGGAGCAGGGTCCTTATCAGCCGGAAAGTGGTTGAATTTTTTTTTTTTTTAATTTGCCTTATGCATTTCTTTTTTTTTTAATGCATAAATTTTTTTTATTTAAACACCTTGATTACATACATGATTGTGTTTGGGTTTCAGTCATAAAAGGAACACCACCCATTGCGGGGTCCTGAAGCCCCCCAGGGGGGGCCCGGCCAGCAGGAATTAGCTGGGAAGACTTCTTAGACAACCGCACTCCTATTTTGCTAGGTAGAAGAACAACCACACCTGTAAAAATCTGAGAGAGGTTAATAATAAAGACCCAAGGCAATGTCTCACTGCTCAAGGGCAACTTTATTTGGCTACAGCTCCTTCTTATATAGAGAAGAAGAAGGGGGCAGTACAAGGGTGATGTCAATCACACTTTTGGCATGAAAATTACTTCATTATTCCAAATAAGGCAAGTGGGCAATACTTCTTGCAGTATCCATGGAAACATCTTGTGACCTTCTAGCTGCATTCCTAATTGCTTGACTATCAGGAGGTGGTGCAAGATGTGCTTGCCTCAGTGATCTTGAACAGACAATGTAGCATATACACAATAATGAATGTCTTGTAAACTCAGGGATATGGTTAAGGGAGTAAGGCCTCTTTTCTGGGAATGGTACTGGGCTGTGTTGCTCTCCTCCGGGCTAAAAGATTAATTATACTTTGCAGCTGCATTTTCCTTTCTCTTTGGCCCAAGAACTTACAGCAAGACTGCATGTAGCCTTTAGGTGAAAGGCTGGATTATGGCAGAAAGAATAGCAAAATGGCCTCAAACAAGTCAGTCCCCAACAACCCATCACCAGTGCAACATTCCCATCACCCAAGTCCCAAATCTCCCTCCTCCCCACCCAACCCCCGCCTGTACCCTAAACAGGCTCTACATTTCCCTCATACATTCTCAATATTAGGACAGTTCAAAATGTAGTTATTTCTCTAACTAAACTCATCACTCTTTGTGGTGAGCTTCCTGAGGTGAGCTGGAACTTCCAGCTCTTTTCTCTTTTGTGTCTGAAAATTATTATTACAAGGGTGTCTTTCATTTTTCTTAAAACCCATAGATGAGTGAGACCATTCTGCGTTTTTCTCTCTCTCTCTGACTTATTTCACTCAGCATAATAGATTCCATGTACATCCATGTATAGGAAAATTTCATGACTTCATCTCTCCTGACAGCTGCATAATATTCCATTGTGTATATGTACCACAGTTTCTTTAGCCATTCGTCTGTTGAAGGGCATCTTGGTTGTTTCCAGAGTCTTGCTATTGTAAATAGAGCTGCAATGAATATAGGTGTAAGGAAGGGGTTTTTGTATTGTATTTTTGTGTTCCTAGGGTATATTCCTAGGAGTGGTATAGCTGGATCGTATGGGAGCTCGATTTCCAGTTTTTGGAGGAATCTCCATATCGCTTTCCATAAAGGTTGAACTAGACAGCATTCCCACCAGCAGTGGATAAGAGTTCCTTTCTCTCCACATCCCCGCCAACACTGTTTATTCTCATTCTTTGTGATGTGTGCCATTCTCTGGGGTGTGAGGTGGTATCTCATCGTTGTTTTGATTTGCATCTCCCTGATGATTAGTGATGTGGAACATTTTTTCATGTGTCTTTTGGCCATGCGTATTTCTTCTTTGTCAAAGTGTCTGTTCATTTCTTCTCCCCATTTTTTGATGGGGTTAGATGTTTTTTTCTTGTAAAGTTCTGTCAGTGCCTTGTATATTTTGGAGATTAGCCCCTTATCTGATGGGTATTGGGTGAATAGTTTCTCCCACTCAGTGGGTGGCTCTTGTATCCTGGGCACTATTTCCTTTGAGGTGCAGAAGCTTCTCAGCTTAATATATTCCCATCTGTTAATCTCTGCTTTCACTTGCTTGGAGAGTGCAGTTTCCTCCTTGAAGATGCCTGTAATGTCCTGGAGTGTTTTGCCTATGTGCTGTTCTATATATCTTATGGTTTTGGGGCTGATATCGAGGTCTTTAATCCATTTGGATTTTACCTTTGTACATGATGTTAGCTGGGGGTCTAAGTTTAATTTTTTGCAAGTGGCTATCCAATTGTGCCAACACCACTTGTTGAAGAGGCTTTCCCTGCTCCATTTAGGATTTCCTGCTCCTTTATCAAAAATTAGATGGTTGTATGTCTGGGGAACATTTTCTGAGTATTCAAGCCTATTCCACTGATCTGAGGACCTATCCTTATTCCAATACCATGCTGTTTTGATAACTGTTGCTTTGTAGTACAGTTTAAAGTTGGGAAAAGTAATTCCTCCCATATTCTTTTTCCCAATGATTGCTTTAGCTATTCGAGGGTGTTTATTGTTCCAAATGAATTTCAAAAGTGTCTGATCCACTTCTTTGAAGAATGTCATGGGTATCTTTAGAGGGATGGCATTAAATCTGTATAATGCCTTGGGGAGTATTGACATTTTGATGATGTTAATCCTGCCAATCCATGAGCAGGGTATGTGTTTCCATTTCCGTGTGTCCTCTCTTATTTCTTGGAGCAGAGTTTTATAGTTTTCTTTGTATAGGTCCTTCACATATTTAGTCAAGTTGATTCCAAGATATTTGAGTTTGTGTGGTACTATTGTGAATGGGGTTGTTTTCTTAATGTCCATTTCATCCTTATTACTATTGGTATATAGAAAGGCCATTGATTTTTGTGTGTTAATTTTGTAGCCTGCCACCTTGCTATATGAGTCTATTGTTTCTAGAAGCTTTTTGATAGAGTCTTTAGGGTTTTCTAAGTAGAGTATCATGTCATCTGCAAACAGTGAGATCTTGACTTCTTCCTTTCCTATCTGGATTCCCTTGATATCCTTTTCTTGCCTAATCGCTATAGCAAGTACTTCCAGTGCTATGTTGAATAGGAGTGGTGAGAGAGGACAGCCTTGTCTTGTGCCAGAATTTAGAGGGAAGGCTTTCAGTTTTTCTCCATTGAGGATAATATTTGCCACTGGCTTGTGGTAGATGGCCTTCACTATATTGAGAAAGGTTCCCTCCATTCCCATCTTGCTGAGAGTTTTGATCAAGAATGGGTGTTGGACCTTATCAAATGCTTTCTCTGCATCTATTGATATGATCATGTGGTTTTTATTTTTCTTGTTATTGATGTTGTGTATTATGTTGATAGATTTACGGATGTTAAACCAGCCTTGCATTCCTGGGATGAAACCTACTTGATCGTAGTGGATGATCTTCTTAACGAGACATTGAATCCTATTTGCCAGGATTTTGTTGAGGATCTTTGCATCTGTATTCATCAGTGATATTGGTCTGTAATTTTCTTTTTTGGTAGCGTCTCTGTCTGGTTTAGGTATCAAGGTGATGTTGGCTTCATAAAAGCTATTTGGAAGTGTTTCTGTTTGTTCAATTTCATGAAAGAGTCTTGCCAAGATTGGCAGTAGTTCCTCTTGGAAAGTTTGATAGAATTCATTAGTGAATCCATCTGGACCTGGGCTTTTGTTTTTCGGCAGACATTTGATTACTGTTTTAATTTCATCAATGGTGATGGGGGTGTTTAGATATGCTACATCCTCTTCCTTCAACCGTGGAAGATTATAAGAGTCCAAGAATTTATCCATTTCTTCCAGGTTCTCATTTTTAGTGGCGTAGAGTTTTTCAAAGTAGTTTCTGATTACCCTTTGAATCTCTGTCATATCAGTAGTGATCTCTCCTTTTTCATTCCTGATACGAGTTATCAAGTTTCTCTCTCTCTCTTTCTTTGTTAGGTTTGCCAGTGGTCTATCAATCTTGTTTATTTTTTCAAAGAACCAACTTCTGCTTTCGTTGATCTTTCGGATTGTTTTTTGAGTTTCCACTTCGTTGATTTCTGCTCTCAGCTTTGTTATTTCCTTCTGTCTTCCTATTTTTGGGTCCTTTTGTTGAGCATTTTCTAGTTCTATTAGCTGTGTCATTAAGCTACTCAGGTAAGCTCCTTCTTCCTTCCTGATGTGTGCTTGCAAAGCTATAAATTTTCCTCTCAGTACTGCTTTTGCTGTGTCCCATAAGTTCTGAGAGTTTGTGTCTTTATTGTCATTTGTTTCCAGGAACCTTTTTATTTCCTCCTTGATTTCATCTCGGACCCACTGGTTATTGAGCATGAGGCTGTTTAACTTCCAGGTGTTAAAGTGTTTCTTCTGAGTCCCTTTGGAGTTCACAAATAATTTCAGAGCCTTGTGGTCAGCGAAGGTAGTCTGCAAAATTTCTATCCTCTTGATCTTATGGAGGTATGTTTTATGTGCCAGCATGTAGTCTATCCTGGAGAATGTCCCATGTACATTGGAGAAGAATGTGTATCCAGGTTTCTGGGGATGGAGTGTCCTATATATATCCACTAGGCCTCTTTCTTCCATTTCTCTCCTCAGGTCTAGTATATTCTTGTTGGGTTTCAGTCTGTTTGACCTGTCCAGTGTTGACAAAGCCGTGTTAAGGTCCCCCACAATTATTGTGTTGTTGTTGATATTATTTTTCAGATTTGTCAACAGTTGTATTAAATATTTTGCTGGCCCCTCATTCGGTGCATATATGTTTAGGAGAGTGAATTCTTCCTGCTCTACGTACCCCTTGGTTAATATAAAATGTCCGTCTTTGTCCCTTACAACCTTCCTGAGTATAAAGTTTGCATTATCTGATATTAGTATGGCCACTCCAGCTTTTTTATGGGTGTTGTTTGCTTGGATAACTTTTCTCCAGCCTTTTATTTTGAGTCTATGTTTGTTCTGACTATTCAGGTGTGTTTCTTGTAGGCAGCAGAAGGTTGGATTGAGTTTTTTGATCCATTTAGCCACTCTGTGTCTCTTAACTGGTGCATTTAGTCCATTGACGTTGAGAGAAAGAATTGTCCTGGGATTTAACGCCATCTTTATTTCAAAATTTGGTGTGTCTTTTGGGTAGTCTTGTCTTAGATTAGGTCTTTCAGTTTTTCTCTTAAGACTGGTTTTGTGTCTGTGAAGTTTCTGAGCTGTTTTTTGTCTGTGAAACCATGTATTCTTCCATCAAACCGGAAAGTGAGTTTTTCTGGGTATAGTATTCTGGGTGAAGCATTCATTTCATTCAGTCTTGTCACAATATCCCACCACTGCTTTCTGGCATTGAGCGTTTCTGGTGACAGGTCTGCTGTAAATCTCAGGGAAGCTTGCTTGAACATGATTTCCCCTTTTGATCTTGCTGTTTTCAGAATTCTGTCTCTATCTGTGGGATTTGTCATTGTGACTAGGATGTGTCTTGGGGTGGTTTTTCTGGGGTCTCTTTTGGTTGGTACTCTTCGGGCATGCAGGATTTGGTCACATATATTCTTTAGCTCTGGAAGTTTCTCTTTAATGATGTTCTTGACTATTGATTCTTCCTGGAAATTTTCTTCCTGGGTCTCTGGGACTCCAATGATTCTTAAGTTGTTTCTGTTGATCTTATCATAGACTTCTATTTTCGTCTGTTCCCATTCTTTGACTAATTTTTCCATTGTCTGCTCATTTGCTTTAAGTTTTTTGTCCAATCTCTCCTGCTGTATGGAATTGTTATGTATCTCATCTTCCACAGCACCAATTCTATTCTCAGCTTCTGATACCCTGTCCCAGAGCTTATCCATTTTGTCATTCACTTCGTTTACTGACTTTTTCAGTCCTGTTAGTTGACATGTTATTTCAGTTTGGAGTTTTGTCATTTCTGCCTTCATATTTTCTTGGTTCTTATTAGTGTTCTGTTCAACTCGATCCATGGTTTCTTGGAGTCTGTTGAGCACCTTCCATATTGCTAGTCTAAAGTCCTTATCTGAGAGGTTGATTAGTTGTTCAGTCATTATCTGGTCCTCAGAATTGTCATCTTCATTCTCTATGTCTGATGCTGGCCTGCGTTGTTTCCCCATTGTCACACTTGTATTGTGGGTTTTTCTACGTGTTGTGGTGGTATTCATTGTCTATATGATGTAGGCAGCACACTCCTCTGGCTCCTCCCTTTCTGGATGGACTGACTTGCCTCTAAGGGAGGGGAGTCCTCCGTGGATGAAGCCTCACACTGGGTCAAATCTTAGGCCCGAGCATGCAACAGAGAAGACAGTCCAGAGAGAAATGTTTGCTTCTGTGATATAGCGCCGTTCTTAGTGTGATTTTTCCTTCTTGTTGCAATGGAGTTCTTTCCTTAGAAAGAGTGCACGGCCGCGTAGCTAAGCAGAGCGGCCGTGCTCCTCTGAGCCTCTTTTTGCCCCACTCGCAAGAGTTTCACGCAAGAGGACAGTAGACAGACATAGACAGGTCACACTCACAGTCTTTCACAGCTGAGCCCCACTGGGCCCGTGTACTTTCGCGGATTTTCCCCGCCTGGTGTCACACACAGGGAGCCAGCTTTTGCAAAGGTTAGCCGGTTTTTATGCTCTCTGAATTTTTTTTTTATTTTTATTTTTTTTTTTTATTTAAACACCTTGATTACATACATGATTGTGTTTGGGTTTCAGTCATAAAAGGAACACCACCCATCACCAATGCAACATTCCCATCACCCAAGTCCCAAATCTCCCTCCTCCCCACCCAACCCCCGCCTGTACCCTAAACAGGCTCTCCATTTCCCTCATACATTCTCAATATTAGGACAGTTCAAAATGTAGTTATTTCTCTAACTAAACTCATCACTCTTTGTGGTGAGCTTCCTGAGGTGAGCTGGAACTTCCAGCTCTTTTCTCTTTTGTGTCTGAAATTTATTATTGCAAGAATGTCTTTCATTTTTCTTAAAACCCATAGATGAGTGAGACCATTCTGCGTTTTTCTCTCTCTCTCTGACTTATTTCACTCAGCATAATAGATTCTGTGTACATCCATGTATAGGAAAATTTCATGACTTCATCCCTCCTGACAGCTGCATAATATTCCATTGTGTATATGTACCACAGTTTCTTTAGCCATTCGTCTGTTGAAGGGCATCTTGGTTGTTTCCAGAGTCTTGCTATGGTAAATAGTGCTGCAATGAATATAGGTGTATGGAAGGGATTTTTGTATTGTATTTTTGTGTTCTTAGGGTATATTCCTAAGAGTGGTATAGCTGGATCATATGGGAGCTCGATTTCCAGTTTTTGGAGGAATCTCCATATTGCTTTTCATAAAGGTTGAACTAGACGGCATTCCCACCAGCAGTGGATAAGGGTTCCTTTCTCTCCACATCCCCGCCAGCACTGTTTGTTCTCATTCTTTGTGATGTGTGCCATTCTCTGTGGTGTGAGGTGGTATCTCATCGTTGTTTTGATTTGCATCTCTCTGATGATTAGTGATGTGGAGCATTTCTTCATGTGTCTTTTGGCCATTTGTATTTCTTCTTTGTCAAAGTGTCTGTTCATTTCTTCTCCCCATTTTTTGATGGGATTAGATGTTTTTTTCTTGTAAATTTCTGTCAGTGCCTTGTATATTTTGGAGATTAGCCCTTTGTCTGATGGGTATTGGGTGAATAGATTCTCCCACTCAGTGGGTGGCTCTTGAATCCTGGGCACTATTTCCTTTGAGGTGCAGAAGCTTCTCAACTTAATATATTCCCATCTGTTAATCTCTATTTTCACTTGCTTGGAGAGTGCAGTTTCCTCCTTGAAGATGCCTGAAGTCTCAATGTCCTGGAGAGTTTTACCTATGTGTTGTTCTATATATCTTATGGTTTGGGGTCGGATATCGAGGTCTTTAATCCATTTGGATTTTACCTTCGTACATGATGTTAGCTGGGGGTCTAAGTTCAATTTTTTGCAAGTGGCTAGCCAGTTGTGCCAACACCACTTGTTGAAGAGGCTTTCCTTGCTCCATTTAGGATTTCCTGCTCCTTTATCAAAAATTAGGTGATTGTATGTCTGGGGAACATTTTCTGAGTATTCAAGCCTATTCCACTGATCTGAGGACCTGTCCTTATTCCAATACCATGCTGTTTTGATAACTATTGCTTTGTAGTAAAGTTTAAAGTTGGGGAAAGTAATTCCTCCCATATTCTTTTTCCCAATGATTGCTTTAGCTATTCTAGGGTGTTTATTGTTCCAAACAAATTTCAAAAGTGCCTGATCTACCTCTTTGAAGAATGTCATAGATATCTTTAGAGGGATAGCGTTGAATCTGTATAACGCGTTGGGGAGTATTGCCATTTTGATGATGTTAATCCTGCCAATCCATGAGCAGGGTATGTGTTTCCATTTCCGCGTGTCCTCTCTTATTTCTTGGAGCAGAGTTTTATAGTTTTCTTTGTATAGGTCTTTCACATTTTTAGTCAAGTTGATTCCAAGATATTTGAGTTTGTGGCACTATTGTGAATGGGGTTGTTTTCTTAATGTCTATTTCTTCCTTATTACTATTGGTGTATAGAAAGGCCATTGATTTTTGTGTGTTAATTTTGTAGCCTGCCACCTTGCTATATGAGTCTATTGTTTCTAGAAGCTTTCTGGTAGAGTCTTTAGGGTTTTCTAAGTAGAGCATCATGTCATCTGCAAACAGTGAGAGCTTGACTTCTTCCTTTCCTATCTGGATTCCCTTGATATCTTTTTATTGCCTAATCGCTATAGCAAGTACTTCCAGTGCTATGTTGAATAGGAGTGGTGAGAGAGGACAGCCTTGTCTTGTGCCAGAATTTAGAGGGAAGGCTTTTAGTTTTTCTCCATTGAGGATAATATTTGCCACTGGCTTTTGGTAGATGGCCTTAACTATATTGAGAAAGGTTCCTTCCATTCCCATCTTGGTGAGAGTTTTGATCAAGAATGGGTGTTGGACCTTGTCAAATGCTTTCTCTGCATCTATTGATATAATCATGTGGTTTTTATTTTTCTTGTTGTTGATGTTGTGTATTATGTTGATAGATTTACGGATGTTAAACCATCCTTGCATTCCTGGGATGAAACCTACTTGATCGTAGTGGATGATCTTCTTAATGAGGTATTAAATCCTATTTGCCAGGATTTTGTTGAGGATCTTTGCATCTGCATTCATCAGCGATATTGGTCTGTAATTTTCTTTTTTCGTAGCATCTCTGTCTGGTTTAGGTATCAAGGTGATGTTGGCTTCATAAAAGCTATTTGGGAGTGTTTCCACTTGTTCAATTTCATGAAAGAGTCTTGCCAGGATTGGTAGTAGTTCCTCTTGGAAAGTTTGATAGAATTCATTAGTGAATCCATCTGGGCCTGGGCTTTTGTTTTTGGGCAGACTTTTGATTACCATTTTTATTTCATCAATGGTGATGGGGGTGTTTAGATATGCTACATCCTCTTCTTTCAACCGTGGAAGATTATAAGAGTCCAAGAATTTATCCATTTCTTCCAGGTTCTCATTTTTAGTGGCATAGAGTTTTTCAAAGTAGTTTCTGATTACCCTTTGAATCTCTGTCATATCAGTAGTGATCTCTCCTTTTTCATTCCTAATACGAGTTATCAAGTTTCTCTCTCTCTCTTTCTTTGTTAGGTTTGCCAGTGGTCTATCAATCTTGTTTATTTTTTCGAAGAACCAACTTCTGCTTTCGTTGATCTTTCGGATTGTTTTTTGGGTTTCCACTTCGTTGATTTCTGCTCTCAGCTTTGTTATTTCCTTCTGTCTTCCTATTTTTGGGTCCTTTTGTTGAGTACTTTCTAGTTCTATTAGCTGTGTCACTAAGCTACTCAGGTAAGCTCCTTCTTCCTTCCTGATGTGTGCTTGCAAAGCTATAAATTTTCCTCTCAGTACTGCTTTTGCTGTGTCCCATAAGTTCGGATAGTTTGTGTCTTTATTGTCATTTGTTTCCAGGAACCTTTTGATTTCCTTCTTGATTTCATCTCGGACCCACTGGTTATTGAGTATGAGGCTGTTTAACTTCCAGGTGTTAAAGTTTTTCTTCTGAGTCCCTTTGGAATTCACAAATAATTTCAGAGCCTTGTGGTCAGCGAAGGTAGTCTGCAAAATTTCTATCCTCTTGATATTATGGAGGTATGTTTTATGTGCCAGCATGTAGTCTATCCTGGAGAATGTCCCATGTACATTGGAGAAGAATGTGTATCCAGGTTTCTGGGGATGAAGTGTCCTATATATATCCACTAGGCCTCTTTCTTCCATTTCTCTCCTCAGGTCTAGTATATTCTTGTTGGGTTTCAGTCTGGTTGACCTATCCAGTGTTGACAAAGCAGTGTTGAGGTCCCCCACAATTATTGTGTTGTTATTGATATTGTTTTTCAGATTTGTCAACAGTTGTTTTAAATATTTTGCTGGCCCCTCATTTGGTGCATATATGTTTAGGAGAGTTATTTCTTCCTGCTCTACATACCCCTTGATTAATATAAAATATCCATCTTTGTCCCTTACAACCTTCCTGAGTATAAAGTTTGCATTATCTGATATTAGTATGGCCAATCCAGCTTTTTTATGGGTGTTGTTTGCTTGGATAACTTTTCTCCAGCCTTTTATTTTGAGTCTATGTTTTTTCTGACTATTCAGGTGCGTTTCTTGTAGGCAGCAGAAGGTTGGATTGAGTTTTTTGATCCATTTAGCCACTCTGTGTCTCTTAACTGGTGCATTTAGTCCATTGACGTTGAGAGAAAGAATTGTCCTGGGATTTAATGTCATCTTTATATCAAAATTTGGTGTGTCTTTTGGTCAGTCTTGTCTTAGATTAGGTCTTTCAGTTTTTCTCTTAAGACTGGTTTTGAGTCTGTAAAGTTTCTGAGCTGTTTTTTGTCTGTGAAACCATGTATTCTTCCGTCAAACCGGAAAGTGAGTTTTGCTGGGTACAGTATTCTAGGTGAAGCATTCATTTCATTCAGTCTTGTCACAATATCCCACCACGGCTTTCTGGCATTTAGTGTTTCTGGTGACAGGTCTGCTGTAAATCTCAAGGATGCTTGCTTGAATGTAATTTCCCCTTTTGATCTTGCTGTTTTCAGAATTCTGTCTCTATCTGTGGGATTTGTCATTGTGACTAGGATGTGTCTTGGGGTGGTTTTTCTTGGGTCTCTTTTGGTTGGTACTCTTCGAGCATGCAGGATTTGATCACATATATTCTTTAGCTCTGGGAGTTTCTCTTTAATGATGTTCTTGACCGTTGATTCTTCCTGGAAATTTTCTTCCTGGGTGTCTGGGACTCCAATGATTCTTAAGTTGTTTCTGTTGATCTTATCATAGACCTCTATTTTCATCTGTTCCCATTCTTTGACTAATTTTTCCATTGTCTGTTCATTTGTTTTAAGTTTTTTTTCCAATCTCTCCTGTTGTATAGAATTGTTATGTATCTCATCTTCCACAGCACCAAGTCTATTCTCAGCTTCTGATACCCTGTCCCAGAGCTTATCCATTTTGTCATTCACTTCGTTTACTGATTTTTTCAGGCCTGTTATTTGACATGTTATTTTAGTTTGGAGTTTTGTGATTTCTGTCTTCATATTTTCTTGATTTTTATTAGTGTTCTGTTCTATTCTATTCATGGTTTCTTTGAGTTCTTTGAGTATATTCCATATTGCTACTGTAAAGTCCTTATCTGAGAGATTGATTAGTTGGTTGGTCGTTAACTGGTCATCAGAATTGTCATCTTCATTCTCTATGTCTGATGCTGGCCTGCGTTGTTTCCCCATTGTCACACTTGTATTGTGGGTTTTTCTACGTGTTGTGGTGGTATTCATTGGTTATATGATGCAGGCAACACACTTCTCTGGCTCCGCCCTTTCTGGATGGGCCGACTTGCCTCCAAGGTAGGGGAGTCCTCCGTGGATGAAGCCTCACACAGGATCAAATCTTAGGCCCAAGCACGCAGCAGAGAAGACAGTCTGGAGAGAAATTCTTGCTTCTGTGATCCAGTACAGTTCTTAGTGTGGTTTTTTTCTTCTTGTGATGGTGTTCTTTTTTTAGAAAGAGCACACGGCTGCGTAGCGAAGTGGAGCAAAGTGCCTTCTGGAGCCTCTTTTCAGCCCACTCTCAGGAGGTTTATGCAACAGGATAGCAGAGAGACACACACAGGCAGCACTCACAGTTTTTCACAGTCGGGCCCCACTGGTCAGGCGTAGTTTTCACTCGCTCGCTGGGCAGCTTCAGAATGCTGTATTTTTGGGGTTCACTTCCCAGGACTCTGAGGAGAGTCACTGGCTCGCTGGGTAGCTTCCGAATGTAGTTTCTTTGGGGTTCGCTTCCCAGGGCTCTGAGGAGAGCTTCCAGAGTTCAGGAAAGACAGAGAAGGGTAGGACAGGGCTCCCTTCCGGTGCTCAGTTTCCTCAGAAGAAGCACAGCCTGGTGGAGACTCTGCAGGTAGAGCAATCAGCACTCTGCCTGGAGACCCCCACATCCAGCCATTTCTTACTCACTCACTGGCTCGCTGGGTAGCTCCCGAATGTAGTTTCTTTGGGGTTCGCTTCCCAGGGCTCTGAGGAGAGCTTCCAGAGTTCAGGAAAGACAGAGAAGAGTAGGACAGGGCTCCCTTCAGGTGCTCAGTTTCTGGTTCGCTGGGTAGCTTCCAAATGTAGTTTCTTTGGGGTTCGCTTCCCAGGGCTCTGAGGAGAGCTTCCAGAGTTCAGGAAAGACAGAGAAGGGTAGGACAGGGCTCCCTTCTGGTGCTCAGTTCCTCAGAAGAAGCACAGCCCGGTGGAGACTCTGCAGGTAGAGCAATCAGCACTCTGCCTGGAAACCCCCACCTGCAGCCATTTCTCATTCACTCACTGGCTCGCTGTGTAGCTCCCGAATGTAGTTTCTTTGGAGTTAGCTTCCCAGGGCTCTTAGGAGAGCTTCCAGAGTTCAGGAAAGACAGAGAAGAGTAGGACAGGCCTCCCTTCCGGTGCTCAGTTTCCTCAGAAGAAGCACAGCCCGGCGTAGAGTCTGCAGGTAGAGCAATCAGCACTCTGCCTGGAAACCCCCACCTGCAGCCATTTCTCACTCACTCACTGGCTCGCTGGGTAGCTCCCGAATGTAGTTTCTTTGGGGTTCGCTTCCCAGGGCTCTGAGGAGAGCTTCCAGAGTTCAGGAAAGACAGAGAAGGGTAGGACAGGGCTCCCTTCCGGTGCTCAGTTCCTCAGAAGAAGCACAGCCCGGTGGAGATTCTGCAGGTAGAGCAGTCAGCACTCTGCCTGGAAACCCCCACCTGCAGCCATTTCTCACTCACTCACTGGCCGGTTGAATTTTTTTATTTGTTTATTTAGCATAATAAAATCGCACTGTCAGTTTTTGAGGGAGGTGCTGACTCACTCTCCGAACTTTAACCCTGGGTTGTCTTTTATTGTTTTGTGGGTTCCAGGAAGCAGGGAAAGGAGACTTGGGGTACAGTGGCCCTGTTTTTCCAACAGCCTCAACATATGGAATGGCTTTCATGGAAATGAAACCCCTAGAAAAATGTACACCCTGATCTACCCACATGGCCTGGCCTCTACCTCTTCTGGAGCTGCCTCTGCTGCTATTTCTGCTGCCTCCTTGCTGGGCACCCACAGGAGCTGGTGAGTGACCATTTCTCCCTGCACTGGACCCCCTACTTCTCCCAGTTTTGGAGCCCGCCCCAGGCCTTGCAAGCACCTGCCTCCCCAGAAACAGTCCTGCTGTAGCTCTTAGGAAAGTGGAGACTCAACCATGACTCCAGTCATCCCAGAGAAGAGACATAGCACCTCACAACACTCCTGCCCCCAATGACTTTTTTCTTTTTTTCTTTTTCTTTTTTTTTTTTGGTTTTTGGGCCACACCCGTTGTTGCTCAGGGGTTACTCCTGGCTGTCTGCTCAGAAATAGCTCCTGGCAGGCACAGGGGACCATATGGGACACCGGGATTTGAACCAACCACCTTTGGTCCTGGATTGGCTGCTTGCAGGGCAAACACCGCTGTGCTATCTCTCCGGGCCCTTTCTTTTTCTTTTCTTTTTTTTTTGCAATGACTTTTTTCAAAGGTGTCCATTCACCAGCACTCACCCCCACCAGGGACCATGTCATGCCTCAAGTGTCCCAGATAGGAGGACATCACTCAGGGACAGCTCAAAATAGTCTCAGTCTCTGAAGTCCTGGAAAGATGCCTCTGCTGTTTCCAGAACATGGTGGAGAGTGGGGGAATTGGACATGGTTAGAGGCCCCAGACTATTGGGTCAGGAGCCATTCTTGGGTGGGGGCTGAGGATTAAGGTTCAGTTCCCAGAATTCAGCAGGTGCCAGGCACCAGGTGTTCTAAAGCAGGAATTCCCGACCCTCAGAGCATCTGGGGGACAGCCTGGAGGTGAAAGTTCCCACAGGATGGGGACACAGGGGGTGTTTCTGGTACCATCAGCAGATGGTGCAGGTTCTCTGACTAGATGCCCAGCAATGTTGGTGCTGGATCTCCTATTTCCAGGTCTGAGAAACATTTCTACAATTTCCATAAGGGGAACTAGCTGCCATGATTACAAGCATGATTTTAGTTGGTTTTTAGTCATAAGCAGAACACCCTCCTTTGTCATCCCACCCCCATCTTTCTGTATAACCTTACCTGATGGTAAGACCTGCCCATTTCTGGAAGGGGTCTTTGGAAGGTGACAAAAGGGTTGCCTGAGAGGTGTAAAGGGGATGGAGAGAAACATGTTGAGAGAGGAGGAGAGCTGGCAGGATGGAGGGAAAAGAAACATGTTAAGATGGCAGGGCAGCTGGAATAGGCTGCTTAAAAGGTTCACCTAGGTGGCAAGGGCCTTGAATAAAGCTTTATATCTCCTGAAATCTGACTGTGATCATTTCCTTGCGACTATCCTGAACCCTTAGACCCACTGGCTGGAAGGAAAGGTTGCAGGTGCTTGGCACTGGCCAGCAGAGAAAGGCCTCTCCATCCATCCATCCATCTCACCATCATCCACCTCCATCCAGGACTCCATAATTAATATCTTATTCTACACCCTTCACCAGTGCAACATTCCCACTATCAATGCCACCCCTCCTTCTTCCCAACCCCTGCCTATATTCAAGACAGGCATTTTACTTTTCTCACTCATTAAGATTGTCATGATAGTTGTTAGTGTATTTATTTCCCTAACTGCATTCACCACTGTTTTTGGTGGGCTTCATATTGTGAGCTGGTCCTTCTGGCCCTCATCTCTATTGTCTCTGGGCATTATTACAATAATGTCCTTAATTTTTCTTAAAACCCATAGATAAGTGAAACTATTCTGTGTCTATTTCTCTCTCTCTGATTTATTTCACTCAGCATAATAGTTTCCATATCCATCATGTATAGGAAAATTTCATGACTTCATCTCCCCTGATGGCTGCAAAATATTCCATTTTATATACGTACCACAAGTTAGCCATTCATCTGTTGAAGGGCATCTTGATTGTTTCCAGAGTGTGGTTATTTTAAATTGTGCTGCAATGAATATAGATGTGAGGAAGGGATTTTTGAATTGTAATTTTGTGTTCTTAGGGTATATCCCTAGGAGTGGTATAGCTAGATCATATTGGAGCTCAATTTCCAGTTTTTTTTTTTTGCGGAATCTCCACATTGTTTTCCATAAAGGCTGGACTAGACAGCATTTTCAACAGAAGTGAATGAATTCCCTTTTCTCCACATCCCTGCCAGCACTGATTGTTCTTATTCTTTGTGATGTGTGCCAGTCTCTGTGGTGTGAGATGGTACCACATCATTGTCTTGATATGCATCTCCCTGATGATTAGTGATGTGGAGCATTTCTTCATGTGTCTTTTGGCCATTTGTATTTCTTCTTGGAAAACGTGTCTGTTCTTTTCTTCTCCCCACTTTTTGATGGGGTTATATGTTTTTTTCCTTGTTATGTTTTGTCAGTACCTTGTATATTTTCAATATTAGCCCCATATTTGATGGGTATTGGGTGAATAGTTTCTCTCATTCTGTGTTTGGCTTTTGTGTCCTACGCACTATTTCCTTTGAGGTGCAGGAGCTTCTCAGCTTAATACATGCCCACCTTTTATCTCTGCTTCCACTTGTTTGGAAAGTGCTATTTCCTCCTTAAAGATACATTTAGTCTCAATGTCATGGGGTGTTTTAACTATGTGTTGTTCTATATACCTTATGATTTCAGTCTTGTTATCAAGGTTTTTAATCCATTTGGGTTTGATCTTTGTGCATGGTGTTAGATAGGTGTCTGAGTTTTCTTTTTTGCAAGTGGCTAACCATTTGTGCCAACACTATTTGTTACAGAGGTTTTCCTTGCATCAGTTTGAATTTCTTGCCCCTTTATCAAAGATTAAGTTGATTCTATGTCTGGGGAGCCTTCTGTGAACACTCAAGTTTATTCCACTGATCTGAGGATCTGTCTTTATTCCAATAGCATGCTGTTTTAATAACTATTGTTTTGTAATACAATTTAAAATTAGGAAAAGTAATGCCTCCTATATTCCTTTTCCCAAGGATTTCTTTAGCTATCCGAGGGTGATTATTGTTCCAAATAAATTTCAGGAGTGTTTGATCCACTTTTTTGATGAATGTCATGGGTATCTTTAGAGGTATTGCATTAAATCTGTATAATGCTTTGGGGTGTATTGCCATATTTCTGTATTTTTCAGGCTAAAACCTGGAGATGCTCAGGGGTTACTCATGGCTCTGTGCTCAGAAATTGCTCCAGGCTTGGGAGGCCATATAGGACTGTGGGGGATTGAACCTCAGTCTGTCCTATGTCAGCTGAATACAAGGCAAATGCCCTACCATTTTGCCACAGCTCTGGCCCCAGAGTATTACCATTTTAATGATATTAATACTGCCAATCCATGAGCAGGGTATGTGTTTCTATTTATTTGTGTCCTCTCTTATTACTTGAAGCAGGGCTTTGTAGTTTTTCTTTGTATAGGTCCTTCACCTCTTTAGTTAAGTTTACTCCAAAATATTTGAGTTTGTTGGCACTTATGTGAATGGGATTTTGGGGGGGGTGGTACACCTGTTGACACTCAGGGGTTACTCCTGGCTATGCACTCACTAATCATTCTTGGCTTGGGGGACCATATGGGACACCGGGGAATTGAACCGTGGTCGGTCCTAGGCTAGTGCTTGCAAGGCAGGCACCTTACCTCTAGCATCACCACTCGGCCCCAGGATTTTTTTTTTTTATTTTATTTTTGTTTTTGGGCCACACCCGACATTGCTCAGGGGTTACTCCTGGCTGTCTGCTCAGAAATAGCTCCTGGCAGGCACGGAGGACCGTATAGGACACCGGGATTTGAACCAACCACCTTTGGTCCTGGATTGGCTGCTTGCAAGGCAAACGCCGCTGTGCTATTTCTCCGGGCCCAGGATTGTTTCTTTTAATGTAATTTCTTCTCTATCATTATTGGTGTATAAGAAGGCCACTGATTTTTGAGTGTTAATTTTGTAGTCTGCCATTTAGCTATATGAATTTATTGTTTCTAGAAGCTTTTTGGCATGTGCTCTATCCTGGAGAATGACCCATATGCATTGGAATAGACTGTGTATAAAGATTTTGTTTGATGGAGTGCCATTTATATATGCCATATATATGCAAAGTGCTATATATATATATAAGTCCACTTTCTTCTATTTCTCTTTTCAGAGCTAGTATATTTTTGTTGGGTTTCAGTCTGGTTAACCTATCAAGGGGTGACAGGGCAGTGTTGAGGTCTCCCACAATTATTGTGTTGCTATTGATATCTTCTTTCAGATTTGTCAACAATTGTATTAAATATTTTTCTGGTCCTTCATTCAGTAATGCAATTTTAGGAGTGTGATTTCTTTCTTTCTTTCTTTCTTTCTTTCTTTCTTTCTTTCTTTCTTCTTTCTTCTTTCTTTCTTTCTTTCTTTTTTTCTTTCTTTCTTTCTTTCTTTCTTCCTTTCTTTCTTTCTTCCTTTCTTTCTCTCTTTCCTTTCTTTCTTTCTTTCTTCTTTTTTCTTTCTTTCTCTCTTTTTCTTTCTTTCTTTCTTTCTTTCTTGGGTGTTTGGGCCACACCCAGCGGTGCTCAGGGGTTACTCCTGGCAGCCTGCTCAGAAATAGCTTCTGGCAGGCTCGGGGAACATATGGGACACTGGGATTTGAGCCAACCACCTTTGGTCCTGGATCGCCTGCCTGCAAGGCAAAGGTCACTGTGCTATCTCTCCGGGCTCAGGAGTGTGATTTCTTCCTGTTGTACATATCCCTTGTTTAGCACGAAATGTCCATCTTTGTCCCTTACAACTTTTCTGAGTCTAAAATTTGTGTTGTGTGATATTAATATGGCCACTCCAGCTTTTTTTTTTAAGGAATCATACACCATTTTTTTTTATTTAAACACCTTGATTACATACATGATTGTGTTTGGGTTTCAGTCATGTAAAGAACACCCATCATCACCAGTGCAACATTCCCATCACCAATGTCCCAAGTTTCCCTCCTCCCCACCAAAACCCCCGCCTGTACTCTAAACAGGCTCTCCATTTCTCTCATACATTCTCATTATTAGGACAGTTCAAAATGTAGTTATTTCTCTAACTAAACTCATCACTATTTGTGGTGAGCTTCCTGAGGTGAGCTGGAACTTCCAGCTCTTTTCTCTTTTGTGTCTGAAAATTATTATTGCAAGAATGTCTTTCATTTTTCTTAAAACCCATAGCAGAGAAAAGAGAGATGAGGGCTGGTAGGTGCAGCTCAGGACATGCAGCTCATCACATAGAGTGATGAGTGCAGTTGCAGAGATGACTACACTGAAAACTATCATAACAATGTGAATGAATGAGGGAAGTAGAAAGCCTGTCTCGAGTACAGGTGTAGGGGGGTGGGGAGGAGGGAGATCTGGGAAATAGGTGGTGGGAATGTTGCACCGGTGAAGGGGGGTGCTCTTTACATGACTGTAATCATACAACTATAATCATGTTTGTAATCACGGTGTTTAAATAAAGACAAAATGATAATAATAAAAAAAAATAAAACCCATAGATGAGTGAGACCATTCTGCGTTTTTCTCTCTCTCTCTGACTTATTTCACTCAGCATAATAGATTCCGTGTACATCCATGTATAGGAAAATTTCATGACTTCATCTCTCCTGACAGCTGCATAATATTCCATTGTGTATATGTACCACAGTTTCTTTAGCCATTCGTCTGTTGAAGGGCATCTGGGTTGTTTTCATAGTCTTGCTATGGTAAATAGTGCTGCAATGAATATAGGTGTAATGAAGGGGTTTTTGTATTCTATTTTTATGTTCTTAGGGTATATTCCTAGGAGTGGTATAGCTGGATCGTATGGGAGCTCGATTTCCAGTTTTTGGAGGAATCTCCATATCGCTTTCCATAAAGGTTGAACTAGACGGCATTCCCACCAGCAGTGGATAAGAGTTCCTTTCTCTCCACATCCCCGCCAACACTGTTTATTCTCATTCTTTGTGATGTGTGCCATTCTCTGTGGTGTGAGGTGGTATCTCATCGTTGTTTTGATTTGCATCTCTCTGATGATTAGTGATGTGGAGCATTTTTTCATGTGTCTTTTGGCCATGCGTATTTCTTCTTTGTCAAAGTGTCTGTTCATTTCTTCTCCCCATTTTTTTGATGGGATTAGATGTTTTTTTCTTGTAAAGTTCTGTCAGTGCCTTGTATATTTTGGAGATTAGCCCCTTATCTGATGGGTTTTGGGTGAATAGTTTCTCCCACTCAGTGGGTGGCTCTTGTATCCTGGGCACGATTTCCTTTGAGGTGCAGAAGCTTCTCAGTTTAATATATTCCCATCTGTTAATCTCTGCTTTCACTTGCTTGGAGAGTGCAGTTTCCTCCTTGAAGATGCCTGTAGTCTCAATGTCCTGGAGTGTTTTGCCTATGTGTTGTTCAATATATCTTATGGTTTTGGGTCTGATATCGAGGTCTTTAATCCATTTGGATTTTACCTTCGTACATGATGTTAGCTGGGGGTCTAAATTCAATTTTTTGCAAGTGGCTATCCAGTTGTGCCAACACCACTTGTTGAAGAGGCTTTCCCTGCTCCATTTACTATTTCCTGCTCCTTTATCGAAAATTAGGTGATTGTATGTCTGGGGAACATTTTCTGAATATTCAAGCCTATTCCACTGATCTGAGGACCTGTCCTTATTCCAATACCATGCTGTTTTGATAACTATTGCTTTGTAGTAAAGTTTAAAGTTGGGGAAAGTTATTCCTCCCATATACTTTTTCCCAATGATTGCTTTAGCTATTCTAGGGTGTTTATTGTTCCAAACGAATTTCAAAAGTGCCTGATCCACTTCTTTGAAAAATGTCATGGGTATCTTTAGAGGGATAGCATTAAATCTGTATAATGCCTTGGGGAGTATTGCCATTTTGATGATGTTAATCCTGCCAATCCATGAGCAGGGTATGTGTTTCCATTTCCGCGTGTCCTCTCTTATTTCTTGGAGCAGAGTTTTATAGTTTTCTTTGTATAGGTCCTTCACATTTTTAGTCAAGTTGATTGCAAGATATTTGAGTTTGTGTGGCACTATTGTGAATGGGGTTGTTTTCTTAATGTCCATTTCTTCCTTATTACTATTGGTGTATAGAAAGGCCATTGATTTTTGAGACCACTCCACATGGCAGGATTTCTGGGTCTTTGACTGGTATGGTGGGGGCTCTGGGCAGGACAGCTAGCCACAGGTCCCCTGGGCTGAACTCCTAGTCCAGGGGGCCAAGATCCCCCCAAACCTGGTGGGTCTTCAGGGCCACGCCTGGTTAATCGGGCCCTGGGGGGAGGGGGGAGAAATCCCGCCCTATGCATCCCAAAACTGCAGAGGCACGGCTGGGCTCAGACCACTCCACATGCCAGGATTTCTGGGTCTTTGACTGGTATGGTGGGGGCTCTGGGCAGGACAGCTAGCCACAGGTCCCCTGGGCTGAACTCCTAGTCCATAGGGCCAAGATCCCCCCAAACCTGGTGGGTCTTCAGGGCCACGCCTGTTTAATCGGGCCCTGGGGGGAGGGGGGGGAGAAATCCCGCCCTATGCATCCCAAAACTGCAGAGGCACGGCTGGGCTCAGACCACTCCACATGCCAGGATTTCTGGGTCTTTGACTGGTATGTTGGGGGCTCTGGGCAGGATAGCTAGCCACAGGTCCCCTGGGCTGAACTCCTAGTCCAGGGGGCCAAGATCCCCCCAAACCTGGTGGGTCTTCAGGGCCAAGCCTGGTTAATCGGGCCCTGGGGGGAGGGGGGGAGAAATCCCGCCCTATGCATCCCAAAACTGCAGAGGCACGGCTGGGCTCAGACCACTCCACATGCCAGGATTTCTGGGTCTTTGACTGGTATGGTGGGGGCTCTGGGCAGGACAGCTAGCCACAGGTCCCCTGGGCTGAACTCCTAGTCCAGGGGGCCAAGATCCCCCCAAACCTGGTGGGTCTTCAGGGCCACGCCTGGTTAATCGGGCCCTGGGGGGAGGGGGGGAGAAATCCCGCCCTATGCATCCCAAAACTGCAGAGGCACGGCTGGGCTCAGACCACTCCACATGCCAGGATTTCTGGGTCTTTGACTGGTATGGTGGGGGCTCTGGGCAGGACAGCTAGCCACAGGTCCCCTGGGCTGAACTCCTAGTCCAGGGGGCCAAGATCCCCCCAAACCTGGTGGTCTTCAGGGCCACGCCTGGTTAATCGGGCCCTGGGGGGAGGGGGGGGAGAAATCCCACCCTATGCATCCCAAAACTGCAGAGGCACGGCTGGGCTCAGACCACTCCACATGCCAGGATTTCTGGGTCTTTGACTGGTATGGTGGGGGCTCTGGGCAGGACAGCTAGCCACAGGTCCCCTGGGCTGAACTCCTAGTCCAGGGGGGGGCCAAGATCCCCCCAAACCTGGTGGGTCTTCAGGGCCACGCCTGGTTAATCGGGCCCTGGGGGGATGGGGGGAGAAATCCCGCCCTATGCATCCCAAAACTGCAGAGGCACGGCTGGGCTCAGACCACTCCACATGCCAGGATTTCTGGGTCTTTGACTGGTATGTTGGGGGCTCTGGGCAGGACAGCTAGCCACAGGTCCCCTGGGCTGAACTCCTAGTCCAGGGGGCCAAGATCCCCCCAAACCTGGTGGGTCTTCAGGGCCACGCCTAGTTAATCGGGCCCTGGGGGGAGGGGGGGAGAAATCCCGCCCTATGCATCCCAAAACTGCAGAGGCACGGCTGGGCTCAGACCACTCCACATGCCAGGATTTCTGGGTCTTTGACTGGTATGGTGGGGGGCTCTGGGCAGGACAGCTAGCCACAGGTCCCCTGGGCTGAACTCCTAGTCCAGGGGGCCAAGATCCCCCCAAACCTGGTGGGTCTTCAGGGCCACGCCTGGTTAATCGGGCCCTGGGGGGAGGGGGGGGGAGAAATCCACCCTATGCATCCCAAAACTGCAGAGGCACGGCTGGGCTCAGACCACTCCACATGCCAGGATTTCTGGGTCTTTGACTGGTATGGTGGGGGCTCTGGGCAGGACAGCTAGCCACAGGTCCCCTGGGCTGAACTCCTAGTCCAGGGGGCCAAGATCCCCCAAACCTGGTGGGTCTTCAGGGCCACGCCTGGTTAATCGGGCCCTGGGGGGAGGGGGGGAGAAATCCCGCCCTATGCATCCCAAAACTGCAGAGGCACGGCTGGGCTCAGACCACTCCACATGCCAGGATTTCTGGGTCTTTGTCTGGTATGGTGGGGGCTCTGGGCAGGACAGCTAGCCACAGGTCCCCTGGGCTGAACTCCTAGTCCAGGGGGCCAAGATCCCCCCAAACCTGGTGGGTCTTCAGGGCCACGCCTGGTTAATCGGGCCCTGGGGGGAGGGGGGGGAGAAATCCCGCCCTATGCATCCCAAAACTGCAGAGGCACGGCTGGGCTCAGACCACTCCACATGCCAGGATTTCTGGGTCTTTGACTGGTATGGTGGGGGCTCTGGGCAGGACAGCTAGCCACAGGTCCCCTGGGCTGAACTCCTAGTCCAGGGGGCCAAGATCCCCCCAAACCTGGTGGGTCTTCAGGGCCACGCCTAGTTAATCGGGCCCTGGGGGGATGGGGGGGAGAAATCCCGCCCTATGCATCCCAAAACTGCAGAGGCACGGCTGGGCTCAGACCACTCCACATGCCAGGATTTCTGGATCTTTGACTGGTATGGTGGGGGCTCTGGGCAGGACAGCTAGCCACAGGTCCCCTGGGCTGAACTCCTAGTCCAGGGGGCCAAGATCCCCCCAAACCTGGTGGGTCTTCAGGGCCACGCCTGGTTAATCGGGCCCTGGGGGGAGGGGGGGGGAGAAATCCCGCCCTATGCATCCCAAAACTGCAGAGGCACGGCTGGGCTCAGACCACTCCACATGCCAGGATTTCTGGGTCTTTGACTGGTATGGTGGGGGCTCTGGGCAGGACAGCTAGCCACAGGTCCCCTGGGCTGAACTCCTAGTCCAGGGGGCCAAGATCCCCCAAACCTGGTGGGTCTTCAGGGCCACGCCTGGTTAATCGGGCCCTGGGGGGAGGGGGGGAGAAATCCCGCCCTATGCATCCCAAAACTGCAGAGGCACGGCTGGGCTCAGACCACTCCACATGCCAGGATTTCTGGGTCTTTGACTGGTATGGTGGGGGCTCTGGGCAGGACAGCTAGCCACAGGTCCCCTGGGCTGAACTCCTAGTCCAGGGGGCCAAGATCCCCCCCAAACCTGGTGGGTCTTCAGGGCCACGCCTGGTTAATCGGGCCCTGGGGGGAGGGGGGGAGAAATCCCGCCCTATGCATCCCAAAACTGCAGAGGCACGGCTGGGCTCAGACCACTCCACATGCCAGGATTTCTGGGTCTTTGACTGGTATGGTGGGGGCTCTGGGCAGGACAGCTAGCCACAGGTCCCCTGGGCTGAACTCCTAGTCCAGGGGGCCAAGATCCCCCCAAACCTGGTGGGTCTTCAGGGCCACGCCTGGTTAATCGGGCCCTGGGGGGAGGGGTGGGAGAAATCCCGCCCTATGCATCCCAAAACTGCAGAGGCACGGCTGGGCTCAGACCACTCCACATGCCAGGATTTCTGGGTCTTTGACTGGTATGGTGGGGGCTCTGGGCAGGACAGCTAGCCACAGGTCCCCTGGGCTGAACTCCTAGTCCAGGGGGCCAAGATCCCCCCAAACCTGGTGGGTCTTCAGGGCCACGCCTGTTTAATCGGGCCCTGGGGGGAGGGGGGGAGAAATCCCGCCCTATGCATCCCAAAACTGCAGAACCGCGCGGGGGCTAGTGCCCCCGCGCATACTTCATATATTAAGAGTATTCCTATTGTTATGTTACGTTTTACGTATCCAGAATCTTTATTTTGTATCGTGCCCTTTCCCACATCCCTACAAAGCTCTTTTTTACTCCTTTACTCTCTATCCCCCCCAAACATCTCTAATCTACATTACTCTTTTTAATCAGTAGTGTACAAGCGTTATCACAGACCAAAGCCGTGCATTGTGTGTAACAACCCCAAACTGTTTTAAGATACATAAAATGGACACGTATTTCTTTAGAAAATTTTGTTTTTTTTTCTCTGACAGCTATAATTCTTACTAAATGTTGTCTTTTTTTTTTTTTTTTTTGGTTTTTGGGCCACACCCGGTAATGCTCAGGGGTTACTCCTGGCTATGCGCTCAGAAGTCGCTCCTGGCTTGGGGGACCATATGGGACACCGGGGGAATCGAACCGCGGTCCGTCCGAGGCTAGCGCAGGCAAGGCAGGCACCTTACCTTTAGCGCCACCGCCCAGCCCCAAATGTTGTCTTATATAGTGATGATTCTAACAGCTTTTCTCCTTCTCTTTTTGAGCTGTTTAACAAGGAATCTTAGAGAAAGAGTCCCCCAGATTAATGCTTATGATTGAACCATAATTGTTCTTATCACCCCCTTATGGGCCAAGAACACCACGTGGCATTGCTCCTTTTTTGCATAGGCACATTAAAATGGGAAAATACTATACATATAAATAAGATCCTATCTAATAGAGATTGGTACAGACAAATCTTATAGTGCAAAGGGACCTTACACCCTGAACATTGACATAACGAGATATACTACAACCTCTTCCTTCAACTGTGGAAGATTATGAGTCCAAGAATTTATCCATTTCTTCCAGGTTCTCATTTTTAAGGGAGTAGAGTTTTTCAAAGTAGTTTCTGATTACCCTTTGAATCTCTGTCATATCAGTAGTGATCTCTCATTTTTCATTCCTAATACGAGTTATCAAGTTTATCTCTCTGTCTTTCTTTGTTAGGTTTGCCAGTGGTCTATCAATCTTGTTTATTTTTTCAAAGAACCAACTTCTGCTTTCGTTGATCTTTCGGATTGTTTTTTGGGTTTCCACTTCGTTGATTTCTGCTCTCAGCTTTGTTATTTCCTTCTGTCTCCCTATTTTTGGGTCCTTTTGTTGAGCACTTTCTAATTCTATTAGCTGTGTCATTAAGCTACTCAGGTAAGCTCCTTCTTCCTTCCTGATGTGTGCTTGCAAAGCTATAAATTTTCCTCTCAGTACTGCTTTTTCTGTGTCCCATAAGTTCTGATAGTTTGTGTCTTTATTGTCATTTGTTTCCAGGAACCTTTTGATTTCCTCCTTGATTTCATCTCGGACCCACTGGTTATTCTGTATGAGGTTGTTTAACTTCCAGGTGTTAAAGTTTTTCTTCTGAGTCCCTTTGGAATTCAGAAATAATTTCAGAGCCTTGTGGTCAGCGAAGGTAGTCTGCAAAATTTCTATTCTCTTGATATTATAAAGGTATGTTTTATGTGCCAGCATGTAGTCTATCCTGGAGAATGTCCCATGTACATTGGAGAAGAATGTGTACCCAGGTTTCTGGGGATGGAGTGTCCTATATATATCCACTAGGCCTCTTTCTTCCATTTCTCTCCTCAGGTCTAGTATATTCTTGTTGGGTTTCAGTCTGGTTGACCTATCTAGTGTTGACAAAGCTGTGTTGAGGTCCCCCACGATTATTGTGTTGTTATTGATATTATTTTTCAAATTTGTCAACAGTTGTATTAAATATTTTGCTGGCCCCTCATTCGGTGCATATATGTTTAGGAGAGTTATTTCTTCCTGCTCTACATACCCCTAGATTAATATAAAATGTCCATCTTTGTCCCTTACCACCTTCCTGAGTATAAAGTTTGCATTATCTGATATTAGTATGGCCACTTCAGCTTTCTTATGGGTGTTGTTTGCTTGGATAATTTTTCTCCAGTCTTTTAGTTTGAGTCTATGTTTGTTCTGGCTATTCAGGTGCGTTTCTTGTAGGCAGCAGAAGGTTGGATTGAGTTTTTTGATCCATTTAGCCACTCTGTGTCTCTTGACTGGTGCATTTAGTCCATTGACGTTGAGAGAAAGAATTGTCCTGGGATTTAATGCCATCTTTATATCGAAATTTGGTGTGTCTTTTGGTTAGTCTTGTCTTAAATTAGGTCTTTCAGTCTTTCTCTTAACACTGGTTTTGAGTCTGTAAAGTTTCTGAGCTGTTTTTTGTCTGTGAAACCATGTATTCTTCCGTCAAATCGGAAAGTGAGTTTTGCTGGGTACAGTATTCTAGGTGAAGCATTCATTTCATTCAGTCTTGTCACAATGTCCCACCACTGCTTTCTGGTGTTGAGTGTTTCTGGTGACAGGTCTGCTGTAAATCTCAAGGATGCTTGCTTGAATGTAATTTCCCCTTTTGATCTTGCTGTTTTCAGAATTCTGTCTCTATCTGTAGGATTTGTCATTGTGACTAGGATGTGTCTTGGGGTGGTTTTTCTGGGGTCTCTTTTGGTTGATACTCTTCGAGCATGCAGGATTTGATCACATATATTCTTTAGCTCTGGAAGTTTCTCTTTAATGATGTTCTTGACCATTGATTCTTCCTGGAAATTTTCTTCCTGGGTCTCTGGGACTCCAATGATTCTTAAGTTGTTTCTATTGATCTTATCATAGACTTCTATCTTCATTTGTTCCCATTCTTTGACTAATTTTTCCATGGTCTGTTCATTTGCTTTAAGTTTTTTTTTTCCAATCTCTCCTGCTGTATGGAATTATTATGTATCTCATCTTCCACAGCACCAAGTCTATTCTCAGCTTCTGATACCCTGTCCCAGAGCTTATCCATTTTGTCATTCACTTCGTTTACTGATTTTTTCAGACCTGTTAGTTGATATGTTATTTCAGTTTGGAGTTTTGTGATTTCTGTCTTCATATTTTCTTGGTTCTTATTAGTGTTCTGTTCAACTCGATCCATGGTTTCTTGGAGTCCGTTGAGCATCTTCCATATTGCTAGTCTAAAGTCCTTATCTGAGAGGTTGATTAGTTGGTTGGTCATTATCTGGTCCTCAGAATTGTCATCTTCATTCTCTATGTCTGATGCTGGCCTGCGTTGTTTCCCCATTGTCACACTTGTACTGTGGGTTTTTCTACGTGTTGTGGTGGAATTCATTGGCTATATGATGCAGGCACCACTCTCCTCTGGCTCCGCCCTTTTTGGATGGGCCGACTTGCCTCTAAGGGAGGGGAGTCCTCTGTGGATGAAGCCTCACACTGGATCAAATCTTAGGCCAGAGCACGCAGCAGAGAAGACAGCCCAGAGAGAAATGCTTGCTTCTGTGATCCAGCAGGGTTTAGTGTGATTTTTTTCTTCTTGTTGCAATGATGTTCTTTTTCGCTCGCTTGCTGGGTAGCTTCAGAATGCAGTTTTTCTTGGGTTCACTTCCCAGGGCTCTGAGCAGAGCCACTCGCTGGGTAGCTTCCGAATGCAATTTTTGGGGGCTCGCTTCCAAGGGCTCTGAGGAGAGTTTCAGGAGTCAGAAAAGACAGAGAAGGACAGACAGGGCTCTCTTCAGGACCTCAGTTTCCTCAAAAGAAGCACAGCCAGGCTGGGACTCCGCAAGTGAGTCAATCAGCACTTCACCTGGCAGTCCCCGAGGTCAGCCACCTCTTTCTCACTCACCCGCTTGCAGGGTAGCTTCCGAATGCAGTTTTTGGGGGCTCGCTTCCCAGGGCTCTGAGGAGAGTTTCAGGAGTCAGAAAAGACAGAGAAGGACAGACAGGGCTCCCTTCAGGTCCTCAGTTTCCTCAGAAGAAGCACAGCCAGGCTGGGACTCCGCAAGTGAGTCAATCAGCACTTCACCTGGCAGTCCCCGAGGTAGCCACCTCTTACTCCCACTCCAGCTTTTTTAAGGGTGTTGTCTGCTTGGATGATTTTTCTTCAGCCTTTGATTTTGAGTCTATGTTTGTTCTGACTATTCAGGTGTGTTTCTTGTAGGCAGCAGAATGTTGGATTCAGTTTTTTGATCCATTTAACCACTCTCATAGAAGCCTTTAGATGTGCCGATGGCACAAGCTCAGATTCCAGGCTCTGAATTTACTGTGGTACTGAAGCAAAGACCTCTGTGCCTCAGTTTCTGTTTCTCTGAAGGGGGCTGACAACAGCACTTGGATCGGGGAGCTCCTGGGAGACTAAGTGTAGAGTTGTGGCGGTCCCTCAGAAAAGCCCTGATTTGTGGGAGCAACTTGTGAGTGGTCACTGTTCTTTGTGCCTTTGACTTACTTGGAGAAATAACCAGAGAGTGGCAGGGCCCTAACTCAGAACTTTCAGCAGAGCATCTTTTCTCTGTCTCTATCTGTGTCTCTCTCTATCTCTCTCAATCTATTTTTTGTTTTAGGGGACCTGCCTCAGGACTCTGAACAGTGTTCTTTCTGTCTCTGTTTCTTTCTCTATATCCTTCTCTTTTTCGACCTCTCTATCTCTGTCTATCTTTCCTCACTTTCTGGGATTTTTGTTTCCATAAGACCTGGTGACACTCAGATCTTACTCCAGCTTCTGTGCTCAGGGACCACTCCTGGTGGTGACTCGAGGAGCAAATATGGGGATATGATTTGAACCCAGTGGGCTCATGGAAGGAAAGACTTTACCTACTGTATTATCTTTCAGGCCCCATAATGGTATTTTTTATTGCTTTTTCAATCACATCCAGAGATGCTCAAGGGTTACTCCTGACGGGCTTTGGGAACCATATACCTCCAGCCCAAAATGAAACGTAATAGCCACATTTCCTCACAATTTAAGATGTCAAAATCTCAGTCATTAAATATTTGGTAACAGGGGCCAAAACAGTGGTACAGTGGAAGGGCATTTGCCTTGCACACGGTTGACCTAGGACGCACTATGGTTTGATACTCCAGTTCGATTCCCGTACTTCCCATATGGTCCCCCAGTCAGGAGCAATTTCTGAGAGTAAAGCCTGGTGTAATCGCTGCTGGGGGCCCCCCCAATTGGTAACCGCCCAGAATTTCACATGCCCCCCACAGCTCACTGCCGGGTCTTCAGCACCCTGCCTAGGTGACTCTTCTTCACCTCCAGAACCCTCTCTCCTGCCCCCAGATTGCAGGTGACCACCCAGTGGAACACCCTTAGGGCTCCTCTTCCAGATCTGGGTCCTGGATCTGAGTTCCCTAAGCCTTTCCCCTCTCGTTCTTGCTTCTTCCCTCAGGGTCCAGGGAGTTGGTTGTGCTGGCACCCCCCGAGGTGCATGGCTCCCTGGGCGACACCATTAAACTGCCTTGTAACCTGCAGCCTGTGCAGTCTGAAATCCCACGGGTGAAGCAGATAAGGTGGGAACGGCTGGAACCCTGGGGGGGACTCCAGCACTGTGGCAGAATTCCACTGGAAGCAGGGCCCCAGAATCTCAGAGCCCGACCGTGTGCAGTTCGTTGTTGCTGAGAAGGACCAGGACCTGCTGAACATGTCCTTGATCATGTCTGAGCTGCACCTCGATGACGAGGCCAACTATACCTGCAAGGTGACCACGATCCTGCAGGGGAGTGGGAGAGCGACCACCTGGCTGCGAGTCTTCTGTGAGTAGGGGAAGAGGACGGCCGTAGAGTAGAGAAGGGCGAGGTTTGGGGTGCTTGAGAGGGGCCTTATCAGTGGCTTGGGGCTGGGCTTGGGCAGAAGACCAGGCCATTGTGGGCGAGTTTCTGGGGATAAGTGGGGCAGGAAGGAGCCCAGAGAGGGAATGGAAGGAGAGTGAGGGTCCATACCAGCTGAGATTCTCATGACAGGCAGAGAGGTAGAGCAGCAATTTAGGAGTTTGGGGCTGCATCTAGGGACAGTGAGAGTTGGCGTTACTCTCTGGTTTGGGGACCTGGATTAGTTTCCCAAAGATCCCCTGAGTTTTTTCAATTCTCTGAGATATGCTTAGAATTGAGAAGCACATGCAGTTTTTGTCCCCAACACAATGAGAAGAGCACTACTATCACACCACCATTCAACACATCATCCTTTATGTCTATACCTGGGCATGCACACCAGGACACACCAACACTCATGGGTGGGCCACCAGCTCACTTTCCTTAGCTGCCTCCCATACACAGATTTTTATTTGTTTTGCTTTGGGGGCACACTCGACAAATTAAGAGGTCCCTCCTCCCGGCTCTGTGCTCAGAACACAGGTAGGAGCATACCTTCTGGAATATCTGGGGTGTCCAGACATTTGTGTCAGCTGCAGGTAAGCACAAAAGCAGAAATTATCAAGGACGTTATTTTGTGACATAGTGACCATCTCAGGACATCCAGGCTGACCCTGGGTTCCTCCAAATCCCCCAGACCCACTGCACCCCAGCTAGTGCTCTCTGGGTTCCCCTGTACCCTGTGGGCAGGGGACTTTTCCTCATAAGTGTGGCCCTGCTGGAGGTCCTATTTCTGAGCCTGTCCCATCCCCTTCACAGACCCCCCCCCAAGTCATCATCTCCCTGTATGATGACATCAGACAGCAGGGCCACAGGGAGACCAGCCTGAGCTGTGATGCTCGCTGCAACCCAGAGCCCCGAAGTTATGAGTGGAGCACGTGAGTCCTGGGGCTGGTGCAGGTCTGAGGGGGAAGGTTGGGAAGGGAGTTTTGGGTTTAAAGGGGAGGAAGGAGATAGACACTTGGGTCTTAAGGGTGTGCCTTGAGATAAATTCTAGAATTGAGGGAGGAGGCTGGGATGAACTCTCGGGATTGAGGATGAAGGCTGGGTCTGGACTCCAAGATGAGGGGCTCACCTGATGCCTGAATCTGAAGAAGGAGGTGTTCAGAGGAGGTCGGCATTCTGAGTAGAGGCTGGTGGATGGACTCTTGGGTCAGAGGCAAGCCTGAGGGTTTAATCCCTGTGTCTGGGAAGGAGGGACTGGGGGATAGTCTCTTAGGCTTGAGGAAACAGTGGTTGGGCTTGAAAGAAAAGATAGTCATCTAAAAAAATTATTTTTATTTGGGGATACACCCAGCAGTCTAAAGGCTTTTTATTAGCTTTGTTTTAAGGGGCCACTTGTGAGGTTCAGTGGACTAAATGGGGTGCCAGAGATCAAACCAGGTAGGTCCCATACCAGATAAGTGTCCTACATACTAAACTCTTTCTCTGGCCTTTGGACTCCTTGTTTGGAACAATGAGGCTGGAGAATGGTCTTAAGGCAGGAAAGCAGAAGAGATCACAGAATTAGAAGTCACCTTTGACTCCAATTAAACCTCCATCCCAGAGAAAAACTACAGAAGTTACCCCACAGAGCAGAGCCAGGAGAAAGCCCTGAGCACCTCCCTGGGTTCCCAAAAGAAAATATGTAATCAATTTTAAAAAATAAATGAATAAAATGCCCATCATGTGGGCAGGGGACAGAACTTAGTGGTGGGACAGGCACCCACAGGAAGAGACCGGGGATCAAGCCCAGCTTCCATATCCAATTACTTTTCATCAAATAAAGATTCTACAAACACAGTTTCTGGGATCTCATTATGGGCCACAAGTACTCCAGTTCTTCCTGGGCCTTCTTTGTGCCCATCCTTACCTTCCTTCCTGTATTCCCACAATTCCCAATCAACTGGGCCAGGCCAGAGTCAAAGGTCACCTATGCTCCAGGAAATGTGTTATTGTCTAAGTTCCAAAATCTAGAGTAAGGAAGTGGTAACAGATAATAGGATCTGAGGTCTCAGGGCAGCTCTGAGGACCCAATTTAAGCACATGGCCTTCCTCTGTGTGAGGCAGAAATTCTAGGTGTGCTGACCAAGGGAGGGCCATGAGTTCTGTTCTAGTAAATTCTCTCAAAACAGCATCTTGGAGGTGGTGACTGAGGATTAAGGAACCTGAGGAGAGTTAAGGTCACTAAAGCCTGTGAACAGTTCTATAGGGTGAGAGGGACAGTAGGGAGGACTTCAGAGGACTCTGATTTTGGTTCAGAAATGTGAGAGGGGCTGTGTTTCTCCGTCCTTGTCCCCCCAGCTTCAGCAGAATCACTCCTTGTGTCTCCTAGGACAAAGGGCCCCCTGCCCTTCTATGCTGTACCCCAGGGTACTCGGCTTCTGCTCCAGCCCTCAGAGGAGTCCATCAACACCACGTTCATTTGCCGAGTCTCCAATGACCTGGGGACAGCACAGGTAGCCATGAGAGTCCTGCTCCCAGGTGAGGAGCTAGTGGGGAGAACCCTAGGAGAAGGCCAGCAGGATCACCTCTAAGAGAGGGTTGGGGTCCCTGTTGAGGAACCCCTCAGTTGCCAGAATGGTCACCCCCTCCCTCCTAAGGCCTCTTCCCTGACCTCAGACACGCCTTTCCTGGGATGAGGAACTTGAGCATTGCAGCTGCTGCAATATGCCTCCAAGTTGGCCTAGAAAATGGCTCATTAGGAAAAGGTCCCTTTTCTTTTCTTAAAACTAAGTGCCTGGATTGTGTGTGTAATCCAGATCTTTATTTCCTCTGCATTTTTTTCACAAGGCAGTGGACCTGCAGGTTCCCATCACACTGTTAAGTAACAGGGCAGGAAAGAGAACAACACTTTGAATATAGCTCTACCCAAAGTTTCAGGGCTGCCTTTCATTGGCGAGCTCAGGTCACATGACCCTACTTAGCAAACACAACAGCCAAACAAAATGGAATCCTCTGATTGGCTTTTTTGTGGTCAAGTCTTGATTCATAGAGACCTGAAATGTGAGTGGGGGCTACCTAAAAATAATGAAGGGCTATGTTTGCTGGGCAGGGGGAACTCCAAAATCTTCTGTCCTAAATCCCTGCTCCTTCTCTCCAGGATTATTCAGAGAACAGTCACTGTCACCCTCAGCTCTCACAATCATTCTTCCAATTGTGATAGTACTTGTGGTCCTTCCGCTTGGATTCCTGATTTGGTGCTTCCATTTCAAAAAGTCCCGTGAGTGTCTTTTCTTTGGAACATTCCCCACTTGCCTGTCTGGCCTGAACCTCCCAGAGCCTCAATTCCCTCCTGAGCCATAAAGTCTATGCTGGTTTATCCACTTGATCCTTGTCCTAAATGGGAAGGGGAGGGGGACCCCTTAATCCTGAGGACCCAAGCTCCAATCCCTGACAGCCTATGACTTCCTGATGCAACCTCTCTCTGTCCCCAGGTCAGAAACGACACAACATCTTGGAGAACGGGGTAAGTGTGGTGTGGGGTTCTGAGGTGGGGTGAGAGGTCAGTACAAAGTACCCCACATTGTAGATGTTTCCCCAAGAAGCACTCTTTTTTGTGCAACCAAAACCTACCCTTGTGCCTACAGACACCACTCCCCCCCTTGGTTATTTAAATGTCAGAGTCTCATCTGCCTGGTCTGCACTAGGACCTGGGCAATAATTGTTTTAATTTTGGGGCCACACCTGGTGAGCTTATGGGTAACTCCTGGATCTGTGTACAGAAATCAGGGCTCAGGAAACAATATGATATTCTGGGGGATGAAATACAGGTCAGCCACATGTAAGAGAACTGATTTAATGACTGTTCTGTGGCTCTTGTCCCAGTGGTGTGTGTTTTAGTGGGCACCCCTGCCAAGCCCCTCATGCTCACATCTGGAGAAGTTGCCTGGCTTCAGGGAGAAGGACCCTCAGGCCTGCACCTCTGGGACACTGGGCTCCAGGGACAGTTTGGTGGTTGTGTCTGAAAGGGCCTCACAGGGGCTGGAGAGATAGCACATGGGGAGGGTGCTTGCTTAGCACAGGGTTGGATCCCTGGCATCCAATATAGTTCTATGAGAATTGAAAGGAGTGATTCATAAGCATAGACATAAGAGTAATCTTGAGCACTGCTCTGTCAAGTTTAGGGAAAAATTCAAAAGGAAAAGGGCCTTGTGGTGAAGTTGGCATCTTTCCTCCTGCAGGTCTCCTAAGTGCTGCAGTCGGCACTACCTGAGTCCGCCGGCAGAGGGCGCGCGGTGCTGGGACTGACCTGAGGACTCTTGGGCTGCAGCTGTCATGGGACAACCCCCACTCCCCAAGACTGACTCCTGCCCCAGCCAACCCTCAGGGGCTCCCCTCTGCCTCAGGACACAGTGGGCATATCCCATCTTGGTGTCTCCAGCACTACTTGTGAGCTCTGTCTGGGCTAGGAGGACTCACAGAATTCAGCAGGACTGTGCTGGGACCATGTGTGGTTCTGGGGTGACCAGCTTGGGTTTCTGCTGGCTATTGAAAAGGGAAGTCAGCCCCACCTCCACTAACCTTGGCAGGTGTCCCGCCCCTTAAGGAAGTCGTTACTACCTCGGCCCCACCAATACCCCTACCTCACCAATGATTCCTGTTACCGTAGCGGAAGTCCAGCCCTCAAGGAAGTGGCGTCATACATCCCCTCCCACTTCCCATCTTATATTAGGAGGGACCAACGGTACCACGAGGTCTTTGTCCCTGTCATATTCTGGGCACACATTGACCCAGGCCATTCCGAATGGTCAGTTAAGAAGCACTTTTTAGAGCATTTGCTGGGACCTCGGCCTCTTTATTTCTCTGCGTTGGGCAACTAGATTAGGACGCCCAGACCTTTCACTATCACGTGGTTTCTGCAGAGTCTCAGCGATCTCTTTCTCCAGAACCCTTCTCCAGCACATCAACCCACGCTTCCCGACTAGAGATTCTACTGGGCTCAAAGTAGATGGCAGGAGACAGACAGCAGGAAGGGTTCCTGCTTTGCACATGGCCAAACTGGCTTCAATCCTGGCACCCCATTTGGTCTCCAAGCACATCCAAGAGTGGTTCCTGAGTGCAGAGCCTGAAGTATCCCTAAACATATCCTGGTTGGGCCAACCTTGGCTCCAGCCCCAGCTCAATCCAACTGACACACTTCACCAGGCGCCCAACATCACACAATGGGTGTAAACTATCCACTGTGATCCCCAATTCCCTTCCCTGTCCCCCTAAACAGACTCTGCTATGAAGTGGGACATTCCCAGGGTTAGAGTCAATGCCTCAGAGACAAAGTCAAGAATCATTCTTCCTATTAGAGCTTGTTCCATGCAGGGAGCCTCTAAGAATTAGGCATCAGGAGGGGGTCCCTGGGCTGAAGCACCTGCCTTAACGCATGAGGCCCTGAATCTGATCTTTGGGTGCCCCCATGCCCTGAGCTAGGCCCAGTGACTCTGTTTACTCTGAGTCCTCCCTGGGTGAGAGCACTGGCATGCTCACAGTGTACAGCCACGGTGTGGGATTAGCACAGCTAAAGAATAGGGCCCAGGTGAGTCCCACCATTCAGGACCCCAAACACTAAAAGGCCCCAGAGTCAATGAAAACCTGTGAACACCACAGCAAACTTGAGCCGCACAACCAGCATGTGTGGTATCCCCCACACTTGTGAGCCCTACAACCTGCATGTATGGAATACCTCACCCATGTGAGCCCCCAAACCAGCACGTGGGGGGCCCTATCCTGCTCCACTAGGTCAAACTGGCAGTCCAGTGTCCACATGTGTGTACCTTGGCCGGTGAAAAGTGGCACATACACAGGGATGAGGAAGTTTCCTTTTCTTCATCTATTTTCCACCACTCTTCTGAGGTCCCCTTGTACCTGAAGGACTCTGTGATCCATCTTTGTACCAAGTCTTCTCACCTGTGGAATCTTGACTCAGCCCTTTTACCTCAGTCCCAGCTAAAGACTCCGTTAAAGACTCAGGGGGGCTGGAGCAGGCAGCACAGTGGGGAGGGCACTGCCTGCATGCAGCTGAAACAAGTTCAATCCCTGACACTCAGATGGTCCCTTGAGCCCTGTGGGGAGCCGAACTAATGGAACCTAGAACAAAGGTGCCTCAGAAATCCCTGACCTTGTTACCCACGTGACCAGAGGCAACCATACCCTGAGGATAAAGGTAATAGACAAACACTAAAGTAAATTCAAAGCAGCCCAATAATCCAGCCAGAAAAAAAATTATAGAGCAACTTGCCTTTGTGTTAGCAAAAGATTATTATGTTTACAGCTGATGTTCTTATTTATGCTTGCTGAGTAAAATTGATAAGACCCTGTTTGGATATTGTGCTTTCAGTATAAACATGTGCTCAGGTCTACCTCTTTACCCCTCCCTATTACCTGCCCCCAGCTTATGCTAATGAGTGTTTGCAATTGTAATTGGTGGAAAACCTGTAACACCCCCTGACATATTTTGCCTTTAAAAGCTGATCTCTGCGGGCAATAAACCCCTTTTGAACAGCGAGAGTTGTCTTGAGGGTCTTTCTTAATAACTTCTTAAGTTTCCTTCACAGATCAGACCTGCTCAAGTAAACCCACAAATTACTAGAGACCCTCATTCCCACACCCCCGTGGGTCGGGGGACCCTCACTGAGGGTTGCAGAGCCCCTCCATGGTGATCCCTGTCTCAACCAGCAGTAAATCCTGAGCAGAGCATGGGAATACAAAAACAAAGAATTATTTTGGGGATGACTGTGGAATGTGGAGTCTGAATCACCAGCCCAGCTGCCCGGGACAATGTGGGATAATATTTATTTTGAGTTGTTAAATTATAAAGATTTAATTTATATATGATATATATGAGAGACAATAAACTAGTGATCTGACGTCTGACCTGAAGGTTCTTGGCTCTGCGCCTGTCCATTCCACTGCCCCATTACTAGGAAGGACTGAGACTGTTGGTGCCACATCCAGACTCTCCTTTCCCTCCAGTCTCCCTCCTAGCTGTATAAGGACCCTGGGTTCAGCCATCAAGATCTCCAGGACAGCCAGGAGAAGTTCCTGACCCCAGGCCCTAAATTCATTGTCCTGCAAAGCCTTTGTCCATGTCAGAGGCTGTCACAGGCTCAGGGTTTAGGGCCTGGATATCTGGAACTATCTTTGTACCACACTGCCCCCCAGAACCTACACCCCTGCAGGAGTTGAGACTCTTCCCAAGGATAATGTTTCTGCACACGGTGCAAGAAGGGTGGGATGGGGGCAGGGGGTAGGCAGACAAATGCTGTAGGTAGAGAGAGAAAGAAAAGCAATAAGGGAAGATGGTTAGATGAATGGATGATGGATAAATGCCTTGGTGGATGAGAGGGCGGGAGGATGGATGATGGGCAGCATGCTGATGGAAGCTGGTTGGCTGGATGGACAACAGGGGGAGGCACAGCATTCAGCGAGATAAGGATGATTGGATATGATTCACAATGATCAGAGACGGAGACCAGGGCTTATCAGAGTAGGGACTATCATTTTCGGGGTTCTGGGATGATCTGGGATAGTTTAGAAAAATAATTATAGCCTTGGGTGGGATTGAGGAGGTTCTTTCCATTCTTTGCTTTTTCTTTTCTTTTTCTTTTTTGTTTAAATTTCTCTCTTTCTTTTTCTCTACATATTGTAATGAACATGTTCACTCTTGACTCTGAGCATCACAGATCCCTCCTGGCAGTGCTCAGGGGATCATAAATGATGAAAGGGATTGAGCCTGATCCATGAAAGAGTTGGAAGTTTGAACTGATATACTCAGTTCCTGTCTCCAACATGGTGACAGCTGCACTGGTATTACCACCACCTCCACCACCCACCCACATCCCTCATGTGTACACCTGGGCCACCTTCCTAGCTGGCTTCTTCACTTCTTGCATCAGATAATTCTTTTGGTTTTAATTTTGGACCACACTCGGTGGTCTATGCTCAGTACACTCATCGGAGCTTCTTCACTTCTTGCATCAGATAATTCTTTTGGTTTTAATTTTGGACCACACTCTGAGCTCTATGCTCAGTACACTCATCGGAGCTCCCTGTGCTCAAATATCTGGGGGATTCAGGGCATTTGTGGCAATTGTAGATGAGCACAGAAGAAGTTCCTGAGCATGCTAGTTTGCAGTACTGTGATGATCTCAGGACATCTTGAGTGACTCTGAATTCTCCCAGGTCCCCAAGACCTGCGGCCTCCTCTCTTCTGCCCTTTGGGTTCACCTATTTATTCCCTGTGGGCAGGGGGCTCTTCCTCATCTGTATGGGTCCTGCAGGGGCTCTTTTTTCTGAGCCTGTCCCTGTACCCTACAAAGATGCACCCCCCCAGGTCTCCATCTCTCTGTACTATGAGACCGGACTGCAGGGCCACAGAGAGACCAGCCTGAATTGTGACACCTGCGGCAACCCAGAGCCCAGTTATGATTGGAGCATGTGAGTTCTGGGCCTTACATGGGTCTGACAGGAGGCTGTCAATGGACTTCAGGTCTGAGGGGTGAGATGTGAGATCCTCATACTAGGGAATGACATCAAATCTGGGGTAAGGGAGAAGCAGATAAAATCCAGAGATTTTGCCCCTATTCAAATGTCTTGAGTCCAGTGATCATAGAGTGGGTTGGGCATATATCTTGCACACAATCAATTTGGTGCCAAATCAGTCCTTGGCATCCCATATGTTCCCATTAAGGAGGACCGATCCTGGAGCACTGAGCAAGGAGTAAGGCCTTAGCACCACAGGATCTGGCCAAAAAAATGAAAGAAAAAAAAAGTCTTGCATAGAGAAAAGTAAGTCAGCTCAGTGGTGGGACAGGCACCCACTAGATGAGACACGGGTTCAAGCTCAGCTGCCACATCCACAGTTACTTTCCATCAAATAAAGATTCTGCACATATAGTTTCTGGGGCTTAGCCAAGGTGGCAAGAATCCCAGCTCTTCCCAGGCCTGCTCTGTGCCCATTCTACCCTCCTGCCCGCACCCCACACTTCCCACTCAGCACTGGGTCATGCCAAGGTCAATAGTCACCAGTGTTCCAATAGCTGCATCAATGGCCCCTGATGACCCAGAGACGAGACAAAAGAGATGTAATGGTAATTGATAATTGGGGTCTCAGGAGAAGGGAGTAGGCACCCTATCTTAGAAACTGACTTTCCTATTGAGAGCCAGAATTCTGCTAGCAACAGAAAGGTCATGAGCTGTGTTCTAGAAAGTTCTCTAGGGTCACCAAGTATAGACAAATTGTGGGTGAGTGGGAAGCAGAAACTGGGGGGAGTAGGAACCAGGTGAATTAGCCAAGATGGGGCTATACAGGCCTAAGGGCCATTAGGTGTGACCAAAGAAAAAGAGAGAGTCACAGCCCAGAGAGAAGAGACTTTTCCTAAGGTGTAGAGAGTCCAGGGCCACACCCCGGAGTTCAAGAATCAACTTTCTGATCCCAGGCGGGAGATACAGGTAACACGTGCAGCACCAGTGATACACTGAGGACAGTATGGGGTTTGCACTGAGGGGAGCAGGGATGGAGCCCTCGTGGGAGGGATGGACTCAGCACCACTGGTCTAGGGCACAGATGCTCAGATGGCAGAGGTGCCTCAGGGCAGGAGGTAGGGGACAGATGTGACAGTGCCCTTAGCGACTGACAGAACCAGCACTGCACTAAAGGGACAGCATCACATTTACTCAGGGCATGTTTTATTATGTTTATGAAAATTGCATACTTTGTCATGTTGATTTTCAACTTTTCATTGTTATTTATTCTGAGCCCCACCATGCGATGCTCAGGGATCAGTCACTTCAATGCTGGGGTCACCCCAGGGGTTGCTGAAGTGGTGTAGGACAAAGAGTGACCCAAAGACCCCCCCCCCCAGAAGTCCTCATTCCTCCCTTCCTGACCTTTAAATGAACCACCAAGACTAGAGCAACAGGACAGCAGGCAGAGGGTTTACAGGGTTGATCCCCAGCACCTCATATGGTCCCCTGAGTCTGCAGGATTAATCCCGAGCACAGAGCAGGGAGAAAACACTGAGCATCATTAGCTTTAGTCCATGAACCAGAAACATAAAATAATCAGCATGTGTCCCACCAGAAATCATATTGTTGTGAGCTTTACAGGGGTGCTGGGGGGGACTACATTTAAAAACTTATAGGCATGAACCTCACTCACCTCAGTAGCTCTGCAACCCAGAGGTAGAAACTTGGTCTTTTGGGGCTCAAGTCCAGCTGAGTGGAGCATCATCAGAGGCCCAACAGCAGATCCCACCCCACCTCCCTTCACCTGCATTCCTGGCTATGCCCAGCACCTCCCATTATTACCATTCCAGGAGCCATATCCCGTCTCTCATCTCTCTGTAACCTCCCCCTACCCTGTATAATGGATAGCCTGGAGTCAGCCATCAAGGCTCCCCTGCCAGAACATTCAGGAGAAGGTCTCATCCCAAGACCCCAAATTCTTCCCCTGCAAATGTCTCTTCCCATGTCAGGGGCAGTTTCATCTCAGGGATTAGGACCCGGATGTCTGGGACCATCATTGTACCCCACTGCCCCTGGACTCTGCGTCCCCACAGGAACTGAGACTCTCCTGGAGGAAGGTATTTCTGCACAGGATGCAGGGAGGGAGGGAGGGATAGGGGACAAAAGATGGACAGACAAATTGGGTTGATGAAGGGTGAAACAAATGCCTGGATGGATGTAGAATTAAATATTGATTATTGAGTCCTGAATGTGCATGGATGGATGGATGGATGGTGAGACCTTTCTGGGCCAGGTCAGGAGCCTGCACTTCTTCCAGCCTTCAAATCTGAAGGTTGGCGGTGAAGAAGTGATCTACAGAACTCATGAAGAAGTTCAGGAGCTTTATTACCAGGCCCTAACCACCACATGCATATCTCACATGTCTTCTAAATTAACTTTTAAGTAGCCCCTTTTGGCTGCCCTGCAACTATTCTGTCTCCGGCCTCCCTCCATCTTGCTTCCTTCTTCATGAGGCTTTTCTTCCTGAATCTCCCTCCATCCCCAGTCTTCTCCCATTCACCCCTGAGGCAACCCCTTTGTTACCAACCAGACCCCTCCCAGGAGTGGGTGGGGTTGGCCATAAGGTTAGATTAGGCAGGAAGTCAGGTGAGGGGTTACAGGTGGAAGATGAAAGGAAGGTGATGGGGTGTTGATCACAACAGAGGCACAGAATCCAGATCAATGACAGATATGAGGAAGAGACACAGTTATAGAAAATAAAGTTCAGGCTGGTCCTAGTGCTGTGGTGTTTACAATTAATTGATCACAGCCAGTTACAGATTTCTTTGTTCCTTCTCCACTCCCACTGCTTCACTTGACTAGCCTAAAGGGAAAAAAAAAAAAGAAAATATGGTTCAGGGCTTCTCAAAGTGGAAATTACCATGTCCTGGGGTGCTGGGATGGTCCAGGGAGGTAAATATAGCCTTGTGTGCAGTTGAGGGACACTTTCTGTTTATTCTCCTAAACAAGGCAGGTTTTGGGTTCTGAGATCCAGTACAGCAGGTTGGACACTTTCCTTGCACACAGCTAACCTGGGTTCAGCCCCAGAACTGCATTTAATTCTGCATTGCTTTCTGACCAGGAGTCAGCCATGAGTCCTGCTGGGTATGGTCCCCAAACCAAAACTAAATGGTAAGACCAAGATTCCCCAGGGGTACTGTAGTGAATCCTTCCTGAGAACCCAGGATTCAACTCAAAGAAGGCAGGTGGAGACCAGAACTTATCCCCATCCCATTCCCCACCCAATGAAGAACTCGGGGCTGGAAGGACAGTTCACTCTGGGGCTGCCCTCAAGGTGGGGAGCACTAGGGAGGGGACAGCAAGTGGGGTGTAGGTGGCCTTGTGGGGAGCAGGAGAAGTTTTATGGGTGCTGAGGCTCAGGATCTCAATGCAGGGAGGAGGAATGGACACCAGGTTTCATTCAGGTCTCTCCCTTGGCCCTGCCAGGGGACAGGAGGTCAGCCTGAGGGCTGTGCTGGCCCCAGCCTAGGAAAGAATTTATGTGGCCCTCCACAAGACCCAAGACAGTATATGGACTGAGCAGCCTGCACAGAAGCGACCAGAACCTCAGACACAGGGATGGGGAGGAGACAAAGAGGGAGGATGATGAAGGAAAACCTGTAGCCATAAAATCAAAGATAACTGAGAATTCAGTTATGAAACTTTGTTCCCTCAATACTGAACTTCTTGTGAACTTTTTCAATCTCTGTTTTCTCAGGAAGGAGAAAGTTTGAAAGTAAAACGAAGCAAAACAATAAGACTGTGGGCTCCATGACCCCCTCCCTGATGCTTTCACTTCACTTGCTACTCTACCTCCTAACAAAGTGCTCAATTAATGATCCTTGGTGCTCTCTAACATTCTTCTGGGGAGCACAGGAAATAGGGACAGATGCTACCTGGCCCAGGTTCTCATGTCTTATTGTAGTGAATTGGGACCAGGTCCGTTACATGTTATATATATTATCAAAGGGTCAAACAATGGAGCCTCACCTCTTGCCCCCCCCTGTACACAACTCCAAAGGAAAGATACTCTTTTGGGCAGGAACAAACACTTCCAGTAAACCAAGTGACATCCCTGCTCAGAGAGGCAGGAGAGAACATTCTAGGCCTTCCAGGCACGGGTTGTTATTTCCTGCCCATGAAAAGTCCGGACGACCCCTTCCCCCAACTGCCCAGCACAGAATAGTGAAAAAGGCACATGCTCAGCAATTGCAAGCAAGTTCCATTTATTCTGGTCGGTCAGAGGTTCGAAACGTGCTCAGAGCAGAGCAGATGTTGCGAACCCTGAGGTCTGAAATCATGTGGTTTTTATACAGTTTTCAGGTGGGATGTGTTATTTTTACAGCAGAAACAGGAATGGGCTTTGATGTAGGAGAATCCGGAGATAAGGATGATCCTCAAGATTTTTAGGGTAGGGACCCAGACTTCAAGTCTCCAAGATGTCTTCAAGACGATTTATGCAGGGTCTGTAAAACCATGGGGAGCCAGCAAATGGGTACATCATCGCCTGTAGCTCTGTAGATAAGAGACAAGCAGGTAGTTAACATAACTCATGGGTGACTCATGGTCTGTTAGGATACATTGGGGGAAGGGTGAGGGGGAACATTGCATTGCATGAGAAAGAGATAGACAACTCCCATCAGGAATGTGTAAAGGGGGAAAAAGGAACAACCTTAGGGGAAAATATGTTTTTCACTTTTTTCATTTCCCACTCCTTCTTGTCAATAATTCTAATCTTAGAATTAACAGAGAAGTAACCACTGCTAGCCAAGAACATTGAAGGGATTTTGGGTAGACGGTTTCTCTTCTGTAACTACTTCTTGTTGAGGTGGTGCGGAGTTTCAGGGGTTAAGTTCAAGGAGCAGCAAGTGGTTACTCAGAGTTTTGTGGGTACTTCCTGTTATTGTTGTCTTAGCACCATTAGCTTAACTTCCCCCACTTGAGTGCGGATAGAAGTTGCAACTCTGTTTATGATGCAGGGTCCTACAGCAATTATTAAGAGTACACTTAGCAGTGGACCAAGTAGAGGCAGGAGGTAGTGGAGGATTCCTCCCCACAGAGACCATAACGGTTGATCATAAAGTTCCTCCCGTCGCTTTGCTAATTCTTCTTGGTGTTTCTTTATTCTGTCTCGTACTATTCCGGATTTATTTACATAGAAGCAACATTCTTCTTGTAAAGCTACACACAATCCTCCTCTCTCGGCTAGGATTAAGTCTAGTCCCCTCCGGTTTTGGAGGACCACCCGGGCTAGTGAGTCATGCTGGTCTTGTAGGTCCTGGATAGACTTGTAAACCTGCCGGATGTCTGAGGCCAGTCGATCAGATAACTTATACTGGTCCAATGAAATTCCTAAACCTGCAGCTCCCATTTCTAATCCTCCAACCACCCCTATCGCAGCCAGCAGGTGTAGTAATACCACAGCCCTACGAGTTCGGTGTCCTCCCAGGAGGTCTATGCTGGGAAGAGGGACTGGTTCAGTTCCTGGGAGAACATCAATGTTGGGAAGCAGGAGGGCAGGTGCACAAATGCCCGTGCTATTTCTGGGTAACACTGGATAAGCCAAATTTCCTCCACAGACCCAGACCTGTCCTGGGGGGAGGCATCCCATGTCCGACGAGACTTTGGAGATGTTAGAGCACCTTGTTGTTGGTACTTGCCCTAAATCTATGGTTAGTGAGTAATTTCTAACATAGCAAGTGGAGGAGTCAAATCCCTGAGGGATTACTTTAAAGGGCTTGGTATAGGTGCAGTTTGAAAAGCTACTTATATTTGGTTTAGGCACAGGTATTGCTAATGGCCAATCGTTACTCATTTTCATGCATAGTCAGCAGTCAGCCGCTAAGCTTGGGTTGGTTTGATTTAAGAGCTTGTGAGTGTACTTTAGAATGTCGTGTATATTTGAATCCAGATCCTCATTTAGCACCCTAGCTTGAAGGGAGGGGTGTTTGGGCCAGTTTGGCATTAGGTTATCAACTTCCTTTTCGGCCCATCTTATGGCTTCCTTTTCTCTTTCTTGATCTGTGGGACCTCCCCCATCTGATACATGTAAAGGGGACTTTTAGAGGCCAGCAGACCACATTTCCAATATTTGCTAGACAATGTGCTGCCCCGCATGGAGTTTTAAAAGTTTCAGGACCCCACTCGCCTCCCGTGCTTCCCTTGTAGGTATTGGTTAGTTTTGACACCAGGTGGAGTTGGCCATTTTTAACGCACTGCTGATAGGTTTTATAGCACTGTGAGTGTACCTGAGTTAGCTCTACACATCCTGGGGGACAGGTTCCTTTCATGTCCGGGAGAAGGGGTTGGGGATTTTGCTTACATACACACTGAGCCTTGATTTCACCTGTGGAAGCTGATGGCTTGAGCTGGAGATAGGCCATTTTAGTGCCACAGTCGACTGCCTGTGTAGATTGGTACTCAGGTTTGAACTGATGACCTCCGGGGCAGTCGCAGGGGTTACCGTAGAGGGCCCTTAACAGTTTTTGATCCACTGGCCTATCAAACCCCCCTAAGACTGGGGGCATTAGAAGTAACCACAGGAGTTGAGGTAGGAGGAGCAGTTTGCCAATGGCCCTAATGGTTTCTTCAGGACTGAGTATACTGCTCCTGAATCTAACTCAAAATCCACAGGAGTCCCCTCCACTTTAAACTTATCCCTGAGCTCCGGAGGGGATTGGAGCCCCGACCCCTTCATTTGGAGTTTATTGCTAAGGTCTTTGTTGAGCGAGGTTTTGGGGATTGGGAGCACTCCCGTGCCCAGTGCCCTGTCTGTCCACATCGAACACACTGGTCCTTCTCGAGCTTGCGTGGCTTTCGTCGTGGTCCTAAATTGCGATGCAGGCCTGAGCTCCATCCCGTGTTCTTACGTGGGCCCAGGTCCCTGTCTGCCCTTTCTGCACTGACTGCTACGGCCAGGGCTCGTGGTATTTCCTTAGTTCTCCTGTAATCTCTCCGATCTTCCTTTCGCTCTCTCTAATTTTTCTTTCTCTTCCTCTTCCTTCTTATGCTTTTCTCTCTCTTCTTCCCACTCTCTACGTTCCTTTTCTAACCTTTCTTCTCTCTCTTCTTTTGTTTCTCTTTTCTCATATATCTTTTCTGCCTCTTTTAACACATCCTGCAAATTTTTGCTTTGTATGTTTTCTAGCCGCTGTAACTTCCTTCTAATATCTGTTGCTGACTGTCCTACAAAAGCCATGATTACTGATGCCTGATGGACCTCAGAAGTAGGGTCAAATGGGGTATATCGCCTATATGCCTCCATTAGTCTTTCTAGGAAGACAGCTGGTGGCTCCTCTGACCCTTGTATTATCTCTTTTACCTTGGACAAATTAGTGGGCTTTCTAGCCGCTTCTCGGAGACCTCTCATGAGTGTCTGGCGATAAGTGGACAGATGTTCCCTACCTCCAGGAGCGTTGGGGTCCCAGTCGGGTCTGCGCAAAGGAAAGATGTCATCTATTTCATCAGGCCTGTCGGTGATTAGACCACCATTCCCAATCACATTTTTCTGTGCTGCGGCCAGGATTCTTTTCTGCTCCTCAGTAGTAAAAAGGGTTTTTATCAGTTGCTGACAATCATCCCAGGTTGGTTGATGAGTATTCATTAGGGAGTCAAAAAGGTTAATTAACTTAGTAGGGCCCTCTGAAAAAGAAGGATGATTTAGCTTCCAATTGTACAGATCAGAGGAGGGAAAAGGCCAGTACTGTAAGGAAGGCATACTTCCGCCATGCCCATTGGGCAAAGGAACGTTGGGGACCACTGGTCTTAGTGGCATGATAGATGCTGCATGAGGGGCGGAGCTTTGTCCTCTTAGCTGGCTCCGGGTCCCTGCAGCTGGTCCTGTGCGTCCATCCCCTCCCTCTGAGTTGGGGGAGGAGGGCGGATAGTATGATTCCTGTCCGTCTGTTGTTAAAACAGAAGGTAGGCAAGGAGCCCGGTCATGCCCCTTGATTAATAGTGGTGGTGGTGGCTGGGGAGGGGCAGTGGGAGCTGGCAGTGTGGACGATTCCCCTCTCCCCAGTGCAGGCGCTGGGGTGAGCAGCCACGCCCCCTGGTCCACACTCTCCACATTTCTATGGGTTGTGGCAGGAGCTGGGGTGAGCCATCATGCCCCCTGGTCTGCACTTCCCTTCTCCGGACTCTCGCAAGTTGAGGAAGATGCAGGGGGGGCGGTAGGCTTCTGCCCTGCAAGCGCTGTGGCGAGCAGCCACGCCCCCGGCCTGCTCTCTCTTCTCCACACCCTCGCAGGCAGATGCCTCCTGTTCTGCAGACGTTGGTGGGGCAGGCATTGGTTGAACAGATCTCCATTCTGTGGGCCTGTAGGGGGGGCTCGAAAAGAAGGAGATCAGTGATATCTGGATAAATGTTGGGGAAACGTGGAGGGCGTAAAGGTGAGCTGGGAGGGGCTGGCTTCGTTATCTCCTCCTGGGTGGCTCCTTCTTGGGTTCTTACAGGAAGAATGCTAGAGTTAATAGGTGGCGGTAAGGAAGAACGCTCGGGGTCAGGCAGCAAGGTGACCAGGCTGTCGGGAGCTGTTGGAAACAGAAAGGGGCACATCCATTCCAGGGGGTTTTCACACAAATCTTCCCAAACAAGAATATAGGGCTCCTGATCTGGGTGCCCCTTGGGTTTGGCGCGGTAGATAACACTTTTTACTTTCCGTACCAATGGCAAATGAAAAGAGCCTCCCTGAGGCCACCCTACGTCAAAGGAGGGCCACTCGGAAGAGCAAAATGCCTGCCATTTTCTCTTCTTTATAACCCAAGACTGTTTCTTTGCCCTTTTGTTAACTTCTTTCCAATGCTCTAGTGTAAGAGTAAGTGGCGTGGATTGTACTTGTCCCATTGTTGCATGATCTAGCTTTCTTTTCAGCCTTATGCACAAACAGCTATTACCAAGCCTCTCTTTCACACCGAATACTTAACAGCCTCTGTACAAACAGCAATGTATCAAGCCCTTTTTCCACACCGAACAGTATAACAACCAACAAGGAACAAAAAGAACACAATACAGAGTCCGATTTGAAACACGAAAACAAGGGCAGGGTGTTCCCTACAGAGAAAACAACACACTGGGATGAGGGTGCCCGAATACGCGACTGGGTCAGCCCAGTTGCAAGTGGGGGGGGGGCAGTAAGAGACAGTTGGGGAAGACATAGAAAAAGAATGTCTGACCACTAGAGGAAGTAGTGTATTGCTTAAACCAATGTGTTCCTAACCGGTGCTCAGTTTTGTCTTGCTGGAGGACAAATCTGTCTGGGAGATTTGTCTGAGACCTCCTTATGCTTCACCAGGGTTTATTTACCGGACCACGTCTTTTATGGAGAAGACAGGGTACCTGGTTCCGAGGGACTTTTGTGGTCGGACTCAGTAATGTTAGTTTAGATATAGTTAAAGAGAGATTTCAAACAGAAATTTTTCGGCGTAACAATCAATGGACAAGCCCCCAAGGGACTCACAATAGAGAAACACAATGACAATATCAGCAATTACCAAATATTCAACCCAAATTGCAAGCCAATATTCCAACAACAGATTCAAATCCAATAATAGCGGCGGAAAGCGAACTTACAACGCAGCATGCCTTACACAGACAGACCACCTCCTGCAACCAGGGAACGTCTCCCTGTTGCTTTAAATCGCCTCTTACGGCCCCCTGGTGCGAGCGCCCAGGGCCGTGACTTTGCAGTGTTGGAGTCTGTCTACTCTCTTGCCACTCGGTATATTCGTCAAGTGGTAACCTCAATTTGGAATACACATCAAATGGGATTCCAAAGCCACGCTTTCACGACTAAGACTCTTAGTTGAATTACCAGGTCTTTTTAACAATAGTAATGCAAAACCGTGCTTCCCACAGATAAACCCAGAGCAAAGCACGCAGGGAGCTAGAGAGTGAGCTAAGGGGAGGAGGAGGGAGAAGGGATCCCAGGGAACTTACCAAGCAGACCTTGTTCACTCGTCCGGCTCTGGCGGGGTGTGTAAGGGCCTCCTGGCTGGCTCGCCAGAAATGAAAAGTCCGGGTGAACCATCCCCTCAATTGCCCAATGCAGAATAGTGAAAAAGGCACATGTTCAGCAATTGCAAGCAAGTTCCATTTATTCTGGCCGGTCAGAGGTTTGAAACGTGCTCAGAGCAGAGCAGAAGTTGCAAACCCCGAGGTCTGAAATCAGTTGGTTTTTATACAGTTTTCAGATGGGCTGTGTTATTTTTACAGCAGAAACAGGAATGGGCTTTGATGTAGGAGAATCCGGAGATAAGGATGATCCTCAAGATTTTTAGGGTAGGTGTGAGCAGGGACCCAGATTTCAAGTCTCCAAAATGTCTTCAAGACGATTTATGTGGGGTCTGTAAAATCATGGGGAGCCAGCAAATGGGTACATCAGCGCCTGCAGCTCAGTAGATAAGAGACAAGCAGGTAGTTAACATAACTTATGGGTGACTCATGGTCTGTTAGGATACATTGAGGGGAGGGTGAGGGGGAACATTGCATTGCATGAGAAAGAGATAGACAACTCCCATCAGGAATGTGTAAAGGGGAAAAAAGGAACAACCTTAGGGGAAAATATGTTTTTCACTTCTTTCACCCAGAAGTGGATTTTTTTTGGTTTTATTTATTTATTACATCCCAAGAAGTTTTATTATATTCCAAAAATGTATTGCCATGGGGAATGGGGCCTCCCTCCCTACCTGGCTGCATCAATATCTTATCTATCTTAAAAATGAAAATAAAGGTCCAGAGAGATATGAACAGATAAGGTCTTGTTGGCAGATGATCTGGATTAAATCTCCTGCACCACATATGGTATGTTCTCTTGTCCCCCCAAAACAGTGATCCGTGAGCTCAGAGTCCTGAGCACTTTTGGATAAGGCTCAAAACTTTACAAATATTTTTTTGGGGAAGGGCTCTCTATGATAGTGATTCAAGATGCCAAGACAGTTTTGCTCTAGAACTGATGATCAGAACTTCTACTGTGGAATTGGAGCTTCCTGGGTTTATCCAGGAATACTTGTTAAGGAGGTCAACTGGTGCCAAGATTCAATCTAAGGGCCTGGTGCTTGCTTGCTTTGCAAGCACCACCCCTCTCCCTTGCAGGCTTTTCTAAACAGACCAGCTCAGTCCCTGATAGTTCAGATATAATGCCCAAATTGATATGTTCGGAATCAGCATGTGAACACTTTGGCAGTGGAGGGAGTGGAGGAAAACCTCACTGACAGGCAGGCACAGCACACAGACACCACATTGCCCTGGATTTGCAACAGCGCTCTGCCGCTGACCATTTGTGGCACCCGACTACTAAGGATGATTTTAAACAGGTCCTGTGGAAAGACGTACACACAGGCCTCTGGCAAGGACCACACCCTGTTCTCATTTGGGGAAAAGGTCATGCCTGCATTCACAACCCCACCACCAACGAAACTAGGTGGCTTCCAGAAAGACTGGTTAAATTATACAATGAACCCAGGGACTCTCTCCCTGAGAATTCTTCTCCTTTTTCTCTTGCAGATGGCAAAAATAAAAATGACAGCTTGGCCGCAAAACCTGCAGAATGGGATCAACAACCTACCACTACTCTTCTTCCTAACTCTTAGCTCCCTCCCTCCCACCCCTGCTGCCTTTGCTGCAGCTCCTGGCCCTTACCAAGTCTACAACTTTACCTGGGTTATTCTTACTGAGACTGGCGATGTAGCCAATGCCACCTCTATTATAGCTCCCACAGTCCCATGGCCGGATCTTTTTGTTGATATGTGTGCTCTTCCTACGCCTCCTAGAAGTGGATTTTATTTATATATTTTTTGAAGAACTCACTCTATCCAAAGTCCAAACCCAAGTCTCAGGCCTGTCTTTTTGCTGCCTCAGAAAGCACTTCAGGAGGGAGGGAGGGAAGGAATCATTCTCCAGAAAGTCCAGGCAGAGCCCGGCTTCCTACCCACCACTGAAACTGCCTCTGCTGTCATCATTTTGGCTGTCTACAGGAGCTGGTGAGTCCCAGTTTCTCCAGCCTAGCCCAGGCCTCACCCGGCACTTCCCACCCGATAAGCAAGATCAGAGACCCTGTGGGTCCTGCTGTAGCTCTCAGGAAAGGGGAAATTCCATCCATGGGAGTCAGTCACCTTACAGAAGGAGCACAACACCCCACAATGGTCCTCAGAAACCGGTGGTTCTAATGTACCCATTTGCCAATATCCTCGAGCAGTGAACCCTTTCTGCCCCCCTCAAATGTCCCAGGATGACACTCCTGGGACAGCCTGAGTTCAGAAGAGTCTCAAGTATTGGAGCCCTGGAAAGGTGCCTTTGTTGTTTCCAGAAGATGCTGGAGAGTGGGGGAGCTAGACACGGTTGGAGGCTCCTATGGGATCAGGAGCTAGTCTTGGGAGACTGAGGATCAAGGCTCAGTTCTGAGCAGGTGCTAGGCACCAGGTTCTGTAAAACCTTGGATTGGGTGGGAGTTACCAACCCTCAGAAATCTGGGGGGTAGTCTGGAGGGGGTGAAAATTTCCTTGGGGATGGGGGAAAATGGGGTGTTTCTGGAATCATCAGCAGAGGGTGCAAGTTCTCTGACTAGATGCCCAGCAGTGTGCATATTGGATCCCCTATTTCTTTTTTTTTTTTTTTGTTTTTTGGGCCACACCCGGTAATGCTCAGGGGTTACTCCTGGCTATACGCTCAGAAGTCGCTCCTGGCTTGGGGGACCATATGGGACACCAGGGGATCGAACCGCGGTCCGTCCAAGGCTAGCACAGGCAAGGCAGGCACCTTACCTCCAGCGCCACCGCCCGGCCCCTGGATCCCCTATTTCTAAATCTGTGAAACATCTCTACAGTTTCCAGAAGGGGAACCAGATGCAATTGTCCCCCTGAGGCTTCTTTTGCTCCGCATCCCCACCAGCACAGGGGGGTGGTGAACCTTCCCCATCATTTTTCTGTGCATGTCCTAAGAACCCATCTGTGCTGAGGTGAGAAACACTCCCCAGACCCCAAAGGTCAAGAATGGACCTGGCAAAAAGGGTGATCAAGGAGGTTTTTTTGTTTGTTTGTTTTTTTTTTAATCTCCAAAGAGTAGATATGCCAGAGGCAAGAACAGCCAAAGGGGCCAGAACAGGCTTAGAATGAGTTCAAGACATTGGGGAAGCTATTACAGGCAGCACCACAAGGAGGGCACTACTGTGCATGCGGCCAACACAGGTTTCATTCCGGACACCCCAGATGGTCCCCTGAGTCCCACCAGTGTGATCCCTCAGCTCAGTCAATGGGTGACAAAAACAAAAATAAAGAACTAACTTGGGGAGGACTACCTGAGCTGCCTGGTACCTTTGTCTAAAAACCTTTTAGGAGGGCTGGGGTGATAGCACAGCAGTAGGGCGTTTGCCTTGCATGTGGATGATCCAGGATGGACCCGGGTTCGATCCTCGGTATCCCATATTGTAGAGGCATGTAGCATGCATGGCTCTATTTATTAAGTAAGCACGCACCAGACGTGGCTTTTGGCTTTCCTGGCGCAGTGCCTAATTTTCCTCCCAAAAAATATCTGCCAAAAGGCCCGGTGGAGAAGTCAAATTTTTTTCTTTTTGGTTTTTGGGCCACACCCGAAGTTGCTCAGGAGTAATTCTTGGCTGTCTGCTCAGAAATAGCTCCTGGCAGGCATGGGGGACCATATGGGACACCGGGATTCGAACCAACCACCTTTGGTCCTGGATCGGCTGCTTGCAAGGCAAACAGCGCTGTGCTATCTCTCCGGGCCCTCGAGAAGTTAATTATTGACCCTTGCGTGGATCACTGGCAATATTTCTGTCATACTTCTTACATGGTAGTGACTTAACATTTTCCCTTTAATTCGTTTCTGCTATACTACAGAAATTCGGCCTTAGTTATCCTGCAGTCATAAAGGAATTTCAGTACCAAAGAAAGCCCCACTGGCTAGTTAATTTGTAACTCTTAGATCTAGTATAGCCTGGCACCAGCAGCTTGTTTTTCTGAGTCTAGCTCTATTTTTAGTAAACAGTAATTTCCGTCCCCCCAATTTCTCTTTTCCTTTTTACCTGCTTCTTTCCTCCTGTTTCTTGAAAAACCTGTTTTTTGCTAACCCCAAAAAAACATCTCCAGCTCATGTTTCACATTATCTCTAGCAGGGCTCTTTCTCACCTACATAGGTAGTTATTTGATATGTAGATTCTAGGGTCTGGTACCATTGTGTTGTCCCTCCTAATGATCCTCTGCCCTTTGTTTTCCCTGAAGACACCTTGCATACCAGAGTTGAGCTTAAAATGTTATCAGCTGAACAGTAAAATTTGTCTCCCATCTCATAGACGTGGGTCCCCATACAATGCATTTTGTGTGTTCTCAATTATTTCATATTTCATATTTGTTCGCTTTGTGTACCCGTTTCCTTCCAGTGAAGATTTTCTGACCCCACTATGGTTTTGCTTAGGGACACAAGTCGTCTGCAGCACCATATGGTCCCCCAAGGCTGCCAGGAGCTATATTTGAACTCAGAGCCAGGAGTAACCCCTGAGCTCCACCACATGTGACCCAAAAACGAAAAGAAAAAAACCAAAACAAAAAACTTTGTAGGCTAATATTTATTTCAAGAGGCTAAATTATACAGATGTAATTTACATATAACATATATGGGGAGAATAAACTTGTAAACTTGACCTCTAACCTGGAGTTTCTAGGCTCTGCTCCTGTCAAACCCGCTGCCCTATCACCACCAGGTACTGAGGCTGTCCTGGAGACACAGCTGCTCTGTCTTTTCCCTCTTGCCTCCCTCCACCCTGTACAAGGACCCTGAGTTCAGCCATCAGGTCTCCCCAGGCTATTTAGGAGAAGTTCCCAACCTAGTGCCTTAAATTCATTGTCCTGCAAAGGACTTTGTCCATGTCAGAGGCTGTCATAGGCTCAGGGATCAGGATCCAGATGTCTGGGACCATCTTTGTATCCCCACTGATCTCTGACCCTGCACCCCTGCAGGAGCCAAAACTCTCCCCAAGGAGAGTGTTTGTGCACAGGGTGCAAAAAGGGAGGGATGGGGGCAAAGGGTGTTGTGTATGTAAATATTTTAGGGGATTACTATGTTAATCACCCTAACCTGATTGGTGATTGTGCCCTACCCTAGGGTGTGACCTGACATTCTGCCCCCAACTTATGGTAGTACCTGATTCTGCTTCCATCATTGGTTGGTATCTGATCCCTCCATTGCGTGGTACCTGATTCTGGGGGATAAAAACAAGGGTCTGTGGAAGGCCGGGGCTTTTTGCTGGAACTGAGGCTGAGTCTTTGGACTTCAGTCTTCTCCACCAAATAAAGCTAATATTTCCACAAGCCTGACTGTCTGCGAGCTGTTTACCCGCCGTTTCACCTCAGAACCGTGGGCTAGACAGGGTGGCAGACACGTGCTCCAAGCTGGAAGAGAAAGGCCTCATCCTCCATCCCTCAGTCAACCTCTTCAGGGACTGACTTGCAACAAAAGGTAGGCAGACAAATGGTGCAGACAGAGGGAGAGAGCAATAATGGAAGATGGGTATATGGGTGTATGAATGGATGATGGCCAGATGCCTGGATGGATGAGAGGGCAGGAGAATAGATGATGGATGTGCAGATAAATGCTGGTTGTTCGAATGAACAACAGAGGGAGAGAACAGAAGACAGCAAGATCAATGATGGACAAACAAAAATATACTTGATAGGAGACGGTTCAGGACCACTCAGAGTGGGCACTATTGTGTCTTGGGTATTCTGGGATGGATAGTCCAGGAGATTAATTATAGCCTTGGGTGCAACTGGGTAGGGCTCTTTCCTTTCTTTTGTTTTGTTTGGATTTTTTTTCTGGCTACAAACTGCCAAGATCAGGGTTTACTCCTGACTTTGAGCTCAGAGATCACCCCTGGCAGTGCTCAGAAGACCATTTGCAATGATGGGATTGAGCCCGACCCTTGAAAATGAGGAACAGGGGGCTGGAGAGGTGTCGCTTAAGGTAAGGTGTGTCTGTCTTGCAAGCGCTAGCCAAGGAAAAACTGCAGTTTGATCCCCCAGCTTCCCATATGGTCCCCCTGAGCCAGGGGCAATTTCTGAGCCCTTAGCCAGGAGTAACCCCTGAGCATCAAATGGGTGTGGCCCCAAAACAAAACAAAACAAACAAACAAACAAAAAATGAGGAACAGGAGAAAAATGTTCAAGGGCACTTGGTAGTGAGGTTCAGAGGAAAGGGCACTAGGTTCCACTGGGTCTCTCCTTTGACATTGCCAAGGGGCAGGAGGAGAGTCTAGGGAGCTGTGCTGGACCCTAGCACAGGGAAGGGTCCCTGTGAACCTCCACAGTACATGGAACAGTGTCATGAACCCAGGATCCAGTATAGACCTGGCCAGAATCTCAGACCTAGAGATGGGGGAGGAGACCAAGAGGGACAAGGAAGGTGTCTGAAAATATAAGAGGGGAAGTGCAGAGAAGACGGTTATTGAACTTTGTTATCTCAAACCACCACTTTGTTTGAACTCTTTTTCATTTGGACACACCCAGTTGGGCTCAGGCTTTACTTCTGGCTAGCTCAGGAACCATATGAATTCTGAGATCAAACCTAGTTGGCCTGATCCAAGCCCCCTAACTGCTGCTTTATTGTTCCAGCACTCTTTTTTTACTTTTAATTACTTTTATTACTTGTTTTCCCAGGGAGGAGGAAGTTTAAAAGAAAAAGCTGCAAAACAAAGAGAGTGAGTGTCTCCCATCGTGAGGGTTCAAGTCGACTCACATGTTGGGGCTGAGAGTCAGAGACCACCTCCGATAATGCAAGATGTACAAGGGAGTTTATTCAGCTAGCCGAGGTCCAGTCTCATCCAACCATGGGAGACTTGACAAGGATTCTGAGGCAAAATCTTAGCCTGTTAGCATTTCATTGGTTAATACAAATAGCATACATGTTTGCTCTTTATCTCTATTTCCATACATGATCAATTTATATCATTTTGCACACAAAGCACATTATTTCTTAGCATTGATGTATCTTTGATTTATCTGACTCCATTTTGGTTGTCAGGTGGAACATTCCAGACCCACGAAATCCTCTAGCCTAACAGAAGAGGGAGGATTTTGATGTCCCTGCATTCCTTCTGTGGTTTTATTTCCGAATTACCTCCCTTCACTTTGGCTCAAAGTGGTAGCTTTAGCTAATAGTGGAAAAGTATCTAACCTTTTAATCTGCCTGAAGAACTGCCCTTTTTTGTTTGTTTGTTTGTTTGTTCGTTTGCTTTTTTGGGGGGCCCACATCTAGTGACACTTAGAGGTTACTCTCAGCTATGAGTTTAGAAATCGCTCCTAGCTTGGGGGACCATATGGGACGCCAGGGATAGAACCAAGGCTCGTCCTGGATCAGCTGTGTGAAAGGCAAATGCCTAACCCAGGGGTGGCAAACAAGTTTGACACAGAGCCAAAATTTTAAATTGTGAGAGTCAGAGAGCCACACCACGCAGTGACCTGCCAAATATTAAACACATATTGCATTTTGCCATTTTGAGTAAGGGTAAAATCCTGCAGTGATGGTGAGGGTGTGCTGCGTCCTCCACACTCAGAACTAAGGGCCAGATGTGACCCAACATGTGACCCACGGGTTCCCTGCTCGCTGGCCCGTGCAGTTGTTTCCAAGGGATGGGAGAAGGGATGATGCAGCCTGGGGTATATCAGGACTCTATGCTCGGAGATCTCTCCTCATTTGTCCTTCCTCAGAAGCAGCAGAACAAAATCCAAACTTGGCAAAGAGCCACTGTATACAAAAGAATGAGAAGAGGCAAAGAGCCACATTCATTTTAGCTGGGAGCAGCACGTGGCTCAAGAGCCACGTGTTCAGCACCCCTGGCCTAACCACTGAGCTATTGCTCTGGTCCCCGAAGAACTGCTTTTAACCTGTCTCAGGAAAAACTGCTTTACTAGGGCTTGGGCTTGTTTTAGTCTGGGACCCTTATCAAGGACCCAGGGGGATCTTGGTCTTCACACCATGCTCCCCCTCCTTGATGCTTTCACCTCCCTTGCTACTTTACCTCCTAAAAAATTGCTCACTTAATGATGCCCAGCTCTCCCTGAAATTCATCTGGAGAGCACAGAAATCGGGGAACAGTGACCTGTATGCCAGGGCCTGGACCCCCAATATCTTCTCACCAGTCAAGTTCTGGTAACCTGGAAATGGCTCCCTGGCTCCTGTCTCCCCGACAAACTAAACATGTTCTTTGATGCACAACAACCACCTTCTAGTAAAACCAGGGACAATCATGAAAGAGAAGCAGGAAAGAATGTTCTAGGCCTTCCAGCCACATATTGTTTGTTGTCTCAGACCCCGAAGTGGCTCTGCTGAAAGGCACCTTGTGGACAGTATGATAGGTGCTGCTCCGAAGAAGGCCCCTCTAGTCCTCATGACAATGCTCCTCAAGTACTCTTGGGTTCCAAAGAGTGGGCCTGGGTGTCCTCCAGTGAGCACCCCAAAGAATCATGTAGGAACAGTAGAGCCAGGTGATGAGTCTCCCCACAGCACCACAGTCACATAGAAAGGAGGAGACAGTACGAATGAGAAGAAAATGCCAGAACAAAATATTCTCAGGGGGTTGGAGTGGTGGCACGAAGTGGTAGCCTACGATGGACTGCGGTTTGATCCCCTGGTGTCCATTTTAGTCCCCCAAGCAGGAGCGATTTCTGAGGGCATAGCCAGGAATAACCCCTGAGCATCACTGGGTGTGGCCCAAAAACCAAAAGAAAAAAAATAGCTGCAAGTTTCTAACAGAATTTATTGGGCACGTTTGTGCAATCCCTCCTGCCCTCTATTTGGTTCTGTCTGTACATCTCTCTCTCTCTCTCTCTCTCTCTCTCTCTCTCTCTCTCTCTCTCTCTCTCTCTCTGCCTTTGCTCTCTACTGCTTCTTGACTATTAGATCTTTCAGATTTGATGATGTTCAGATCAGAGAAAAACCATAGTGGGCAGGCATCTGCCTTACATTCAGACTACTCGGGAGCCCCACAGGTTCCCCTCAAGTCTCCCAGTAGTGATGTCTGCCTGAGCACAGAGCCAGGAGTAAGATCTGAGCACTGTCACACGTGATCCACACACAATCCAAAACTCCAAATAGCCCTGAAGAAGTCTGTGGGTTCCCATGGGAAGGCCGTGAACCTCTCTTCTAGATTCACCTGGCAAAAATAATCACAGGATATCAGATGTGACTGCTGTACCCAGCCTGGAGCCATGGAGAATGTCCAGTGTTATCTACTGACCAAGACAACTGTCCAGCAGCAGGAGCCCCAGTAGTCTAGCAGCCGGGGATGCCCAGGGACGGGCCCCAGAGGCCAGCATGGGGCTGAGCAGGAGCAGTTCTGGGGGAGCCTTTCTCTTGCATTTGTTCCTTTCACAGCTTCTATGTTTTCAAAGTTTCTCCTCTTCCCTCCTGACAGGTTCAGACTGATCCAGGGGTCTCTGGCACAGGCACCAGGGAGAGTTTTGTTTTTCCCCTTTGGGTGTGAGTGTATTTTGCCACCCCCAAGGGTTCTAAGGGCTGAGTCCTGGCTTTGTGCTTAGGGGTCACTCCTGGAGAGTGACCTCATTCAGGGCTGGGAATCTCTTATGCTTGGCCAGAGCCTTCACCACTAGACTGTCTGTCAGCTCCTGGGTCTGTTTCTGCCCGCAAAGTGGTGAAGTTCATCCATATCCAGGAGGTTTGCAGGAAACTTGCACATTCATGAGGGAGGAAGGAGCCAGGCATGGAGGAACATACAAAGAATAGACATCACATGGAGCAGGAAAGTCTTGCGGTGTTGAGGAGAATAAGGATGTGGATGGAAAATTGCCTGGAGCGGGGGTCCTTATCAGCAGGAAAGTGGTTGAATCTTTTTATCTGTTAATTTAGCATAATAAAATCTCACTGTTGGTTTTTGAGGGAGGTGCTGACTCACTTTCCAAACTTTAACCCTGGGTTGTCTTTTATTGTTTTGTGGGTTCCAGGAAACAGTGAAAGGAGACTTGGGGTACAGTGGCCCTGTTTCTCCAGCAGCCTGAACATATGGAATGGCCTTCATGGAAATGAAACCCCTAGAAAGGAGTACCACCCACATGGCCTGGCCTCTGCCTCTTCTGGAGCTGCCTCTGCTGCTACTCCTGCTGCCACCTTTCTGGGCACCCACAGGAGCTGGTGAGTGACCCCTTCTCCCTGTGCTGGACCCCCTACTTCTCCCAGGTTTGGAGCCCGCCCCAGGCCTTGCAAGCACCTGCCTCCCCAGAAACAGTCCTGCTGCAGCTCTTAGGAAAGTGGAGACTCAACCATGTCTCCAGTCATCCCAGAGAGGAGACATAGCACCTCACAACACTTCTACCCCCAATGACTGGTTTCAAAGGTGTCCATTCACCAGCACTCACCCCCACCAGGGACCACATCATGCCCCACTCAAGTGTCCCAGATAGCAGGACGTCACTCAGGGACAGCTCAAAATAGTCTCAGGCTCTGAAGTCCTGGAAAGATGCCTCTGCTGTTTCCAGAACATGGTGGAGAGTGGGGGAATTGGACATGGTTAGAGGCCCCAGACTATTGGGTCAGGAGCCATTCTTGGAGGGGCTGAGGATTAAGTTTCAGTTCCAAGATTTCAGCAGGTGCTGGGCACCAGGTGTTCTAAAGCAGGAATTCCCAATCCTTAGAGCATCTGGGGGACAGCCTGGAGGTGAAAGTTCCCACAGGATGGGGACACAGGTGGTGTTTCTGGAACCATCAGCAGATGTTGCAGGTTCTCGGAGTAGATGCCCAGCAGTGTGGGTGCTAGTTCTCCTATTTCCATGTCTGAGAAACATTTCTACAATTTCCCTAAGGGGAACCAGCTGCCATGATTACAAGCATGATTGTAGTTGGTTTTCAGTCATAAACAGAACACCCTCCTTTGTCATCCCACCCCCATCTTTGTGTATAACCTTACTTGATGGAAAGACCTGCCCATTTCTGGAAGGGGTCTTTGGAAGGCGACAAAGGATTGCTTGAGGGGTGTAAAGTTTATCTCCATTGAGAATAATATTTGCCATTGGCTTGTGATAGATAGCTTGACTATATTGAAAAAAGTTCCGTCCATTCCCATCTTGATGAGTTTTATCAAGAATGGGTGTTGGACTATATCGACTGCTTTCTCTGCATCTGTTGATGTGATCATATGATTTTTATTTTTCTCTTTGTTTATATGGTATATTATGTTGATTGATTTATGGTTGTTAAATCACCCATGCCTTCCTTTGATGAAACCTACTTGATCATAGTGAATGGCTTTCTTGATGATTGATTTGGATCCTAATTGCCAGATTTTTGTTAAGGATCTTTGCATCTGTGTTCATCAGGGATATTTGTCTGTAATTTTCTTTTTCGGCAGCATCTCGGTCTGGTTTTGTTATCAATGTGATGTTAGCTTCATACAAACTATTTGGAAGTGTTCCTGTTTCTTCAATTTTATGAAAGAGCCTGAAAAGGATTGGTAGTACTTCCTCTTGAAAGGTTTGAAAGAATTCATTAGTGAACCCATCTAGGCCTGGACTTTTGTTTTTGGGAAGACTTTTGATTAGCATTTTAATTTCCTCAATAGAGATAGGGCTGTTTAGATATACTACATCATCCTTATTCAACCATAGAAGGTTATAAATGTCCAAGAATTTATTAATTTCTTTCAGGTTCTCATGTTTCATGGCATAAAGTTTCTCAAAGTAGTCTTTGATTATCCTTTGAATCTCTGTAATATCTGTAGTGATCTCTCCCTTTTCATTTCTAATCTAATTTACTAAGTTTATCTCTCCATTACTCTGTGAGTTTTGACAGTGGTTTATCAATATTGTTTATTTTTTCAATTAACCAACTTTTGCTTTCGTTGATCTTTCCCATTGCTTTTTGGATTTCCACTTCATTGATTTCTTCTCTAAGCTTTGTTATTTTCTTTTGCGTACTTGTTTTGGTTCCTTTCTTTGATCATATTTTAGTTTCATAAGCTGTATCATTAAGCTATTCATGTAGGCCCCTTCTTCCTTCCTGATGTGTTCTTAGAAAGCTATAATTTTCCTCTCAGTACAGCTTTGCTGTGCCCCATAAATTCTGATAATTTGTATCTTCATTGTCATTTGTTTGCAGGAATGTTTTGATTTTTTCTTTGATTTTATCTCTTACCCACTGGTAGTTCAGTAGTAAGCTGTTTAATTTCCAGGTTTTAAAATTTTTCTTCTGTGTCCTTTTGGGGTGATAGGGCAGTGTTGAGGTCTCCCACAATTATTGTGTTGCTATTTATATCTTCTTTCAGATTAGTCAATAATATTGTATTAAATATTTTCCTGGTCCCTCATTCAGTAATGTAAGTTTAGGAGTGTGATTTCTTCCTGTTGTACATATCCCTCATTTAGCACGAAATGTCCATCTTTGTCCTTTACAACTTTCCTGAGTCTAAAGTTTGTTTCATGTGATATTAATATGGCCACTCCAGCTTTTATAAGGATGTTGTTTGCTTGGATGATATTCCTCCAGCCTTTGATTTTGAGTCTGTTTGTGCTGACTATTCAGGTGTGTTTCTTGTAGGCAGCAGACGGTTGAATTCAGTTTTTTTTTTTTTATCTATTTAGACACTCTCACAGGAGCATTGAGATGGGAGTTTGGACTTTGCCAATGGCACAAGCTCAGATTCCCAGCTTTGCATTTACTGTGGTAAAGGCCTCAGTTTCTCTTTCTCTAAAGGGGGCTGACAGTAGCACTTGGATCAAGGAGCTTCTGGGAGAATAAGTGTAGAGTGGTGGGGGCCCCTCAGAAAAAAGCCCTGATCTGTGGGAGCAACTTTTGAGTGGCCACTCTACTTTGTGCCTTTGACTCACTTGGAGAAATAACCAGAGAGGGGCAGGAACCTAACTCAGGCCTTTTAGCAGAGCATCATCTCTCTCTCTCTCTCTCTCTCCCTCTCTCTCTCTCTTTCTCTCTCTCACTTTCTCTCTGTTTCTCTCTCTCAACTCTTTTTTGTTTTAGTGGACCTGCCTCAGGACTCACAGCACAGTGCTCTCTCTGTGTCTGTCTCTGTTTCTGTCTCTATCTCTGTATCTCTTTCAGTCTCTCTATCTCTGTCTATCTTCCCTCACTTTCTGGTATTTTTGTTTCCATAAGACCTGGTGACACTCAGGTCTTATTCCAGCTTCTGTGCTCAGGGACCACTCCTGGTGGTGACTTGAGGAACAAATATGGGGCTGGGATTTGAACCTAGTGGGGCCATGGAAGGAAGGGCTTTACCTACTGTATTATCTTTCAGGCCCCATAATAGTATTTTTTTATTGCTTTTTCGATCACATCTAGAGGTGCTCAAGGGTTACTCCTAACGGGCTTTGGGGACCATATCTCTCCAGCCCAAAATGAAATGTGATAGCCACAAAATTTCCTCACAATTTAAGATGTCAAAATCTCAGTCATTAAAAATTTGGTAACAGGGGCCAGAGCAGTGGCACAGTGGAAGGGCATTTGCCTTGCACACGGTTGACCTAGGACGGACTGTGGTTTGATCCTCCAGTTCGATTCCCGTGCTTCCCATATGGTCCCCCAAGTCAGAAGCAATTTCTGAGAGCAAAGCCTGGAGTAACCCCTGCTGGGTGCCCCCCCTCCCCCAATTGGTAACCGCCCAGAATTTCACATGCCCCCCACAGCTCACTGCCCGGTCTTCAGCACCCTGCCTAGGTGACTCTTCTTCACCTCCAGAACCCTCTCTCCTGCTCCCAGATTGCAGGTGACCACCCAGTCGAACACCCTTAGGGCTCCTCTTCCAGATCTGGGTCCTGGATCTGAGTTCCCTTAGCCTTTCTCCTCTCCTTCTTGCTTCTTCCCTCAGGGTCCAGGGAGTTGGTTGTGCTGGCACCCCCCGAGGTGCATGGCTCCCCGGGCGACACCATTAAACTGCCTTGTAACCTGCAGCCTGTGCAGTCTGAAATCCCACAGGTGAAGCAGATAAGGTGGGAAAGGCTGGAACCCTGGGGAGACTCCAGCACTGTGGCGGAATTCCACTGGGATCAGGGCCCCAGAATCTCAGAGCCCGACCGTGTGCGGTTCGTTGTTGCTGGGAAGGACCAGGACCTGCTGAACATGTCCTTGATCATGTCTGAGCTGCACCCTCATGACGACGCCAACTACACCTGCAAGGTGACCACGATCCTGCAGGGGAGTGGGAGAGCGACCACCTGGCTGCGAGTCTTCTGTGAGTAGGGGAAGAGGACGGGGTTTGGGGTGCTTGAGAAGGGCCTTATCAGTGGCTTGGGGCTGGGCTTGGGCAGAGGATGAGGCCATTGTGGGTGAGTTTCTGGGGATAAGTGGGGCAGGAAAGAGCCCAGAGAGGGAATGGAAGGAGAGTGAGGGTCCATCCCAGCTGAGATTCTCATGACAGGCAGAGAGGTAGAGCAGCAATTTAGGAGTTTGGGGCTGCATCTGGGGACAGTGAGAGTTGGAGTTATGACTTGGAGAGATTCCTGGGCAGTTACTCTCTGGATTGGGGACCTGAATTAGTTTCCCAAAGATTCCCTGAGTTTTTTCAATTCTCTGAGATATGCTTAGAACTGAGATGCACATGCAGGTTTTTGTCCCCAACACAATGACAAGAGCACTACCATCACACCACCATTCAACACATCATCCTTTATATCTATACCTGGGCATGCACACCAGGACACACCAACACCTCATGGGTGGGCCACTAGCTCACTTTCCTTAGCTGCCTCCCACACACAGATTTTTATTTGTTTTGCTTTGGGGGCATACTCGACGTATTAAGTGGTCCCTCCTCCTGGCTCTGTGCTCAGAACACAGGTAGGAGCATACTCTGCTGAAATATCTGGGGTATCCAGGCATTTGTGTCAGCTGCAGGTAAGCACAAAAGCAGAAATTACCAAGAAAGTTATTTTGTGACATAGTGACCATCTCAGGACATCCAGGCTGACTCTGGGTTCCTCCAAATCCCCCAGACCCACTGCACCCCAGCTACTGCCCTTTGGGTTCCCCTGTACCCTGTGGGCAGGGGACTCTTCCTCATAAGTGTGGCCCTGCTGGAGGTCCTATTTCTGAGCTTGTCCCCATCCCCTTCACAGACCCCCCCCAAGTCTCCATCTCCCTGTATGATGACATCAGACACGGCCACAGGGAGACCAGCCTGAGCTGTGATGCTCGCTGCAACCCAGAGCCCCGAAGTTATGAGTGGAGCACGTGAGTTCTGGGGCTGGTGCAGGTCTGAGGGGGAAGGTTGGGAAGGGAATTTTGGGTTTAAAGGGGAGGCAGGAGATGGACACTTGGGACTTAAGGGTGTACCTTGAGATACATTCTAGAATTGAGGGAAGAGGTTGGGGATGAACTCTCAGGGCTGAGGATGAAGGCTGGGTCTGGACTCCAAGATGAGGGGCTGACCTGACTCTGTATCTGAAGAAGGAGGTGCTCAGAGCTGTTCAGCATGTTGAGTAGAGGCTGGTGGATGGACTCTTGGGTCAGAGGCAAATGAGGGTTTAATCCCTGTGTCTGGGAAGGAGGGACTGGGGGATAGTCTACTAAGCTTGAGGAAACAGTGGTTGGGCATGAAAGAAAAGATAGTCATCTAAAAAAATTATTTTTATTTGGGGATACACCCAGCAGTCTAAAGGCTTTTTATTAACTTTGCTTTAAGGGGTCAGTTGTGAGGTTCAGGGACTAAATAGTGTGCCAGAGATCAAACCAGGTAGGTCACATACCAGATAAGTGTCCTACCTACTGAATTCTTTCTCTGGCCCCTGGACTCCTTGTTTGGAACAATGAGGCTGGAGAATGGTCTCAAGGCAAAAAAGCAGAAGAGATCACAGAATAGAAGTCACCTTTGACCCCAATTAAACCTCCATCCCAGAGAAAACCTAGAGGAGTTACTCCACAGAGCAGAGCCAGGAGAAAGCCCTGAGCACAGCCCTGGGTTCTCAAAAGAAAATATGTAATCAATTTTTAAAAATAAATGAATAAAATACCCATCATATGGGCAGGAAACAGAACTTAGTGGTGGAACAGGCACCCACAGGAAGAGACCCTGAATCAAGCCCAGCTCCTCATCTATAGTTACTTTCCATCAAATAAAGATTCTACAAACACAGTTTTTGGGGTCTCATTACGGTCCACAGGTACTCCAGTTCTTCCTGGGCCTGCTTTGTGCCCGTCCTTACCTTCCTTCCTGCATTCTTACAATTTCCAATCAACTGGGCCAGGCCAGGGTCAAAGGTCACCTAAGTTCCAGGAAATGTATTATTGTCCTAAGTTCCAAAATCTAGAGCAAGGAAGTGGTAACAGATAATAGGATCTGAGGTCTCAGGGCAGCTCTGAGGACCCAACCTAAGTACATGGCTTTCCTCTGAGTGAGGCAGCAATTCTAGGTGTGCAGGCCAGGGGAGGGCCATGAGTTCTGTTCTAGTAAATTCTCTCAAAACAGTAGCTTGGAGGTGGTGACTGGGGATTAAAGAGCCAGAGGAGAGTTAAGGTCACTCAGGCCTGTGAATAGTTCTATAGAGTGAGAGGGACAGTAGGGAGAACTTCAGAGGCCTCTGATTTTGGTTCAGAAATGTGGGAAGGGGGCCGGGCGGTGGCGCTGGAGGTAAGGTGCCTGCCTTGCCTGCGCTAGCCTAGGACGGACCGCGGTTCGATCCCCCGGCGTCCCATATGGTCCCCCAAGAAGCCAGGAGCAACTTCTGAGCGCATAGCCAGAAGTAACCCCTGAGCGTCACAGGGTGTGGCCCAAAAACCAAAAAAAAAAAAAAAAAAAAAAAAAAAAAAGAAATGTGGGAAGGGCTGTGTGTTTCACAGTCCTTGTCCCCCCAGCTTCAGCAGAAGTTGCGTTCTCATCCCTTGTGCCTCCTAGGACAACAGGCCCCCTGCCCTCCTATGCTGTACCCCAGGGTACTCGACTCCTGCTCCAGCCCTCAGCAGAGTCCATCAACACCACCTTCATCTGCCGTGTATCCAATGACCTGGGGACAACCCAAGTAGCCATGAGAGTCCTGCTACCAGGTGAGCAGATAGTGGGGACCACAGATACCGGAGGAGCAGGCCAGCAGGATCTCCTTTAAAGGAGGATTGGGGTCCTTGGAGAGGAGCCTCTCAGTTGCCAGAATGATCACTCCCTCCCTCCTAAGGTCTCTTCCCTTGCCTCAGAATAGCCTTTCCTGGGATGAGGCCGAGCTCAAGCATTGCAAGTGCTGGAAGATTCCTCAGAGTTGGCCTAGAATATGCTCATTAGGGAAAGCATCCCTTTTCTTTAATTAAAGCTAGGTTTCTTGATTGTGTGTGTAATCTGGGATCTTTATTTTCTCTCCATTTTCTCACAAGGCAGTGGACCTGCAGGTTCCCCATCACACTGTTATGTATGTAATAGAGTGGGAAAGAGAACAACACTTTGAATATAGTTCTACATCCAAAGTCCCAGGGCTGCCTTACACTGGTGCAGCTCATGTCACATGACCCTAGTAAGCAAACACAATAGCCAAACAGAATGGAGTCCTCTGATCGGCCATTTCTGTGGTCAAATCTTGGATAATAGAGACCTGGAATTTGAGTGTGGGCTATCTAAAAGAATGAGGGGCTCTGTTTGCTGGGCAGGGGAAACTTCAAAATCTTCTTTCCTAAATTCCTCCTCCTCTCCAGGATTATCCAGAGAACAGTCACAGACATCCTCGGTTTACATACCCACCCTTATAGTTGTGATAATACTTGTGCTCCTGGTGGGGATCGGGAGGAATCCTGAGTTACTGCTGTTTCAAAAAGTCCCATGAGTGTCTCTTTGGAACATTCCCCACTTGCCTGTCTGGCCTGAACCTCCCAGAGCCTCAATCCCCATCTGAGCCATAAGGCCTATGCTGGTTTCTCCACTTGATCCTTGTCCTAAAAGGAAAGGGGAGGGGGAACCCCCTAGTCATGAGGTCCTAAACCCCAATCCCTGACAGCCCGTGGCTTCCTTCTCTCCCCAGGTTAAAACTGACACAACACCTCGGAGAATGGGGTAAGTGTGTTGTAGGGATCTGAGGTGGGGTGAGAGGTCAACACAAAGTACTCCACATTGTGGAGATTTCTCCCAAGAAGCATCTTTCTGGTGCACCCAAAACCTATCCCTGTACCTGCAGACCCTTCTATGTAGTTATTTAAATGTCTTGAGTCTCTTCTGTCCAGTCTGTGGTGGGGCCTGGAACAATTTTTGTTGTTTTTGTTTTTTGGGCACCCAGTGTGCTTAGGGGTAACTCCTGGATCTGTGCACAGGAATCAGTGCTCAGGAAACCATGATATTCTGGGGATATCAAATACAGATCAGTCATGCGTAAGACAAGTGCTTTAATAACTGTCCTGTGTGGCTTTTGCCCCAGTGGTGTGTGTTTTAATGGGCACCCCTGCTGAGACCCTCATGCCCACATCTGGAGAAGCTGCCTGGCTTCAGGGAGAAGGACCCTCAGGCCTGCACCTCTGGGACACTGGGCTCCAGGGACAGTCGGGTGGTTGTGTCTGAAAGGGCCTCACAGGGGCTGGAGAGATAGGACATGGGGAGGGTGCTTGCCTAGCACAGGGATGGATCCCTGGCATCCAATATAGTTCTATATCATTGGCAGGAGTGTTTCCTGAGCACAGACATAGGAGTAATTCCTGAGCACTGCTCAGTGAAGTTTAGGGAAAATTCAAAAGGAAAACTTCCCTGAAAGGGCCTTGCAGTGAAGTTGGCATCTTCCCTCTTGCAGGTCTCCTATGCTGCTGTAAGCGCTGCAGTCGGCACTATCTGAGTCCACCGGCAGAGAGCGCGCAGTGCTGGGACTGACTTGAGGACTCTGGAGCAGCAGCTGCCCTAGGACAAAACCCCCAAAGAATGACTTCTGCCCCAGTCAGCCCTCAGGGGCTCCCCTCTGCCTCAGGACACAGTGGGCATATCCCATCTTGGGGTCTCTGGTACAAATCCCGTGCTTTTCTGGGCTAGAAGGACTCACAGAACTCAGCAGGGCGGTGTCAGGAACCTGTGGATTCAGGGGCCACCAAGGGAAAAACATAGCGGGGTTCTGGGGAGAGCAACTCCGGTTTCTGCTGGTTATCACGTGATTTCTGCAGAGTCCCAGCGATCCCCTTCTCTAGAACCTTGCATGCCAACCCACCCTCTGCTACCAGAGATTCTATTGCGCTCAGAGTGGACAGCAAGAGACAGGATACCAGGGAGGGTTCTTGCTTTGCACCTGGCCATACTGGATTCAATTCTGGTACCCCATTTGGTTTCCAAGCACCTCCCTGAGTACAGAGCAAGAAGTATCCCTAAACATTTCCTGGTTGGGGGCCAGAGAGATAGCATGGAGGCAGGGCATTTGCCTTGCATGCAGAAAGATGGTGGTTCGAATCCCGGCATCCCATCTGGTCCCCCGAGTCTGCCAGGAGTGATTTCTGAGCATAGAGTCATGAGTAAACCCTGAGTGCTGCCGGGTGTTGTGGGCCCCCCAGGGACCTTGATCCCAACCCGTGGGAGAAGCTGGAGACCACAACAGTTATTCACGGTTCACGAAGAGGATTCCGGCCTGAAAGAAAGAGGGATTGGGAAGACAAGGAGACTCAAGGCGAAAAGTTCCGATCAAGAGTCCGTTTATTTGGGGAGGGGGCTAGCCTTTTATAGTCAGGCCAAACAAAGAGAAAGGGGCAAGGCATTCTTGGAACAATTGTAACTTTCCACAGGCACATCTTGTTTTTTCAAAATTAACAAGATTGTATATTGTTGCATTAAATAATTAACGATGGAGCTGGATGGAGGTGGATTTCTCTCTGCCATCCCAGGCCACGTGGCTCTGCAATCCATATCCAGCCGGCGGGTCCCAGACCCAGGTGAATGGCGGAATCAAGACTCACTCACAGGCAGGCATCAGGAAGCATCAGCTTTATTCATGCCCTAATCACCACATGTGTGTGGCCTACTCATAACCTTTCAAGCACAGCCATACTTCGCTAGCCCTGCATCTTAATTCCTTTCAGCCATCTTTCCTTTGGGCTCCATGCTGGTCAAAAAACCAGAACACAAAGACCCAAAAGCCCGAGAGCGCAGCAGGGCCACCCCCGCTAATCCCCTCGCTCAAAGGTTTATCTACCTATTCCAAGACCCCTCCCAGGAATCGGTGGGTTCTTGCAGGTAAGGTCACACCTAATATTCAGTTCCCAAGACCCCTCCCAGAAATGGGCGGGTCTCAGATAGGTACACCTAAATCCAGGGTGGAGTTACATTTCCCCCCTTTCTGAATTATAAAGACCCTTTTGTAATTCTGACTCCACCTTTAGCCAAAGGTGAGTTAATATTTTCATGCACCAACGTAATAGAGTGAAAATTAATATACCAGCCCTTTTCAAAAACATAACATTTTTGCAAAATATACTCTACACCTGTAACTTAATATTCTCTTAATGCTTTTTACCAAGCACTATTCCGGAACTTTTATGTTCCTATACTTTTAAACTATATTGGGTGAACTTTCAGTTCCTATTAACCTTCCCTACACACAAGTACTAAAGCATAAATGCATAACATACATTTTAAAAACAGGCTAAGTACATTAAAATACACACAGTAAAACATTTTGCAATTGAAAAAATTAACTATGAAAGACAACAAAACATTTAAATTATAAAAAAATGACTTAAGGCAAAGATGCAGGCGGTTAGAAATCAGATCTTTAAATGGGCTAAACTGCTAATACTCCTATTTTTTTTTAAAACCACTAACTAACTAAAACTTATTCCATTACCAACTATGAGTAAAATATATGGCTACCCACTTAGTCCCTACACTTAAAGTCCAGATGCTGGTTTGTCCCACGCTGATCTCACCACGTGGCTTTCTTCCATAGTTTCAGGTTCCGCAGACGGTTTGCTCGCACTGCTTCTGACCATGTGGTTCCAGGTTTGCAGCCAGTGCTGTTTCACCTTTGTGATCTGGAGGGCGGATTCCAGGCTTGCCGCTTTTCTGGAGCAGAGCTGAGCCAAGCACTTTCGGGCTGATTTTTTCGCTGGGAGTTCTTGGCTGATTGCAGTGCCTTTTCTTCCCTTCGGGCGTCGGGCGCACTTTGGAAGCAGCTTTTCGGTCACAGCTTTTTTGCAGAGGGCTTTTGGATGTTCAGAGTTGTAAAAGTCCAGTCTGAAGTTTTCAAAGTTGAAATCCAAATTCAAGCCGAAGGTTGTTCTCAGAAAATCAGTTCACTTTCAATAGTCTTTTTTCTCCTCCGTTTCCAATTTAGACTTTTAATAAGTCTTTGAGGAGGCCGAGGTTTCTGTTTATTGTAACAAAGTTTCAGTCCTGGGCCTGGGCCTGTGATGGAGGTGATGCAAGCTTTCATCACCTTTGTTTCAATGGCCTTTGAGCCCCCAGATGGGGTGTCGGCCATCTTTGAAAATTGTTGCACGTGGCCCAGGGTTTTGGGCTCAGTGCATCCGAAAAGAGCCAAAATGAAACTGAAAAGCAGAAATCTCACCATCATCGCTGTTTTCTTGGGTCCAGGATTCAGGTCAGAGTTCGTAGCACCAGTTGTTGCATTAAATAATTAACAATGGAGCTGGATGGAGATGGATGGAAGTGGATTTCTCTCTGCCATCCCAGGCCACATGGCTCTGTAATCCCCATCCAGCCAGCGGGTTCTAGGCCCAGGTGAATGGCGGAATCAAGACTCACTCACAGGCAGGCATCAGGAAGCACAGAGCCAGGAGTATGTAAGCTTGGGCACTGCCACAGGTGATCCACAAAAATCCAAAATCCCCAGAGCCTTGTTGTTGTCTGTGAGTTCCAGTGCTAAGTCTGGGCCCCTCCCTAGACCCACTATGTCAGGAATAATTACCTGATATTGGGGCTGTGACTACTGCCTAAACCCCAGTCTAGAACCTAGAATACGGAGAATGTCTGTGTCATCCCCTGACCATGACAACTGTCCAGCAATAAGAGCCATGATGGTATAGCAGCCAGGGTTGCTCAGAGATGGGCTACAGGGGCCAGCACGGGGATGAGCAGGTGCAGGGGGAGTTCTGGGGGTGCCTTTCTCCTGCTCTCATTCCTCTCACAGACTCTTTGTTCCCCAACATTCTGCTGTCCCCTCCTGAGGGGGTCCAGCCAGCTCCTGGATGCTCTGACACAGGCAGCAGGGAGAGTTTTGTTTTTCCCTTTTGTGTGTGAGTGTATTTTGCCATCCCCTGAGTGCTTAGGGCTAAGTCCAGGCTCTGTGCTCAGAGGTCACTCCTGGAGCACTCAGGGACCTTATTCAGGATTGGGGATCACCCCTGGTTGGCCGTGAGCAAGGCCAGAGCCTTCACCTCTGGATTTTCTCTTTGCCCGCCCCTGCCTTAGTCTGTATCTGCCCGAAGAGGTGGTGATGTCACAGCTCATCCAGATCCCACTATGAGGTACCACCTCACACCACAGAGATTGGCACACATCACAAAGAATGAGAACAAGCAGTGTTGGCGGGGATGTGGAGAGAAAGGAACTCTTATCCACTGCTGGTGGGAATGCCATCTAGTCCAACCTTTATGGAAAGCGATATGGAGATTCCTCCAAAAACTGGGAATTGAGCTCCCATATGATCCAGCTATACCAGTCCTAGGGATATACCCTAGGAACACCAAAATACAATACAAAAATCCCTTCCTCACACCTATATTCATTACAGCACTATCTATCACAGCAACACTCTGAAAAAAACCAAGATGCCTTTCAACAGACGAATGGCTAAAGAAACTGGTACTTATATACACAATGGAGTATTATGCAGCCATCGGGAGAGATGAAGTCATATACATATGAAGTCATATCCTATACATGGATGTACATGGAATCTATTATGCTGAGTGAAATAAGAATGAGAGAGAGAGAAAGACATGGAATGGCCTCACACATCTATGGGTTTTAAGAAAAATGAAAGACATCTTGCAATAATTTTCAGAGACAAAAGAGAGGAGGGCTGGAAGTTTCAACTCATTTCATGAACCTCACCACAAAGAGTGATGAGTTTAGTGAGAGAAATAACTACATTGCAAATTATCCTAATAATGAGAATGTATGAGGGAAATAGAAAGCTTGTCTAGAGTTAGGCGGGGTGGGGGGTGGCGAGGAGGGATATTTGGGACATTGGTGATGGGAATGTTGCACTGGTGATGGGGGGTGTTCTCTTTCATGACTAAAACCCAACCACAATCATGTTTGTAATCAAGGTGTTTAAGTAAAATATTTTTTTTTTTGTTTTTGGGCCACACCCGGTAATGCTCAGGGGTTACTCCTGGCTATGTGCTCAGAAATTGCTCCTGGCTTGGGGGACCATATGGGACACCGGGGGATTGAACCGCGGTCCGTCCAAGGCTAGCGCAGGCAAGGCAGGCACCTTACCTTTAGCGCCACCGCCCGGCCTCAGTAAAATATTTTTTAAAACAAAAAATTATAAAAAGATTATTTTATAATTGTATAGATACCTCCATTTTATAAAGACTGTAAAACTTGCAATATATGGCACAAATTTTGTTTCTATTATTTTTCTTTTACTTTTTTTTTTTTTTTTTTTTCGCTTTTTGGCTCACACCCGGTAGCACTCAGAAGTGACTCCTGGCTCTACACTCAGAAATGGCTCCTGGCAGGCTCAGGGGGACCATATGGAATGCCGGGATTCAAACCACCATCCTTCTGCATGCAACACAAATGACCTACATCCATGCTATCTCTCCAGACCCTATTTTTCTTAAATTTTTGAGTTTGGTCTCAAATGACTACATTCACTCCTATAGATAAAATACTTTTAGATAAAATACATTTGAAAACATTGTGATGATGGGAAATTTGTCTTGCTTCATGAGAAATGTGAAATGCATAATGCTTTGTTGCTTTAAATTAACTTCTGTGGGACCGGTGAGGTGGTGCTAGAGGTAAGGTGTCTGCCTTGCAAGCGCTAGCCAAGGAAGGACCACGGTTTGATCCCCCAGTGTCCCATATGGTCCCCCCAAGCCAGGGGCAATTTCTGAGCCCTTAGCCAGGAGTAACCCCTGAGCATAAAATGGGTGTGGCCAAAAACAAAAACAAAAAAAATTAACTTCTCTATTATTATTTAAGAGAAAGCTCTATCCTCCCAAAGAGAGAGGAACACATGCGGCTCCAGAGCCTGATCGGCTCAAGTAATATTCCTTTGCCTGATTGATCTGATCTATTTCAGAAATTAAAACTGCAGAACTAAACCAGTTTGTTGCATCATTTAGAGTTAAGGTAGTATAAGATTTCACCCCTTCTTCTAGCTAGGAACTACAGTCCTTTGCCAACCTGAAGGAGACTGAGGATGGACCTTTTACCCACACTCCCCTTGCAAGATTTCTAATATGATAGAATTTCTTGGGAACATTTGAAGCAGAAAAGCTTCCAGGGAATGTAAGTACTAGAGGGGGAGGGAATTATATCTTGCCCCGAAAATGTTGAGTAAAAGGATTAATACCAGGTCTAGAAGGCATTTCTCTTGGATCCAGTAAGGGAAGACAGCAATGTTATTGTCCTTATTACACTAATAGCTAGTTAAGTTCGCAGAAAGAAAACTCAGGAACCACTTCCTGAAACCCCCACCTGGATGGACAGAGAAAGGACACACTGGATTCAGTTGACTCAGCCCCTAGGACAGAATGCAGACCATCCTGAAACTCCCAGAGATAGCAGTAACTACTGGAAACCCCCAAGACACTTATGACATCTGAGCTGGTAGCTGAGACCAAATGTGTTATAACTGCATCTGATAAACTCTCAAACCAGAAATGTTGCTTCTTGCTCTTATGTTATATGTTTCCTGTTATGTGATTTTGCTATATTTTAGCCCTACACTCACCTGAAGTTGGGCCCTTTACCAATGGAATCAGACAGGCTTATTGGATGTAACTGCCAACCCCCCCCACCTCTGCTTCTCCACCCACTGTCATGAGCAGACAGTGAACATCTTAAGGAACTTACTAATAACACAAGATTAATGGGGGATGGACTGAGAGAGACCAAGTTGCCTTGCAGTTTGTCAGCCAGTGTTAATTCTACTAACCTGAGCAGCTATGTTCCCATTTGCTTTTCCACTAATAAGCATATATCCATAGGGTGTCTACCCACTAGCCTCTGTGACTTTTAACTACTCACAACTTAAAGATACTCGCTCTAAGAAAAAGCAACCTAATTCAGAACATTGGGAAATTAGGATAGTAACTTCTGGGTATAATGATCTTAATGACACTTTTCAGAAGAACCGTCATTTTTCTGTTCCATACCCAGATTAGGAAAACTCCTACTCCAAGGAAGTAAGGCTCATGTCTTGTATCTTAGAAGTAATGCTCAAACTTCTAACCATATATCTTCTGGAAACATCAGTGTTCAAACAAGGTTTGCCTCAGGATGGTGAACCCAATTATCTTAGTGTGTCTCCTCACCACAAGTTGACTAACTTTTCCCCAAGCCTATTTCATTTAAAAGCAGCTACTAATATAGTTTTATTTCAAAAAAGGAGGTCAGCAGTCAAGACCCACTGAAATTCCTATCAAGGTTTGTTTATATTTCCCATATATTATTTTTATGGCAAAGCAGGGAATGTTAGTATTACTCCATTTTTTGCTACTGATAACATTTCTTGCAAAATTGTCTTTTAAGTAATTGTATTGATCCCTAAGTGTTGGATATATTTTCAGTATTTATTATACCAATGCAACCAGCCTCTGTTATGGTACCTATAAAAATAGATAATTATTGGTAGGAGAACTCAGCCATTATGGTTTTTTTTTTTTTTTTTTGGTTTTGGGGTCACACCTGGCAGTGCTCAGGGTTACTCCTGGCTCCACACTCAGAAATCACTCCTGGCAGGCACGGGGGACCATATGGATGCCAGAATTTGAACCAATGACCTTCTGCATGAAAGGCAAACGCCTTACCTCCATGCTATCTCTTCGGCCCCAGCCATAATGATTTTAAAAAGAATAGATACATTAGCCAAACCTTGGAGGTGTGTATCAGCCCTAATTCTGGGGATTAGAGCCTTGATTACTATCCTTCCATCTCTGACTAGATCCAACTCAGCTCATAGCGCATCACAGATACATAGCGCATTTCATATAAATGATTTATCTGGAATTGTTTCTCTTGCTTTGGTTGAACAGGAATTAATAGACCAAAAGTTAGAAACATAGGTCAATGCCCTGAAGGATACTGTCAGGTTATACTGGCTAGGTTATGGAATTCAAAATATTAAGGCCATATGTACACAAAATGTCATTATACATATAAGTAATTTTGTGTCACACCCTATCCCTACAGTCAATCACAACAATGGGATAAGTTGAAGAACAATTTATTTGCTGTATTGTTAAAGATGGACTGAGAGAGGGGCTGGCAAGGTGGCGCTAGAGGTAAGGTGTCTGCCTTGCAAGCGCTGGCCAAGGAAGGAGCACGGTTCGATCCCCCCCCACCACGTCCCATATGGTCCCCCCAAGCCAGGGGCAATTTCTGAGCACTTAGCCAGGAGTAACCCCTGAACATCAAATGAGTGTGGCCCAAAAATACCAAAAAAAAAAAAAAGATGGACTGAGAGGCTAGGGCCTCAAAAAGGCCTAAGGGGGGTCCTGAGTCCGGAAAACTCCAGTGCCTCAATAAAGACCAGGAAACTTCAGAGATGTAATCAACAAATGCAGGGTTTAATTATAATCACAAGAGCTCTGGGTCCAAAGCAAGTCTACTCCTGTTGAAGCAGGAATTCCGTCTGCGGTGGCCCTGAGCTCAGTAACTCCCAGATTCTTACAGAAATTCGTATGATAACGAGGTTACATGCAATTACATTTTAAACATTCCACAGGTCTACATAAATAATAGTTCCCACCATTCAATAACATTAATAGAAAAGAATAAAATCCCCAAACCCCCTTCCTTATGCCATTGATCTCAGCTCACATTCCAATGGTCTGTTTTTCTTTTGGGTCAGTCTGTAGCTCACTGGCATCAGTGAATATTTTACTGCCTAGGCTCAAATGATTGAAAGGTGGGAAGTTCCTAGCTAGCAATCATGAGGAATATTGTCTTGCACTATCAGAAATCATGATCAATCATTCACCTGAGGAAAGACTTCTCAGGGGGCTTATTGACAAGATTAGATTGTGGGAGGCGATAATTCCCTCTTTTTTATTTTAATATTTAGAAGTATGGTTGCAATCTCAGTCACGTCTAAATGTGACTTAATAATAACAGTTATATCCTGTTGAAGCTGTTTTATATATAAGGTCATAGCATTATGATGCCATGCTGTTGAAGTTCTTCTGAGCACTTCTATAGTTTTTAGCAAGTAATAGTAATTTCATAGTTTTATGACATTTAACCACATTACTAGATTTTCATTTCTAAATTTACTGGCTTACCATTCCCAGGCCCTCTGACTCTGATGCTGGTGGGTTTCTGCAGTGCCAGCTGATGTCTTTTTTTTTTCATTAATATTCATTACTTTATTTAAACACTGTGGTTTACAAATTATTCACAATACAATTCAAAATACAATGGAAAATGCATTCCATTTTTCAAAACCAATGCCACCATCAGTGTAACATTACCTACATCATTTTCCTCAGTTTCCCACCCACCCTGAAGCCTGCCGCCATGGCAGGTATAACAATTTAACTTATATTGTCTGTTACATCTAAGTGAGGCAAACCTTTAGCAAAAGAAAATTAGTAAATTTCTGTCTAAAGGTTTACTAATCTGTTTATTTCTGGTTGATTGGTTTCTGTCATTGTTTTTGTTTACCGACTTTCGGTGGTTTCTACCCAACTGTGACATCTATTTGGATAGCCTCCAGCTGGGGGATCAGTATTGAAAAACATGGAGTGGTCACATGGTCACATTTAGCCCAGAAATTCCAAGATTTGTGGCTGACATTGTGGCAGTTATTGGTCGTGTCTCTGACTTCAGGTATCAGGAAGTACCTGAGAGGGAAGAGGCTGCCCCAACTCAGTTTGTGAAAACTCCAGAGTTCTTAGTAAAAAATTGTTTTGGTGGGTGAGGTGCCTTGCAGAGATCAGTGCTAAGCAAGTGAAGTTGGTTCGTTGTTTTTGGGGGTGATTGTGGGTTGTGAGTTCAGCTATCAAGGCCTCTACATGGCTGAGATTTAGCTGGACACTCCTCCAGAGCATGACCATTTTCAGCTTTGAGCCAGTGTACTCTGGATTTTTTTTTAAATAAATTTTCTTACATCTCTTTCGAGAATAAGTCAATGTATAGAGCTGAACGATGAGCTGACCTGGTGATGGCTTTGGGAATATCTGTTGGCTTCAATCCTTACAGTTGCCCAGGAGACAGGCTAGAGGGAAGATGCAAACTTCATCTACAAGAACCTTTCAGAGTGTTTTCCTACCCACGTCCAGTGGGGCTGTACTTCGGACTTATGCCTAACTCTATGCTCAAGGATCACTCCTGGCAAGGCTCAGGGACCATATGCTATGCCATGGATCTCATCTTGCTGCACTATGTGCAAGGCATGTATTTTATTATCTATACGACTGTTCTATCGCTCCAACCCCTACAAGACTCTTCAGACAAAACCACTCAGACTCTCCCTGAAGCCCATTGTCCCAGAGCTGCAGGCCTGAAGGTCCTTCAGAAGCTGGGCAACTTCTCTAGATATGGGCATAAGGGGCTCAGTGAGGGGCCATTAAAACACACATCCCTTGGAACAAAGTGGTAATACAATGAGTGGGCACATGCCTTGCATGTGGCTGATCCAGGTTCAATTTCCAGGAATCATTTGGCTCCTTGAATCCTCCTAGACGCAATGGAAGCCAGAAGTAACAGCTGAGCACTGCCCGGTGTGACTCTAAAATGAAATAAGCAAACAAGCCAACAAAAACCCCTTAAATTGCATATAGGAGAGGCAGTTTGGCTGAACAAAATTCTGCTCTCATGCAGACGGCTTAAGTTTTGCCCCTGCACCTCTTGGCTCCCTGAGCACCAATAGGAGTGTCTCTGGGCAGAGTCAGGTGTTACATCTCATCAAAAGAAAGCATGCAACAGACGTGGTCTTTTCCTTCCCTGGTGCAGGGCTTTCCTCTTCTAAAAGAATTATTTGCCAAAAGGCCCGCTTAGCAAAGTCAATCATTTGACCCTTTGCGTGGATCGTTGGCAATAATTCCAACATGGCTGTAACATTACATTCTTCTCTATTTGGCCACTATAGAAATCCAGCCTCAGCTCTCCTACAGACAAAGAAATGTCAGTATCAAAGCCCGCCAAAAGTCTCCTGCTGAGCTCTCCTGTGATCTCTCTCTCCCCCCATTTCCTTAAAGGTATCTGGTTTCTCTTTACCTGTTTCTTCATATGCTAATTCTAGCTCTGATCTCATTGGTTCATCCCCTTTTCCTTTCTCCCTGGCTATGCCCCAAAAATCCATCTATATAAGGCCCATTCACGGAATAAAGCCTCTCTTTGGCCTCTCCCTCTTGTTTTCACCATGTAATTTTGTGTGGTTTCATTTATTTCGTATTTCATAATTCCTATTTCATATTCGTCCGCTCGTGCATCCACTTGACTCCCAGTGGAAAAATAAACCCACTAAGGTTTGCTTCAGGGACTTTTATCTTATTATGATAAAAAGTCCGCAGCAGTCAGGAGAGGCACAAAAAACACAAGAGTCAGACCCAGGGCTGAAACATAGTACAATGCAATTGTGCTCCCCTTACACACAGTCAAGCCAGGCTCCCTCAACAGCATCTCGTATCATTTTAGGAGCACCACCAGGAATGACTCCTGAGCACAGAGTGAGGAATAAACCCTGAGCAAAGGTGGGTGTGTCTCCAAATGAACAAAAAGCCATAAAAAAATCATATCTAACTGGAGCAGACGCAGACATTTAAGTAACCACATGGGGGGTCTATGGGCACAGGGACAGGCTTTGGGTGTAGCACAAGTGGGTGAATCTTTAGAGAAACCCACAATGGGGCAGGGCTTTTTATAGACTCTCCTGGTCAGGCCCCTCATCCACGCCATTGTCCCACTCCGCACTTGCCTCATTCTCTGCCTCATTCTCCTCCTTATTCAATGCCATCGTCCTCCGCACAGTTCTCACTTTAGTAGTACTTGTCACAGTCATCCCATTAGCCATCCTCATATGAGTACTCTTCACAGTTCTCCTCTCAGTACTGCAAGACACTGTGGGTAAGATTGATAAGGGGATGCAGAGCAGATGCCTCTATCTTTGAGATGCTGCACTGATCTTGACCTGGGGACACAGAGGAGACAGGTAGGGGAGACCAGTGGTTTTGGGCCCAGGACCCAAGGCCCGGAGCCACCCCTTTCCATTCAGGACACGGGCCAAGTGGAGGGACCAGTTTAGGAGGATATGATAGGAATGACAGCAAGAGGAAATCCCCCCCAGAGCTTCCCCTATCCTTTTCAGCCCCATGCTGGTCTCTGGGGCCATCAATACCCATGGCCTTTGGACCATCAGAGCTCCTGCTGCTGGACTGTTGTTACGGTCAGGAGATGATATGGGGCATTCTCATGGTTCTGGGGTGGTGGTGCAGTAGTGGGGGGGTAAGTAAGTAGTGGTGGGGGTGGGATCTGAGCTTGGCCATCAGCAAAGTCTTGACTCCAATCTAAAGGCTCTTGTGAGAATCTTTGTTGTGTTGGAAAACTCAACATCACAAACCATAAAAACAATGGAGAGGCCAGAGAGAGAGCAACTGGAACCTAGCACCTGCTCAAACCCTGGAAACTGAGCCTGATCCTCAGCTCTCCAAGAAGGGCTCTTGACCCCAGTTTGGGGTCTCCAACCGCGTTCAGCTCCCCCACTCTCCAGCATGTTCTGGAAACAGCAGAGGCACCTTTATAGGGCTTCAGGGCTTGAGACTTTTCTGAGCTCATGGACTCACTGAGTGTGTGTCGTCTCCAGACTCAGAACATCTAGTGACTGTGTGTGTGTGTGTGTGTGTGTGTGTGTGCGTGCGTGCGCGCGCGTGTGCGTATGTGTGTGTATGGTAGGAATTGGTCACTGATGTGATGACTGCTCTATAATGGGCACCCTAGCTGTTAGAAGGCATAATGGTTTCTTTGAGATAACTGACCTCCCCTGGATGGAGCCTCCCCTTTGCTGAGAGCTGTATGGGACCCCCTGCCCCAGGGACCCTGATCTGCTTCTAGAATTGAAGATGTTGGGAGAGGCCTGGGATGGGCTCAGAGTCTGGGGGACCTGGAGGCCCAGTGCATGGAGAAGGGGTCACTCATCGGTTCTTGTTGGCTCCCAGAACTGTGTCAGCAGAGGCAGTCCCAATGGTGGAGGGGTCAGATTATTCTGGGGGCAAGGACTCCTGAGGGTTGGAGCAGGTGAACCTGGGGTGTTCCTCTGCTTTCAGGGTCTCAAACTGAATTGGTTATTTCATCTGTGCAGGAAGCCAGGGCAGTATAAGCTGGAGAAACTGGCTTTGATCTTTGTTCAACAGCTGTTGGAGATACTCTACCCTCCCATCAACTGCCTATATTACCAGATATGCCATAAATCAGGGAAGGTAAGTCCCCCTGTCCCTCTGCATTTGCAATCCCTGGTGCCATCCCCAGTAGTCAGGTGAGGAAACTGAGGCTAGTCCCAGTGAACTCTCCACACTCTAATGATGGCAACTGGGGATGAGAGGGCACCAAGAATGGGGACTAAGATCTGTTTCTTGTTCTGTTTTGTTTTACCACTCCTGGAGATGCTCAGTGGATTCTATGGGTTATCCAGCACTGAACCCAGCTATTTTGTGTAAATTTTCCATGAGTGACTCCTAAGTACTAAGCCAGGACTAATCCTTGAGCAACCTTGGGGAGAGGCAAACTACACTCACACCCCAATGGGGAAAAACAAAACTCTCCCTGGTGCCTGTGCCAGGGTCCCTCTGGAGCAGGCTGGACCCTCTCAGGCAGGAACATGAGAAATTTGGAAAAAGGTTTTGAGAAGAACAAAAGCAGGTCCTTCCAGAGCTGCCCTTGACCTTGATTGGTCTCATTCTTGCCTCTGCAGCCCATCCCTGAGCAGCCCCGGCCACTGGACCTTCAGGACTCCTGCTGTTGGACAGTTGTTACAGTCAGAGGATGACACAGGACATTCTCCATGGTTCAAGGCTGGGGTGCAGCAGTCACAGCCCAGATATTAGGGTGATAATTCCTTCCATGGTGAGTCTAGGTAGGATTCCAGGGCCTTCCTATGGGAACCCACAGATGACAGCAAGACTCTTTGGGCTTTGTTTTTAGGTCACACACAGCAGTGCTCAGATCTTATTCCTGGCTCTGTGCTCAAGGATCACTGCTGAGGGGCTCAGGGAAACTAATGGGGTTCTGGGAATCTGAGATTCTGGGTTGGCTACATGTAAGCCAGATTCTGCTCACTGTACTACTTATCTGGCCCAACACCATCAAGTCTGGAAGGTCAGAGAGCAGCAGAGAGTAGGAAACAGAGAGACAGACAGACAGAGACAGATGCACAGACATACCCAAAAGAAGAAAGGAGAGTGAGAGGGAAGGCACAAACATGCCCAATAAATTTTGGTAGAAACTTGCAGTTATCTAATAACATCTTTTTTCAAGAACATTTCTTTCTGGTATTTTCTTATCATTCCATGCACTATCCCTCCTGGATCCACATGCCCAGAAGCCCCAGACCCACCCACCAGAGGCTCCTGCTCCTGCTTAAGTTCAAGTTCCAGCCTCAATTTCCTGCTGAAAGACAGGACGAGAGACAACATGGAGGGGCTAGACCTAGGTTTGATCACTGGCATCGCATATGGTCCTCCAAGCATCCCCAGCAGTGAGTGCTGAGCACAGAGCTAGGAATCAACCTTCAACACTGATGGGTGGAAATCCCCATCCCCGGAACGGAGGCAGTGGGTGGGCTTGTCACCTCGGGGTGCCACAGGTACCAAACTCAAGATAATGGTCAGATTCTTGAAAGTCTTTTTAATCTTCTCTATAACTCTCGCAAATCTAAACCATCAATGATACTTTAAAGTGTTCCCTTTTGGGTCTCTAGTTAATCCATATCTGCCAGTTGGCTCCTGGGTGTGTGTCCAGCAGGGGGCGCCCAGTGCCTCAGCATCTCTATTAAAGGGCGGCCCTGGCACCTGGTGCCCATGTCAATGAGTGCTGGGAGCTCAGGCCAATGCTTTGCTGCGGAAACAGCCTAGAATGGGGGAAGATTCCAACCTGAGACTTTCACCCTAAACCATCACTACTCTCCTGG